>NC_088643.1:27646587-27933587 GCF_964019385.1 Sycon ciliatum
TAGTGGAGTAAATGTCCCTGTGAAGGGCCTAGGGGAGGACACACCAACAACCCACTCTTGTCCGGCTAACCGACAACTAACCCTGAAGGGCTGTCATCCTTGTTATTTTATCTTGGTGTGTAAAGTTGTACAATATGTGAGTACTAGAAAAGGTACCGGTAGTACGGGAAGTAGTACGCAGCATGCTATTCTAATGTCATATATGGACAGGTGTAAATATGAGGATGTGAAGGTTATAGTTACTGTATATGTATATGTATAGGGATATTTAATGGCACCAAATGATATAGTTCCAATATCATCACACCATTCCCCTTCTCCGGTCACAGATACCATCTGTGACATTGACTAAACGAGAAACAATAGATATAGGATGTAACGGCACTAAAGGATATAAAGGTACAATATCATCACACCATTCCCCTTCTCCGGTCCGAGATACCATCTGGGACAATGACTAAATGAAGAGAGAAACAATAGATGAAGAAGCTAGGAGCAACACAGCAGGAGAAGAAAGTCACATCTGGCGGGACAATGCATCGGCGTTGCCATTGAGAGCGCCAGGCCGGTGCACAACGGTGAAAGCGAACGGCTGCAGAGCAATGGCCCATCGGGCCACCCGAGCATTGCCACTATGATGCTGAGCGATCCATTGAAGAGGGCGGTGGTCGGTAATCAAGGTGAAGCGTCTGCCGAGGAGATACGGAGCGAATTTGAGAATGGCCCACTTGAGGGCGAGACACTCCTTCTCGATGGTGGCATAACGGCGTTCACGGTCGAGGAGCTTGCGACTGGCATATGCTACGGGGTGTTCGGTGCCCTGGGCATCACGCTGGGTCAGGACAGCGCCCAAACCAACATCGGACGCGTCCGTGTGCAGGTAGAACTCCGCAGCAAAGTTCGGCGCAACAATGACCGGGTCGGAGACAAGGAGGCCTTTCAAATGAACGAAGGCCTGTGCAGCTGAGGTCGTCCAGTGGAGGGTGTTGGGGTGGCCCTTCGACGTCATGGCTACCAAGGGCTCCGCGATGGTTGAAAAGTGAGGAATGAGGCGACGATAGTAGCCGCACAACCCCAGGAAGGAACGCAGGGCCTTCTTGGTCGTGGGCTGTCGCCAATCGTCGATGGCTTGCAACTTGCCAGGGTCCGCACGCACCCGACCATGACCAATCACATGGCCAAGGAAGGGAGTTTCGACCATACCCAATAAACACTTCTTCGGCTTCACAGTGAGCCCAGCGTCGTGAAGGCGACCAAGAACGTGGCGGAGCTGGACAAGATGGTCCTCAAAAGTCGGACTGAAGATGACGACATCGTCCAAATACGCCAGGACAAACGGGAGACCAGCCAAGACGGTATCCATGCAACGCTGAAATGTTGCAGGCGCTCCATGGAGCCCGAATGGCATCATAGTGAACTCGTACAGGCCAAACGGTGTGGTGAAGGCCGTCTTGGCACACGCATCCTCTGCCAGAGGGATCTGCCAATACCCCCTGGACAGGTCAAGGGTGGAGAGAAACTGGGCAGACCCGACAGAGTCGAGGATCTCGTCCACCCGCGGCATCGGGTAACAGTCGAACTGGGCCACCTGATTAAGGGCACGGTAGTCGACACAGAAGCGGATCGAGTCGTCCTTCTTCGGCACAAGCACAACGGGTGAAGACCACGGACTGCGGGATGCGCGTATGACGCCCATGTCCAGCATTTCGTCGACGGCATCGCGGACAACAGAATGGTGTGCAGCGGCAAGACGATATGGCCGGGAACGAATGGGTGTGGCGTCGCCAGTGTGGATGGAGTGAGCCACCACGGTCGTCTGGCCAGGCTGGGGTGAGAGGGTATCCTCAAACTCCGATAGCAGCATGTCGAGCTGTTGCCGCTGGTCCGGCGAAAGGTCAGGGTTAATGGTAGGACGGCCACCATCAACGTGTAGAGGGGAGCAGTCGTCAAGCAGCAGCTCCGTGTCTGGGTCGTCCTCCGCCATAGGAACAGTGAAGGCCGCGAGCTGGGGCCGGCGAAATCGCCGCAGGAGGTTGATGTGGAAAACCCGATATCGCTTCGTGCGGTGGGGTCCCATGTCAATCTCATAATTGACCTTGTCGACCTTACGCCGAATAGGGTAAGGGCCTTGCCACACGGCTTCCATTTTGCGAGCCGAAGCCGGAAGCAAGAGCAGTACCTCGTCTCCCGGAGCAAATGTGCGTTCCCGACTCAGGCGGTCATAGTAGGCCTTCTGCCGTTGCTGCGCGGTGGCAAGGTGGGAGCCAGCCTCAGTCGATATGCGTTCAAGCCGGTCCCGCATGGTGAGGACGAACTGGGCAGTAGTGGTCCGGAGCTCCTCCGTTGGCTGAGCCCAAGCATCGCGCACGAGATCCAGCGGGCCGCGGACATGGCGGCCGTACAGGAGCTCAAATGGTGAGAAACCAGTGCTGGCTTGAGGCACCTCTCGATACGCAAATAAAGCATATGGGAGCACCTCGTCCCAACTTCGTGGCGCATCAGCAGCAAACCGACGAAGCATACCCTTGAGGGTACCATTAAACCGTTCGACGAGGCCATTGGTCTGTTGATGGTACGGAGTGGATGTGGTAAGCTGGATACGGAGTAAAGCAGCAACTTGTCGGAGGACGTCCGATGTAAAGTTGGAGCCTTGGTCGGAGAGGATTTTGTCTGGCAGTCCTACTCTGGAAAAGATGGAGATCAACGCATCAGCCACGGTAGTCGACTCAATATTGGAAAGAGCGACTGCCTCCGGATAGCGGGTTGCATAATCCACCAAGGTGAGGATGTACTTCTTGCCGGACTGCGTACGCTGCAATGGGCCGATAATGTCGATAGCTACCACCCGGAAGGGCTCGCCAATAACAGGAAGAGGAATAAGTGGTGCCCGATCATGAAGAAGAACACGGGCGGTGCGCTGACATGGTTCACAGGCGGAACAATACTGTGCGACATCTTGAAGAATCGTCGGCCACCAGAAACGGAGAAGAATCCTCTGGGATGTCTTCGCCTGTCCCATGTGGCCAGCCATGGGGACGGTGTGGCCGAGGTGCAGAATGGTGGATCTCCGTTCCGTGGGCAGAACCAACTGAAGGCGGTAGTAGGGGCTGGTGGTATCCATCCCCGCTTCACCATCCGGTGAGTATTCCCGGTAGAGGAGGCCCTGGCGAACACAGAAGGTACTGCCATTGACGGGCGTCTTGTGTCGGCCAGTAGCATAGTCCCAACATGGGCTAAGAGATGGGTCACGCCGTTGCTCGTCGGCGAAACGGGTGGCATCTGGCAAATCTGGTGCAGAGATAGGTGGCGGTGTCACCTCCGGTGTGCTAGATAGGTCCGCCGGCGGTGCACGCAAAGAAGCGGCATTCGAGGCCAACTCCTCAAACAGTTCATCCTCGAACGGGAAGATGTCGTGCAAACCAGCAGCACCAGTCGACTCAGGTGAAGCCTTGGCCTGTGCACGCGTAGAGACCAAGACGTCCGTGGCGGCTGGCTGACACAGCCGGACCAACTCATGTATGTGGGGCACATCACGGCCAAGCAACACGTGACGGGGCAGGTGCTCGGACACTGCTGCCTTGACATAGTACACCATGCCGTCGATGGTGATGGTCAGATCGGCCATGGGGTAACTGGCCACATCACCGTGGGCACAACGAATGGAGGTAGTCTCACCAGACAAATCTTGGTCCCGGACCAAGGTCCTGTGTACCATGGTGCGGCCACACGCGGTATCAACAACGATGCTCGGGACGTGGGTACCATTCACGTACCCAGCGACGGTGTACTCCGGTGCTGGTCCCATGGCGGCGCTGGGATTAGCGGGGGGCAACCGACCAGAGTCTACAGGTGGAGGGGGTGAGCAGAAATATGCTTCACCCAGCAGATCATCCTCATCCGGCAGCAAATGAACTGTACCAGCATCTTGGACTTCCTGATCTGGGCTGGAAAACAGAGCGGTGCGAGTGTGATTCGGACACTTAATAGCAATATGTCCCAGCTCACGACAATTATAGCAACGCGGCTGCGACATGGGGCGTCTCGGTGGTGGTGTGGGACGGTCAGGACGAGAAGTCACTGGGCGGTCAGATGACAAGTGGGTCTGACTGGGGTTAGCTGGGGAAGATACTGGCCGGTCCCGCGCTGAGCCTGAGGTTGGTGCAGCCCAGCGAACTCGAGCAAGGTTGGATGACTCGGACGTCCGGTCTGGGGGTGACGCAAATGACCCCTGCACCTGGGCACGTGCGTCAGTGTTCGGCAATGGTGCCCGTCGCTTAGAACAATCCCTGGCCATGTGGCCACGCTGCTGGCAAATGTGGCAGACAAGAGACTGTTCCCTGCCGCTGCTGAGACGACCACTGCTGGGCTCCTGTACGCGATCCCGTGCGTCAAGATAGTCCTGCGCTAGCGAAGCAGCCTGGTCGAGGGACGACGGTTTGCGTTCCCGCAGCCAAGTGCGTAAACCAAAAGGAAGCGCAGACAAGAACTGTTCCAGTAGGATCAACTCACATATGGCTTCGCGCGAGGATGCGGGGCTTAGCCAACGACTGCCAGTGTCACGGACACGGACGGCGAAGTCAATCATGGACTCCGAGCTCTGCAGCGTAGTGCCCCGAAATTTACGGCGGCTCGTTTCGGGGGTAACGGCATAGCGATGGAGAATGGCCTCCTTCACGCGGTCGTAGCTGTCAGCCTCAGTGGAGGCAAGTTCCGTGTATGCCAACAAGGCCTTGTCAGTCAGCTGGGGGCTTAGCAAATAGACCCAATCGTCCGGAGGAACTCTGTACGCCCGCATGGATCGTTCGAAACTGGTGAGGAATGCCTCAACATCGTCCCCAGGGCGCAGTTTAGCCAGTGGCACCTTCTGAGAGAATCGCCGTGTGGCCTGAGTGAGTTGCACTTGCGCCATTTGCGTGACCAACTGCGTGAGCATCGACAGCTGGGACGGCGAGTCGACATCGACATCGACATCGGTGGCGGAACGCTGTTCGTGTTCAGCCTCAGCCTCAGGCTCAGGGTTCTCAGCAGCAGGATCGATGTGCACGTGCGGGGCGTGCGGACCTGCGCTGCGGGTGTACGTGTACGACTAGTGCTGGCCTGCGCCTGATCACTCAGTTCGTGCGTACTACTAGGCCTAGGCCGGGTCTCCATACACGGGATCCTCACCAAAAGCGACATGTAGACCTACGGGCTGACGGTGGACGTGGACCGCTTTTGGCTCCGGAGTAGAGCATGCAACCTTAGTATGGCTATGTGTACGCCCAGTACGAGTACGACGGCTAGCGGAAGCCAGTGCAGGTGCGTCGTGCGTATGGTAAGTACTAGGACTAGTACTAGTAGTAGGAGCAGAACCCTGATTGGCCTGAAACTGCGACTGGTTCATTGCAAAGGACTGCTCACTGTTGTAATCTAATTTGTTGCTCACAATACTGTTGCCGAAATAAGGATTATCACTTACTTTCGGCAAGCGAGGTTTCGGAGACGGTGCGGGACGAAACAAATCCATCGGTGGAGAAGGGAGCGTCGACCTGGTAGCAGCATCAGGTAAGCCAGTGAGCTCGTCATCATCCGGGGCCACCTCCTCGAACTCAGTGTCGATCTCCCGATCCATCCGCGCACTGCTGTGCGATACGGAGAGGATCCGCCGCACAAGATCAGAGCGTGCACCACCGGTGGGGAGATGCAGCCCCCGGCAGATGTCCCTCAACTGCTCGTGGCGAGCAAACGCCAACGACTCGAGATCCATGCCAGCTCACTTGCGGCCCCACGAACTCGAAAAAACGAAAAACTAGAAATAAAAATACGCAAACTTTCAGCAACGACGGAGGTACGCAGTACTGACACACAGTGACTGGACCACTTCTGACACCATGTGAAGGGCCTAGGGGAGGACACACCAACAACCCACTCTTGTCCGGCTAACCGACAACTAACCCTGAAGGGCTGTCATCCTTGTTATTTTATCTTGGTGTGTAAAGTTGTACAATATGTGAGTACTAGAAAAGGTACCGGTAGTACGGGAAGTAGTACGCAGCATGCTATTCTAATGTCATATATGGACAGGTGTAAATATGAGGATGTGAAGGTTATAGTTACTGTATATGTATATGTATAGGGATATTTAATGGCACCAAATGATATAGTTCCAATATCATCACAGTCCCACGGTCCACATACTCAAGCTTCTTCTTCCTCTCATGCTCCGCCAACAGTTTGTCGAGAGGTTTGGTGGCATAGGACGGAGCATCGGGATGAAAACCCGGACATCCAGGAAAGCATTCTGTGCCCTGGTTCACAGCCCTCGAGCCCGGATATCAGCGCGAGCATCGTTGGCCGTGTTAGTTGAGGCTGCCAGAAACACCTCTCCCGAAACCGGAGCAAGCTGAGGCTCGACAGCGACATCCGAGCAAACCTCGGTAAGTAAGCCGGCAAGAATATCGCGAACTTCATGGTGCCGAATGGTGGGGAAACCACCAGTAGGGCAACACATGGCATGGGCTGGACTAAACGGTTGGCCACAAGAGTAGGTAGTAGGCACATCAACGAATGCCCAGTCATACCGCAACGCCACCCCATCCCTGAAATCTCCCTTCGACAGATGATATCCGTGTTCTCTGATAGGCAGTGTGTTAAGGGGGCAGCCTACCCATAAATTTCATATGGCATTCAATTGACCGTAACTTTGGTGTTTCTCAATGGATTTGAGTGAAATTTTGACCACACACTCCTGCCACTATGCTGGCCCTCAGGACATGATTTACAAGTTCTTGCGCCTCACTGACAGGCTTTCCAGGCCGGAAAAACTCAAATTTCCGGCATAGTGCCACGGTGTGCGAGCAACCCAGGAGCCAAACAAATGCATTTACAATTTTTTCACATTTTCGTGCTCATTCTGTTCGTGCGCGGGACTCAAACCTAGAACAAGTCCAGAAGCAGCCATGGGTGATGGGGTAGGGCCCCTCAACGAGGCCCTGGAATCTGTCACAACGGAACGAGTGGGCGTTCTCTCACACACTCCCACAGACCCAAGTCAATTTTTGAATTTTTTTAGGTTTAGCACGTGCTACGAGGTCGTACCTTTGATACAACATCCAGTGCTGGGACCTCCACAGCAAGCCATTTCCACAGCGCTGCACACCAAATCCAGGATACCCTCGGAAACCGGCAAAGACTACCACTCACATTTCACTACTGCCCTGTACTGAATCCTACCTGACTTCTTGACACGACTCAAACTTGCCAAAGTCACTAAATCAACGTCAACTACAATAATCAAGCCACATATCTGCAACGTCACGAGGGTGCTGGCAAAAGTCCTGCTGCACGGCGGCGGGCTTCGCCCGCCGCCGTGCAGCCCAATACGTGGCTCAAAAACCTGATTTTTTGGACTTACTTTCACGTGTTTCCATGGCTTGTGGCTCAATGTAGCTGAACCATCGGACCTTATTTGTCAGCTTGGATCACGTGATCCATCCAGCTGCCGCGTGCGGCAAACAGCCCAAATAGCGCTAACTCTGGCCTGCGAGCGTTTGCTGCGACTAGCGCGCTAGCGCTCGTGACATACACAAACGCGCTAGCCAGAATGCTTTGACTTTGATGGCTTTCAGCTTCTATTTTTTGAAAAGTAGCGCGCTCAGACCAGCTCGCTCACTCTTTTCCTCTTCCATTTTTTAGGGCAATTGTTTTGTTTGATAGACGAAGCTTAGGGTCTCTTTGGGTTTGCAACCCTTACCCTCCTGGAAAAAATCATAGTTGTGCTAGACTGCGACACTTCAGACCAGGTACTATTAGAGCCGCTAATGGACGACGAGCTATTTTCCGCTATCCGGAGCTCAAGCATTTGAGCCGCTAAATGGACGAGACTCCTGAGGTAAAGGATGCAGAGAATGAGGAGAGAACACTCGTATGGAGCAGGGAGTAGGTAGTGTACTACTTCCTGGTATGGAGCACTGAGAAGCGGTAAGTCTTAGGGCAATTCTTAGCCAGTAATTACTTTCTCGCCATAATTATGTTCTCGTTTTTCGTGTCTTCTGTAATGCCAGTACACTAGCAGTACGACTACACTGTAGGCGAGAGTCCATAAGCCAGAGTGTGCAGCTCTCCATCTATGCAGCATAAACAAATAAATGACAAATTTCCTTTGCCTAAGGGCTGGGTTCCACTGCCGCTCCGCCGCACATCATCCACGGCATGAAACGTCATCATTACGAGCTGGTCCAGCGAGGCCGCGGCTCATCACCAGCTTTCGCTTCGCTGCTTGATACAAAAAAATGCAAGCCGCGGTCACGGCTTGCATTGTTTCCCGCACTTAATTGTTTTATTCGGGGGAATTTTAATTCGTTGCACAGGCCAGAATACGAGGATTTTTTTTGGATTTCACGCGCGCGCAGGCAGGCTAAATGTCATAAAAAAAACGTCGAGCACGATCGCGGTACCGTGAATGGCGAGTGTCACTGGAACCGCGCCGCTCTGCTGCATGCAGCCAAGTACCGTGGAGCAGCGGAGCTGCGGAGCCGCAGTGGAACCCGGCCCTAACCAAACTTATAGCAATTTGAAAATGTTTGACAATTTTTCATAAAAAACTTGACAACATTGTTCTTCTGTAGAGTGCCGCTGGCAACTCCATCGATGAACTCCATCAATGAGCGCAGGGATAAAGTTTAGAAACCCTTCGAGCGAGAACGTGTTTTCAAAAAGGAAGCACAAATATGCCGCGTAACTTCCCCTCTAGTACTGTATGGCTCCATCAAAGCCACTCGCTGACTACTTACCAGTAAAATGGGGTTGGACGGTTGTCAGATTAGCTGACATGTTTTCTGCCAACACAACCATAAGCAGTTGTCAACTCTCAAGACTAAAAGAGCTTGCGAAGAAAGTGAGAAACCTTGGCTATGAAAGCACATGAAGCGTCAGAACATAATCGAGCAAACTTGGACCTAGATTACCAGTGTCTGCTCCAGAGCCGGGTCAGTGGCCCTGTTTGTGAGTACTTGGACCTTTTGGAAAAAGAACACTGGGTTACCTGCGACCCGGTCGGAAGTCCTGTCGAGTACTATACTTTTTTATACCGTTCGAGGGTATACCGCCACTGACAGGCTGCATACGCGTGCAGATGCGTGCGGCCAGAGTGCCCAGTGCGAGTACGTTCATACATGTACATGTACAATCATGTACATCAGGAAGTCGAAAGTAAGTTTACGACTCCCTGACACACAGTAGCCGCACTTGAACGCATCTGGCTCTGGCCCAGTGTTGCAGGAATTGTGCCAGGTAGACGTGTACCCGGTTTGTGTTAAATCTTAGAGCAGGTACTGCATACCCTATCATATCTGTGTACATGGGTAGACAGAGTCAGTGTTGTTGCGTCCCACTCAGCCGCGTGACCCTTCTGGTTCATTTCGGCACCAGCACTCTTTGCGTATGCAGAGTTGAGTAGAGTGCAAGTTCGGACCACAAGTACACTGCAGCGGCTAGTAGCAAACCTAACCTGTGCCGTGATGCCCGGCACGTGTGTGCATCTACTTCATCCCTGAGTAACACACCTGGTATATTGTGCACAATAGGGCACAGTAAATAATCAGCATGCATCGCAGTTTTCTGCAACATATTCCTGAAGTCACTTTACACCTCAGAAGAATTGCGTCGCTGACTGGAATTCGATACCGGTTTAGTTTCTCTCTGGGTCATTATCAATCATAGAAAACCCGTCATACAATAGGTTCAAGCTAAAGTACCGTATCACCATGGTAATTACCTGGAAATTCGGTGTGTTTTCTACGTTTTTGTTTAACAAGCAGCAATGTGCAACAGAAATTACCATGGTGATAGAGTAGATGACCGTGTGAAGCGGTGTGTGATGCAGCAAAGGTGAGCCTGTTACTGCGAGTCTATGCCCTAAACTACGGCTCAAACGGGTGTACCTTTAACTAACGAACGGGTAATTTTCTTAACGGGCGGGTTAACGGGTACCCTTTAGCAGCCATATTATTTTTGTGTGCATTTATCACATAAATCATGATTTTTAAATTTGTATATTCTCAGGTTGTATTTTGATACCACATTATGATTCGCATTCTATTTATTCGTGTCTCATGATAATATTATGGCAATGAAGGTTCCAAATTAATGTCATCCGTACATTTGCCCATAAACATAACTTCACAGGCAGTTACAATCGTACATGGTCCTAGTGCTACATGTATTTTGATACATGTACGCAAATCAACTGCAGATCGATGTGATTCAAGCCATGCAAGGACAGAATAGTTTAGCAAAACTCCCGTGATCTCGCCCAATCCTATTTGCTATGTTCGCAGAGAACTGGTACTCTTCCCATTCAGAAGATGTTTGCACCCATTGCTAGCTGGGGTGCCTGACACAGCTGATGTGCTGCTGGCCAGCTAGCTGCTAGTGCTAGCTCGTTGAACTCGTGAAACGAATCTTCACAAATCTGTAATCTTGTATGCAATATTTTGAACAACTTTTCAACTAAACCGAGTTCGTCGATTGAAGGAACAAACTACAACCATGAGTATCATAGCTACCACCTACGAACATCGCCGTGTGTGACACTCCGACTGGTCACTCAGCCTGGTGACACTAGTTCATTTTCAAGTACTGTGGCAGGTTCGATGTCGATGTCGGAGAACCATCGTAACTTTCTAGTAACTGAGCTGCCACCTCGAACGACTCGGTTTCAAGTCTTGCATTTTCTCATATTACAATCAAAAACCTCCAGTACGAGGATTTTTACTTGGACTAGAGTGGAGAGAACGGCTGTCTTTCAGCCTGCTCCTGCCTGACAAAGTCGAAAGCGGGAATGCACAGGAAAAGGAAAAGAGTATCCGCACTCCTATTTTGAGTCTTGGCATACGATAGGATCATCGAAATCCAACTTTTTTTTTTTTTTTTTACAAACGGGTACCCTTTTACTAACGGTACCTGAGATTAACGGGCGGGTACCCAGGTACCCGGAACACCCGTTTGACCCCTACCCTAAACAATAAACTTTGCCGTGGGATGATTCTCTTTGGGCTGCACACTCTGGTTAATGTACTCTTGGTGGCAGCATTCTGGTGCCAAAGATGATATTTTTTCAGAAAAATAAGCACTAGAGAAATGGAGTGGGAGTAACCAGAATTATTCTATTAGCAGAGCTGCAATACTTGGGATATGAGATTATTCCCGTAGCTATGCAAAAGACGCTATTCAGTTGTACTTTAGTAGCATCTGGCGCTAGCCAGTATCCACACCGCTGTAATTCGGTGCGTGTCACGGTGTCTGGTAGGGTGGTTCACGTGGCATGCCATGGTTGGTGCAGTATCCCGTATGTGTCCCGTACCGTAATTCGAGTATGCGGTGCGCACCGTAGCATAGATGTATCTGGAGCGCTGTACGAGCTAAGATGTCGGGGCAAATATGGGGACATTCACAACATGCAATGTGAATATGCACGTCAGTTTCGTTTTAAGAAGTGGGTTTGACGGAGTAAGAAAAGGCCCCAGCTTTGGCTGCTGCATGCTAGCCCAGTGGGTACCAATCTCCTGCTATCGGCCGAGTGCTGATGGAACGGAGTAGAAGAAAAAGAAAGAAGAATATTGCGTTCAAGAATACAATTTCGGTAAGGGATATACAGTAAAACCTGTAACTAAAGACCGCCGTCACTAGCGACCAGCCTGGTACTACCGACCACTTCGCCAGGCACGGAAGGTCTCACATTCAAAATGCACTGTGACTAGCGACTACCTTCTGAACGCGACCAGCGACCGCCTTTTCCTGTCCCAAACACAATTTTTGACCCGTAACTAGCGACCGCGATGTAGGAAATCAAATGTTGCTCGAAGCTCCTTCTTGAAATTTTACTGATTTTCCATGGTCCTGAAAAGAATCTTTCGATACTACAGCTGAACAAATGAATGCAGGTAATTTTGGCTGTGGAGTCGGTGTGGACTGCACTACACCTGTCAAAATTTCAAGCGCTGTCAAGAAAAAACATGATAGGAAACGTCTTGGAGAGCGCATCGAAAGCGCTCTCTGGTCGATGTTACTACTCGGAGGAGAAACGAAGACTGGGCGGCTCTGTCACACCAGTCATACAGACGGATTGACGATGGCATCAAGGAATCCAGAAACAAAGCAGCACCACAAGGTCCTGATGCTGAAGGATCGCGTTCAAGCAATCCAGAAGTCACAACAAGGACAGTCGGTATGATTGATCGCATGAACAAATTTGAAGCCCAGCGCGAAACGAAACTTCCCCAGGGATTTTGACTCCTGGCTTCAGAAGTAGCAGCTGAATTTGAAGTCTGCAAAAAATTAATCTTCTCTCTCTCTCTCTCTCTCTCTCTCTCTCTCTCTCCATCTCTCCGTCTTTCTGACATTGCGCAAGTCCTGGGGAATCGTATTAGCTGCATTTTGACATACATATCATATAATGGGATCCACATATGGTCACGCGGTGCAAACCTCTAACTAAAGACCACCTGCTACTAAAGACCGCTTTTGCTGGCACCAAGGGGTGGTCGGTAGTCACAGGTTTTACTGTACCGGTAAGTGGATAGCTAACTAAAATAATTAGCCGTATGGTTTAGAAATAGTGGTGGCGACTCTGGATGGCAGTCGTGAGTCTGTCAAGTGTCAAGTCGACGGAATAGCGCTAGCTCCAGTGTGGGGAGCAAACCCATTCCTAGGTTAGCATCCCCCCACCTCACAACAGAGCAACCGAGTTTTGGATTAAGCTGGGAGTGCCGATTCGAGCAACTGGTATGATGGCTCTGCTTGGAGCCACTAGATGGCTCGCAGCTGAGCCGGCAAATGACTCTGCTTGGAGCCGGCAAATGACTCCGCATGGGGCCACCGAATGACTTCGCATGGAGCCGCCGAATGACTCTGCATGGAGCCGCCGAATGACCCCGCATGGAGCCGCCGAATGACCCCGCATGGAGCCCCAAATTGACTCCGCATGGAGCCGCCAATGACTCCGCATGGAGCCGCCAATGACTCCGCATGGAGCCGCCAATGACTCTGAGTAGAGCCTCCAAATGCTAAATATATTGGTAAGCATAACCAGTTGAGAGCATATATTCCATAAATCGGCACTCCCGGAGCGGATCACAAAGTGCAGCTACCCGTGCAATCTGTAAGCGGTGCAAGCTAGGTAAAGACTGTCAGAACTTGATATCATGGGCTGAGGCCATTGCCGCAGCCACCCATACTTTGGCTGCAGGTGGCGTCCGAATGTTACTCGGGCAGACATCGCTTTCCACCTTCCCGCCTCTCTGAATATCGAGTCCCGCAGCTGATTCGAAACGAGTGGCCGGTGTACAACGCCAGGCCAAAGCCACAACTGATGAGCAATATCCTCGCAGTTGCTGTAAATGCCCATCGATTGGCATTCGCAGCTGATGCCGCTAGTTTTCCCAGGTGCTGCGGGCTGCCACAATTGCAAACAACCCTTTGCGATTGCTGCTCTGCTTGATTGACTGTCCATCGCCCTATCCCCGGTCGAAATTGTACGAGCACCGGCCAAGTGCACCACTTGCATCAGTGAATACCAGCAAGTCGGGGGACGGCGTCCATTTAGGGTATAGGAAGAAGGACCGGCCGTTCCGCTAATCCAGGAGCTCAGGCCATCAGCAAAGATCTTTGAGGCACTCTTTGGAGAGCTTGATCAGGTAACACGGCTGCCGGTACCAGTTGGCAAGTGACCACAATCTGCAATTTGCATCCAGGGGCTATCACTCTTGTAGCAAACGGGAGCTTTCCCAGAAGAGACTCGAGTTGACATTGGGTAGTTGAAGCTGTGTGAAGAGTGGCCCGAAGGAGATCACGAAGCTCGGCAAGTTCGTCCATAGGCATACTGATGTTAGCGCGGCGGGTGTCCAGGATGACGCCGATAAACATCAGGACGTGGGCTGGACCCTCCACTTTCGCTGACGCCAGAGAAAACACCGAGGTATGTAAACGCGCGGCGCCGAGTAGCGAGTTGCTGGCGAGCTAACACAAGTTCAGAGCAGGCATGGAGACAGAAACGTTAGTCGAGGCACTCCCCGTAATAGGATGATGCCAATAACGTCAGGACTTGAGCTGGACCCTCCACTTTTGCTGGGGCCAGAGAAACATCGAAGTATGTAAATGCTCGGAGCAGAATAGCGAATTGCTGGCAAGCTAACACAAGTCCAGAGCATGCACTGAGGAAGTAACGTTAGTTGAGGTATTCCCCGTAATGCAATAGGCGTGTGAGTGCGAACTGCTAGCACATAATCCATTCACTGGCGGATGCGACAGAGTTCCATATAGCTGGACTGGAGCGTAATACAGTCTGAAGGGCAGGGCACTCTCATAAAAGTATTGATCCTGCCAGCGGATCGACAAGGACCAATCCTCCGGGCGGACGGGAATTCGGCAGAATGCACTTTTAACATTGAGCTTAGCAAGATACACCGGGGCGAGCACAATTGTGGAGGAAATTGTTTGGGAACGCATGTTCCGCAAGTTGCATGCCCGAAAGTCGAAAACAGCAATGACATGCAAGAGACATTGTACAGGATCTTGGAGGGCGCATGACCATGTGACTCGCGCATGCGTGCAGGTCGGGCCAGCTCGCTGGACTGCCTGCTAACTTGCGTTAGCATGCTAACGCTCATTATGGTTTAGATCGCATTATTGTAATGGTTGCGGTTTGATTTCAAAAGACCATAGAACGTGTCGTACTATCGGTCGAAAGTTTAGGGATGTGGTACTAATGGGCTGGGAATGTAAGGATCGGGTAGATTGCAGTGTTTTAATGGTCCTAGTTGTTGTATAAATAGAATGCTGAGATAATTAGAAGAGGACTATGAGGAGGAGCAAAATGACAGGGGTGACAGTGTTAAAGCTCTGAGCAGACGGCGTCGGCAGGAGTGCCTACACAGAGAGTAGAAGAAGGGAGAAGAGAGGTCCCGCCGCCTCGAGAGTCGCCGTGCTTGCGAAAGGCTATGCCAACAGCAAGAAACGACGGAGCAAATATCCCGTCGTTTGGAGACTCACCGCCTTCGTGACAAGACGCGTTGACAGCTAGAGACCGCTGCACAGGCATCCATTCAGCAGGAGAAAATACATGCTCTCATGCTCGAACTTGTTCGGTGTGATCATCATGTTACGCACCAGCCTGGCCCTATTCCGTTGATGTTCCGTACCATTCTGGCAAAGACTGCTGGCCACATGTTGAAACAGGGCTTGAAAAAAATGAAATAAGCTAGTACCAAAGCGTAATCTATTATTATATTTACTTTTACTTGGTAGAATGTACCTGTCTGAGAGTTTGAGTTTTGAGTTATGTATCGATGTGCGTTTATGAACTAAAGTTTTGATTGTCATGCACATGTTTTTGTATTGCAAAGACGTTTCTATCAGTTCGAACAACACACATGATGACCTAGGCAAATATTAAGCATAGCGAGGGCTCCTGGGCGGTCAAGCCCTCTCTAGCCTTCAAGCCCAAGCGCTCTTTATTTGTGCGATATCGAAATGAAAAACTAAATGATATAACAACGATGAACAATTTATTTCAGCCAAGTACAAGTGGGGTCTATTGGTATCCTTTATTTCAGCCGAATAAAACTGTTGTTTATTCCTATCGCATAATGCATGATAACCTAGGCAAAAAAGATAGTGAGGGCCCTGAGCTTTCAACTGAGCTCTCTCGTTGGAATTATTAATATGGAGGTGTATGTGCCAATTTTTCACGTAGGATTGCCTGCCACTTGCAGCACTGCATTGCCTTCTGCAACTTGGGGGAAGCTGCGTGCTCAGGCCCGTAGCAGCTCCATTCTGGTTGGTCCAGCGAGACCTGACTTCCACAACTTTGCGTGCTTTTCTTGTGACGGGCATATACATGGTACAAAGTATGTGTGTATGTGTGTGTGTCCGTGTGTGTCTGTGTGTGTGTGTGTGTGTGTGTGTGTGTTGGCGTTCCTCTGGAGCAGCTTGGTGACATCGTCCAAGATCGACAGGGATGGCGGGTCACCTGCCGTGACGCTGTCGACGCTATTGTCCAGTCCCGCATGGAGCCTGTGGCGAAGCCCCTCATTTGTGGCACTTGTGCGCGCAGTTTTCGTCGGCCACAGGATATTGCGACGCACAAGTGTAACGCTGTTCGCGCGGCCCGCGCGCGCTGAGTATGGCGTTCCCCGCCCGGTGGACAACACGTCTCCTGGTCTGCCCCGTATGGGGCCACATAGCCAGTCATGGCAGTGGAAGAAGGAAGGAAGGAAGGTGTGTGTGTGTGTGTGTGTGTGTGTGTGTGTGTGTGTGTGTGTGTGTGTATGTATGTATGTGTATATGTGTGTGTGTGTGCATGTGTGTGTGTGTGTGTGTGTGTGTGTGTGTGTGTGTGTGTGTATGTATGTATGTGTATATGTGTGTGTGTGTGCATGTGTGTGTGTGTGTGTGTGTGTGTGTGTGTGTGTGTGCGTGCGTGCGTGTGTGTGTGTGTGCGTGTGCCCCCCACCCAAACCAAAATCATGGTTTCTGGCCCCCACCTCTAACGACGATCTAGAGCCGCTCGCGACTCGAACCATGGAGATTGCCCATGTGTCGTCTTTTCGTTACCTTGGATCCAACATACACAGCAACGGCCGATGTCATGATGATGTTACATCCCGGATCTCTGTCTTTTCTCCTTCTGTCTGTCTGTCTGTCTGTCTGTCTGTCTGTCTGTCTGTCTGTCTGTCTGTCTCTGTGTGTTTGTGTGTGTGTGTGTGTGTGTGTCTCTCTCCCTCTCTCTCTCTCTCTCTCCCTCTCTCTGTCTCTGTCTCTCTCTCTCTCTCTCTCTCTCTCTCTCTCTCTCTCTCTCTCTCTCTCTCTCTCTCTCTCTCTCTCTCTCTCTCTCTCTCTCTCTCTCTCTCTCTCTCTCTCTCTTTACCCCGCTCTCTCTCTCTGTGTCAATATACAGCTTTCACTGTCCATGAGCGACACTGACTCGCACTGCTAACTGGTGCTCACGAGGTGTTTGTCGCGCTGCAAACGGAGCGTCTCTGTAAGTTTGTATCCCTGGTGATGTTTGGACCTGGAGAGCACTATATAAATGGTGCTTCTCAGGCACAATCTTCCTCAGCCTACTCAAACTCGACTGACGAGGGTAAATTTTCCCGAAACACTGTGTATTGAGCAGGGAGTGGTCCCTTCTTGCAGGTTTTCCGAGTGGAAGGTTGGATGGACTTTTCGTGTGCTCTGGGTGGCAGCTGTCAGTCAGTCAAGTGTAAAGTCAAGGCGGCGGAATAGCGTGAGCTCCAGTGTCGAAAGCAAACCCTTTCCTAACAATCTTCGCCGAAGTCGCAACCACTATTTCGTAGGTCTACCCTTGTTAGGAGACAACCCTGGGGGTATCAACTTTTTTTGTCTGATAACGAGTACATTTTTCTGCTGCTTTGCATCATCCATATTGTGTCCACATCAGAACTGATGGTTCCTTGTTATTAGACAGTGTTTTCCACCAGACCCCTGTACAAGACAACCCATTATCAGACAATGTTTCATCGGACCCCGATACAAGACAACATGAAATATCAATCGAGCTATCCTCGGCCATCCGCTTTTTCTTGTAATGAGAATTCAAACCTGTAGGACAGCTGGAGGGGACGTTATAACGAATTTGGTCTACAAACGAATAATCTCTTATCCGGACTTGCATGTACGACTGCTAATGATTCATGGGATTTTGGATCGTTGTCTGCTAATGAGGTTTGTCTTGCAACCGATGTCATACTAACGAGGGTAGGACTGTAAATTAAATGCTTGAAAGTTGAAACTTCGTTTTTCAGATGAATCAGACTGCAAATCAATAGCATAGCAAAGACCATAGCTATCCCAGGAACACTTGAGTAGTGCCCTCTTTTACCTTTTTCTATGTTGTCCTCTTCAGTTTGAGCAGGTATGGATGTTTCCTAGTGCCTTCTAGAATTTCTAGGTATATCATTGGTCTTGTTCGGATCGTCCATTACGTTTGCAGCTGTTCAAACTTGTATTGTTGTTTATTATTTTATTGATTTATTTATTCTACTTGCCTTTCCTATCTTCTTGTGTTTTAGCATTAGGCGATTTGATCGCAGGACGAGAGAGGAGCTGATGGACGATCTCTCCAATGTTCCACTTGGTTCGGAGCGGCGCCGAGTGCTGACGTTGGGACTTGGGTAAGGATGAGTGTTCCCTCATGTTTACAAGTTATCCGTTTTGTCCAACACTAACGGTTATATGCAGAATACTGTTGAGTCAAAAATGTGCAACAATCAGCACAAAAACTGACTGATGAGATCATGACATTCAACGACCTGATGCTTACCTGCATCACGTTTATACCCGTTAGTGTTGGAAAAAACGGATACCTCGTAAACTTATGGTCCTCTTTTTTAATTTTAATCCTTGGCTCTCCATCCGAGTTCCCTCATGTGTTGCTATTATTTTTATTTACTTATTTTTTTGCCCAGGGTCTACATTCTACATTTATTTTACTTAGACTAGGGTTAGCTGTCCGTTTACCAGTACTCATCCACACATATGTGCACATAGGGTCTACACAGAACTCTATCAGTAGATATTTTTGTATAGGAGGTTGTCTATCCTCCGGGATAGCACTATATACTCCCATTCTGTGTGTTCTCTGGTAGCTATGTTCCTTAGAGACCATATGACTGTGCCAGTGTGGTGACCGAGGTGAGGTGTGTCTGCACTGGCATCGTCAACTTGCCTACTGCTACGTGCTCCCCAGTGCTCCATCTGTGTCCTGTACTTTATTTGGGGGGGGGGGGGGGAGGGGCAATACCGGTACTTCAGGTGCAGGGGGCAAGGGGGATGGGGTGGGGGACATCATGCCCCCAATGAACCTCTCCAGGCGTTGTTCTGGAGTAGACTAACCATAGGCGGAGTGTACACATGCAGCACATAGTTTGGGAATTAGAACGCGATCAGACTCGGGCATATTCAAAGGCAGTCTATTGTGATAGTAGTCCTGGACGGATCTCACTATGATGACATAGGTCGTGCCCAGCATCACAATGCCCAACATTATAAATGACTGTTTTTTTTCCTGAGGGGCTAGATGAACATGTGGCTAGACTGCCGATGGCAACCAACAGGCTCAAGGCTGTGTTGAGACTTCGTGTTTGCGACCCGAGTCAATTGTTTACTCACCATGACTAGGCATCGCATCGGGCATCGTATGACCATTTTATATGTCACTGTTCTTAGTCGCACCGGGGGCGTATGCCCGTTTTCAGGAGACTTATCAAAACACATAAGCCCTGTGCCCTGAAGGTTAGGCCTATTGTTAGTCTGAATAGTCCTGGCTACTATCCCACTAAGTTCATTGACTTTCTACTGAACCTGTATGTACGTGAGGAAAGTACTGTTCTGGCCTGAACTACGGATTTCATCAACTTGGTAGAAGGTTTGCCTGTGCGGGACGATCATTTATTTTTAGTATAGATGTGACCAGCCTTTACACCAGCATCCCCAACGAGCTCGGTCACGTGGCATTGTCGTGGTATATCACACACAGGTATACAAGGTGGATGCCCCCGGCCCTTCGTACACGGTTAACAACAGCAGTGACTTCCTTGATGTCAGTCATTCGGAAGACTAACGGGTTCGTGTAAGATAACGATTTGTTTCCGCAGATCCAAGGGACTGCCATGGGTTCGCCTGCAGCAGTGGTCTATGCCGACATTGTTATGCTGTATTTGGAGAATCGGTACATTTTGCCGATCTTAGAGGGGGATGGTTTAGAGGTTCAGGTTTATAGACGCTTTATCAGTGACATTTTTGTTTCATTGCATGGTTGCGAAGGTCAAGTTCAGCGCGCTTTAGACAGGATTAATAAGTGTTCGGCCCTCGAGTTTGCGCATGAACTGGCACATGATGGCATTGATTTCCTGGACACCACAGTTTTCCGTAGTAAGGGATACATGGCGGTGAAGCCTCATTTCAAGGTCACCAATCGTTTCCTGTATCTGCTTGCCGGTAGTAACCAGCCCCGTAGTATGGGTAAAGGTGTGATCACTGGGGAGTTGATCCGTATCCGTCGGTCTTCGACCCTTGACCACCACTACGAAGCTGCTGCCGAGCAGGCGAAGCAGACTTTCCGGGCCCGTGTATACAAGAGCTCCATCTTTCATCTTTCAGACCGTACACCAGGCATGCAAGGCCGGCACAGCTGGGGTGGCTGGGGCGGCCTCAGCCGCCCCACTTTTTTGGCCGTTTTTTTGTTCTTGTTTTTTTAGCACACTGCAACAAAGCGCGATGATCGCAGCTCAGCTCAAACGTGGCAAATAATGAAGAATCCTTGTGTATCAAGGTCAAGGTGTGTGTGTGTGTGTGTGTGTGTGTGTGTGTGTGTGTGCCTGTGTGTGTGTGTGTGTGTGTGTGCCTGTGTGTGTACGTGCCTGTGACGTGTACAGCCGGTGTGTGCACACCGCTAGCTAAACCGACCAACGGCTACTCCCAGGGCACAAACTATTCTGCTGGAGGCAGCGTCGTCTTCGGCTGAAATTCCGGATACAACCTGCAGGGAAGCATTGTGCGCATCTGCCAGATTGACGGTTCCTGGAGTGGGGCAGCTGCCTCATGTAATCGTAAGTTGAATTTCAAGAGAGCCGATATATCCCTCTTGTGTAGAGAAGCTTCAGGCTGGTAGGAAGGCAGATTCTGGTGGCGTTGATCTTTCCTATTTACAGAGCATGTAATAGTCTGGGTGTTACCTGCCACTTTTCATCATCACAAATGATGATCGTGCTTATCACAGGACCCAGGACCAGTCGGGCATCTCAGCCTGAGTCCTTAGGAGATATGTTATACTTGTAGGTGTATGGTTAGGGTGTTTCACCGGGTAGAGGCGACGGTTTCAAATAGGACACAGGTTGCAAACCGGAACGGACTCAATATTCACTTTCTCTCTTGGTATTTTGATTAGAAAACATATGTCACAGTGAGACTACGATGTGTTATACTCCGAGCCAAAATTTCATGGCTCTGCGATGACCAGACGCGCCATACCAAGCAGGTGAGTTTTTGACGTGTTGCTTCGCACTGCGACTTGAGTTTTACGACTTTCAAAAAATCAACTTCTTGTCGCAGGTAAACAGCGGCTCGCCTCTTGCCAATAAAGCACCGCGTACCAATCAAAACTAATGGAAGCACACACAAGGCTTATTGTTACTCTGTACTGGCTGTCGTGGAGCGATAGCAATTAGCTAATTTCAGACCCAAAGTGAATTTGACGTGCACTCTAAAACGTGTCCGGTTTGGAGCCACCTCTGATTTGAACTTTTTTGAAGCGAAAAATTGGGCAACTTGGAGGCAATGGGTCAACACAAAGGAGTGGCTCAGTTCGATTGACTCTGGCCCCAGAGCAAACTTCAACATGCCAGTTTCCTTCCACAAACATATTTCGAGTGAAAAATCAACGCTGATGATCGGTTTGGGTCTATACAAATTTGGCTGTCAAGGCGTTCCGGTATCGAACCGTCTACTCTACCAGAACACTGAGTTGTTGGCATAAGCCGGTAACTTTTGTCGAGCCTGTTTTAGGCTACCACCTCCTCCAAATATGCTAATATCTCTTGACTGTACAAAAGATGTGCCGAGCAGACACTTTCTTCATCTCTTGACTGCTTTGTGTGTTGTGTGTATGGGTACGTGTATCCAGCCATTCAACTGCAGTGCCAGTCTGGCTACCTGCCCTGCCTGCGTTCCAGCCTGTGGCTGTATCCTGCCATCACAGCGCTGCGACGGTGTTTGGTACGACTGTGCTGATGGCTCTGATGCACAGTACTGCCCAGGCAAGGTCACACCAGCTCCAGGTAAGCACCAGCAGCAGCACTGATAGTAGTACCATGACTTCTATTATTATTACAGGGTGCGACAGAGCTCTCGGCCATTGAAGAAAATGTTGAGTCACCTCCACCACCACACTGCGCTCTTTAGCCGACTAGACCCTCCTGCACACAACCATCATCATTGCGAGGACACTTCCGTAGACGATATTGATAAACTCCTTCAGACAGCTGTTTCGCTAATACATAGCTCATCAGTGAAGGTAGATATTGAATGATTAAAAATATAGACCAAACTGCTATTATATAGGGGGTTTCCACATACAAAACTGGCATAGCTGAGGTGATAACGCGGGAAAAGGAAAGTGTGAAGTACTGTTGACGCGCATTGGACATGCATGCAGCGTCGGATATTCGGCGCGGAAAATCAATCACTATTCAATGCAGAAATAACGTGCCAGAATCAGAGTACTATGTAGCTAGTAGTGAGAGTCTGTGTACTAGTATTGCAGTTGTCCGAGCGCCATGAAGGCCTGCGAACGCACCTCAAGACCCGCCGACGTCGACAGCCACAGCAGCCCCTGGGGCATGACACTGTACTGCTCGCCCGTCGCGCCAAGACGCTTGGCAGTCACTAGGCTTCATGCCACCAATGTTGTCCGCAAGCTACCTTGTTATCTGCCCATCACCCACTGCCGTTGACACGCTGGGAGGCCCCGCGGCATTCGCCCAGTATATCGTCGTCAGAGCTGTGTCGACGGTACAATAACGCTGGTAGAAACAAACAGTTGGTCGTATGATATTGCGTCCTCCGGATTGTCCCTTGACTCGTCTTGTCCCTCTTCTTGCTCTGACGCTAATGACTTCTATTACAAGCAAATGTAGAGCTACTGTTGACCGCTATTCACTGCTGTATTTATTTTATTACTTTGCATGGCCATGTTGAGGCAGTCTTCGCATCAATTTCCTTTACACAATGCGTGTACTACAATGTATTCAAAACCAATGTCTGTGCCACGCACACATACGCAAACGTTTTAGGGATGAAACGAGTATATCGAATACTCGACCGCTTGCTCGAAAATTCGAAAGGAGTGAGGACTCGTTTCGCAAAATACTCAAGTATCTTATGCACAGTGTACTGTATGCTTGTACATCAAGCACGTCTGTTACTCAGACCAGTACTGATAACCCATGCAAGTGTGAAATTATTACTTGTCCCTACTTACCAACAAAAGACGTAGTTCAGACTATTTCCTGCACTAGGCTGCATGCAAGACTACATGTGTCAGGTGTAATACGTTCAGTGTTACGAGAGTGTGTGCAGTACATTGTTTTATGTTGTCAGTAAAATACTCGTACTCGCTCGAATACTCGCTCGTTTTTCAAAGAGTACTCGAGTCCTCAATTTTGGCACTCGTTTCACCCCTAGGCCAAACATGCATGCACTGAATGCCTGTGCTCTGTGCTCTGTGCACTCTGTGCTTGTGCAGGTCAAACCGACTGCCAGGTCCTGTCACCACCGGCACTGGGCTCAATGACCGTGAACGGCTTGATGTTCAGCAACACGACCACGTTTGTGTGCAGTCTCCCTATGTCCTTATGGGCTCGGCCGTGTGTACTTGTGAAATCAACGGCCAGTGGAGCGGTGTGCAGCCAACTTGCGTCCGTAAGTACATGTACCAATGCTCGACTGGCTTGTATTATGCATTCCCGTTCATCACACCGCTCATACTGTCAAGTGCTGCCTCTTTTCATTCACAATGGCATGGGTCACAGTGGATAGGCCTGGTGCAGGTATTGCCAGTTCCTTGCTTGCTGCAGTACAGTATGACATATTAACTTAGCTGGTAAGCAGTGCATGTGTGCATGGCAAGTGTTAATTTTGTCCATTGCTTCCCAACCCATGTGTAGTGACGACTGCTGCTCTGAGTGCGGCCAGTGACGAGCTAGTCAAGGACTCCGTCTCAGAACGCATGACACAAACGTGTAAGCCTAGTATTGCTGCATAATTAAGAGCAATTTCTCCTACTGCTGACTGCTGAAAATGTTGTGTCCTTCACAACTAGTCTCTTTGTTCTAAGAAGTCTGCCTCTTTCATCGATTCGTGTTTACCTAGCTGCGTTACGCTATTAGTAGCCTATTACCTGTTGTGCAATGGAGCTGGCCTAAAAGCTGCTCGCTCAACAGTTGTGTTGCATGGCATAGAGGGAGATACGGCAAGCCACCTCGGCATATTTGCGGATAGAGCTTTTATTAGAAAGGAAAAGGACATATGGATACGAGTTAGGAGTAACTGTCCACCACTGTAACTAGCTACTACAGTAAAAAAATGCAACAACTAGGCACAAAACTGACAGAGTGCTGAGACATTCGACGACCTGACTCCTAGCTTCAACACATCTCCGTAGCGCTAACCAACAGCCTTCCAACTTGGAAGGTTCAAGGTTAAAAGGAGAGACCAAAGAGGGGAAGGTAAGCGCAACGAAAATGAGCACAAGCTAGTAGTTGAAGCTACAGTCCCACAAGAACAAGAAATGTTGATTGTTACTGGACGATGACGAAACCAGTATTACCTTTCCCTCTTTGGTCTCTCCTTAACACTACGGAGATGTGTTGAAGCCAGGAGTCGGGTCGTCAAATGTTTTAGTGCCTGGTTGTTGCACTTTCTGACTGTATTTAGTATATAGTGACAGTTACTCTACACTCATATCCATACGTCCTTTTCCTTTCTACATTAATTTTATTATTGCCATATTGGCTCAACATCCGAGTTTCAAAGAGCTTTTAGTGGACGACTTAATCCATTTTCGGCAATACTTACAACGATCCAATCAGTCATATTGTAGATCAGGCTATGCTGTGGGTAAGTATACTACTGGCCTTGTATGGCTTATTGTTTGCCAGCGAGTATTTAGCATCATCTACTAGTATTCACTCGTTTGACAGCCAAAGAGTATTTGTGTGGGAGGCTGGGAGTCTCGCACCTGACTTGGTCACGTTGCGCCTGAAGGTCACTAAGACGCGGCCATATACGGTGGAGCCGTCGCAGTTCCATCTACTGTCGACCAAACATGCCCGGTATTGGCTATTCCGGTACATGACAGCCCATGCCTGTAGCACCAAGCCTGTGTTCACTTTTGCCAAAGGGATCCACCTTACTCGGCCTTATTTAAATAAGATACTCTGTCACGCTCTCAACTGTTATCAGGTTAGCTCCTGCTCCATGCCCATTGTTGGAGCGACAGTCCTGGAATCCAGAGTTGCAAGTGAGGTGGTGATACGGCAAGCAGACGGTGGCAAAGTACGGCTTAAAAGCTCTACATCTGGCAAGTGGCCGGCATACCACCCCAATGGACATCGGAACAGTACACGTAGAGTAGCATCTCTACGTGACAGGGTATGAGCGCAAGTGAGTTCTTATGCTCTACTAATGTGCATTGATACTGTGACTATAGTTGCAGGGAATTTTCTAGAACCGCCCCAACCGGTTTTCGACCGGTTGAAAAGTTACAAATCAGTTCCAACCGCCCGTACTTTTCTGTGGGTGAATGGAGCTGTGAATGGTCATACGCTTTTTTCTGGATGGATACTTCCAGCGAAGCCGCGTGGGCTGGTACTAGGGTCACGAGTTTGTACGGTTTGTACGGTCGAACCACGTCATCGAGCTGTAGCAACGGCGTTGCTACAGTCCAACAGCTCCGCGCGACACTCCAGCACCAAGAAATCTGTTAAATTGCTGTCGAGTGCCATATTTGGGTTGTATTTTGAAAACTATTTCCGGAGGGGGACCCCCCGACTCTTCATTGTACCGTAACCGGTTGGAAATTCGTCCTAGAATATACCCTGAGTTGGTGTACAGATCTCATCACATGAGCCTTATGCGGGATTTCCTATTGTCACTGGAAAATTCAGCCCTAACAAACAGTGTGATGGATGAATTTGACTCCAGGTATCTGCTTTTGGGAATGCCATGTATGCATGTCTGGCGTGCTGCTGCTATAATGTTGTGGCAGCAGCATTTTGGTGCGATGGACTGTTCTTGTAACGGTGTACCTACCCATTTGCTGTTGCCGGATGCCGTGTTTTGTCAGTTGTGCCTGTTTGAAGGTGCCAGGCCAGCTTGTGTTGGTGCGTTCCCGTTAAGTTGCCAGGGCACCATATTTGTAACGGCGTTCCCGTTTTGCTGTTGTGGGGCTGTGTTTGTATCGGTGTGTTCCCGTTGAAGTTGACGGGGCACCACGTTAGTGGATTGTGCCTGTTTGAAGTTGCCAGGCCAATCCTGTAACGCACACCCGTTTGCTGATAAATGGGGACATGTTTGTCCATTTTGCTCGAGATTCACATGGCTGCGCCAGTTGCCTTGTGCGGATTAGACTGTTATCTGGCACTAGTCTTGATCTGTTTTATTCAGATTCAGATCAGCTATTGTTCCTATACGAGAAAATCTGTGGGTGCACATCCAATTCATTTGCAGATTTGCGTGCTTCTCCTGCAACGGGCGTTTACATGGTACATGGTGTGTGGGCGTATGTGTGGTGTGTTCATGCTGCACAGGCCAGTATTGCCAAGCACTGGGGACCTTTGGCAATCTGAAGAATGTTTTGTCCGAGAATCGATCCTTGGATCTGTGGCGTTGCAGTTGTGGTGCTCCCGACCCTCTTGCGCGATGGCCGCGGAGACCTAGCGAAAAGGTTCGAGACATACGGCATCTCAATATCTTCCACCACAATCAGTACATCAGCACCACCATTGAGTGTAGCGACATCAGCAATAGAAGACGCACATGATATCATCCACCCTTACGGCCTTAGCGAAGACCCGGGAATACCTGAGAAGATGTTAGCCGCAACTTTACTGGAAAAGTCGTCGGTGACAACGGCACTCCATATTTTAGCTGCATGCAGTTAGGTCTCTCAACAAGTGTACCCAAAGTTTTCAAGCTAATACACAAGCAAATTCACTAGGGGCCGAGTATATTTTCCTACACCTCTCCCTGTTTGTTGTTGTTATTTCTGCATTCAAATTGTTTGTGTACCTGTACATTTATTACAGTAGAGCCACGCATCCACAGCTGTTGTTTCCAAGGGGTCAGGCTCGTCAGTTTTACAAAACCTTTCAGCAATCTGGCCTTAGGCTTAGTTCCTTGACTTTTTGTGCCACTTTCTTAGATGCACATCCCACTGGATAGTGAGCAATACGTGTGTAGCAGAATCTGTATTCCAGAAAAGCAGAGACTCGAGTCTATTGACTTTTAAAACGTTATTGGCTGTGGTGTACCTAGAGGTATACACGTACATTCCTGGGTCCCACGTTCTGTGACGCCCGACTGTATTCGTGGTGCCTCAACAACTTTTAATTTTGTGCGCTCGGAAAAACCTGCCGGAGACTGTGAGGCTGCAGAGTGTTGGCTGTGTTTTGCTTTAAAAAACCATCAGGTCTCCCCAGATTTTCTAGTCTGGCCCTGAATTTTGCCACTCTTCGGTTTCAAAACCTAGTGTGGTGGTGGAAAGCCTAGCAGTGTTGTGTGTGCATGTGTGTATTTTGTACAGTGCTGGCCAGAGAAATCCAACCTCGTTAATAAAGTAGCGCGCGTTCGAGAGCACAGACCGGTCCAGTATGTTTACTACTAGGGCTGCATAGCGCCCGGTGCAATTTTATTCATAAGGTTGGATTTCTTTGGCCAGCACTGTAGTTAGAAGTAGGTCCTCTAAGGTCCTCTGTTTGTGCGCAATTGTGGTCACAGTGGCAGTAGTGGGTGAGGGGGGTAGACTCAGTTACTACGAAGATGGTGTATACATGATGGTGTATACAGTCATGTAGTTGAATGTTACTTCGGGCTTAGACCCAGAGGTTCTTGAAATGATGACCCCGGGTTTATGTACATGTATCATTCAGCTACCGTTGTCATAATGGCACTAGTTGATAGAACACCTGTATAAGTACAGGCTGTACATCTAGCATTTTCCAAAATAGCACTCCGTACTTCGAGGCTGCAGCCGTTTTGCATGCAACGTTGTATGTGTTGATCGGTTGACAGCATGTGACAAAGCCGAGGACATACTAGTGTATCAGGAGCACTGTTTTTTAACACAGTGCGTCCCCCGCCTTGTCATGTTAATTTATCAAACAAGGCTTACTACCTATGCCAACATTATACATGTAGGGCTGTGCATGCTTTCAAAATTCTTCCTTGTTGAAGTAGAATACCGTGCTTGTGGGGGCTTTAGTAGTTCCTTTGCCAGATGTTCTATGCGTATCTCAATGACTTATCAGTTTCAGCACTTGGGCAAGGCACATTCGGGCCTACACATGTAGCCTTGAATTCTGGCTTGGAGGCATTATTTATCTATTTTCATGGCTGCTAGGTTCATCCTTAGTTAAGAGTTATTTCTCCGTGATTCGCTAATGAGTCCACAAAGGACGAAACAGCTAGACAGTACTAGTGCTGTCCCCAGATCGTGTATTCTAAATCCATAATACTGACGCTCAATCTCCAGACAGCTGTGTCAGCCTTTTTTAGGTCCCATCAGTGGAGCTCAGAGCGGGAGGTTAAACAAATGGCAATACGGTCTATATGAAATGAACAAAAAAAGCAATTTGAAAATGGCTCAAAGCATCAAAGTCAGCGAGCTATCTGCAAGACACGCACAAAGAGAGCTTTGCACGAAGGCAGATACATATTACATATACCTTTGACACTAACCAAAAAGAGTGCTCAATCAAGTCAACGCAAGGCAGCGTAATGCGGTGATCGAGTCTATAAAAAGCTATAGTGACATGTAGCCAGGCCCCCAGCACAATAAGTTGACTTGCATCATGCTAAAATCGTTCACACAAATCTCTTATAATAATTATTATATAGATTGCAGGATAGGGTGGTTGCACCAGGAAGTGCTGTCTCTGCGATAGTGGGACCAGCCAAGATTGCAGTACAGTCGTCCACCATCAATCCAGCACTTCATTGGCCCACGCCCTCGATACACCAGCATGATTTCCGGAGTTATTACCATTCATTGATACATGCCCCCACCCCCCAGTTCTTCGGCACCTGACCCGAGTTCTATTTGGGCCACACTACTTTGTAGCAGTCATACTATAGTACTAGAACTGGATGCACGTGATATCCACTGGAGCTGGCGCTGGCCATGAGCTGACCCACCGCCGTGCCTCCCAGTGTCAATTTTGCTTATGTGATCCTACCACAATCTGGAACATTATCAGTACTCGCCTCTGTTGACTTGCCAGCACTAGTTCTGGTGGATCCGGGCATGTTTCTGCCTTCTCTTAAGCATGTATTCTCCTGCAGGTGCATCTTTCACCTCCCTCTAATGCGCGAGCACATTTTCTGTGGAGATTCAACGACACATAGACCAGAAAATACAGAACAGAACAGTGGCTGCCAATGCGACACAAGTACCACATAGACCTAAAAACTCATAAGTACCCTGGGAGTTAGATGCATTTACGGGCAGTATGCCAGGATTTGCGCAGCTAATTTAAAATCAGATTAGCAATGCTGTGTGCTACCTAGGTGGCATCTTGGACTCAAAAACCAACCGATTGTGGTCCAACCCAACCGACAGCGTTGTCGGTGGGTTCCGATTGGCAGGTGTTGGATGGACGTATGATCCATGCGTCCCCACAAGCAATGAGAAGTTAACAATGCCACTAAGGATATAATATCGCGGACAGCAGTACAATGAAACTGGGCCATTCATTATCAGCAATATCAGGGGTATATCCCATCCGATAAGACGTACAGCTCGTGTATGGCAGACTTTACAGCAGGTCCCGACATAGCTTGCCCCGTGCCCTTTACCACTCCTGGGCCAAAACTGTTGTACAATACTCGAGAGGGTCTAGCCTAGTGAGTGTGAATAGAACCTGGCAAACCATATCTCCAAGTGATTCACATGTTGGTATATTCTCCGTTATCATACATCAATTCCGAGCAATTTGACACCCGAATATTCTCGCACCACTACTGCTGAAGTATTGACCACAAACCATGTTCCATTTGACTTACAAAAGGAACTTGCAAAAGGCATGAGAGCACTGGAATCCGTAAAGACTCTCGCATTATTTATTAGCCACCATACATACCTTTCGGGAAGTCGTGTTGGAAGCAGCATGCTCGGAGAGCAGAGCTGAGTGAGATCTGCATACAGTAACACAGCGACAATGAATCACATGAACAGAAGGAAGCAGTCGTATCCGTACACATCTGAATATGCGCTTATGGGAGGAAAATCCGTGCGACAAAAGAGGACCGTGTTATGCAGGTGTATGTCTTACCCGGGTACATACTAAGTGAGTTCCACCATACGTATATAATTTTATTGCAATTGAATCACTTGACTGACTGGAGCCAAAAATATCAATTGGCACTTACTCCGGTTACCCGAATGTTTCGGTACCACTATCATTAGGTTTTTTGCAATCGAACCAAGTCATAGTTGAGTCATTTTCAATGCGTTAGGTGTTACCTGACGTGCTCACTGCATCAGCCGCTATGTCAGATTCCACCAGGCATGCACCAAACCAGGCGCAATGCGCACACTGATGATGGTGGTTGGCACACAACGAGCAGTAGTAAAAGTGAAAGGACTTTTTGCATGTGATTTTGTTGTAATTTGTGCCAGTCGAATTGTCTCAGTGTAACTAGTTTATCGTTAGCTTACTAGTTTCTTTATACAAAAGAGAAAGACCAAGGAACTACAAGTTACGCTATACTGTCCACTAACACCACCAGTTACTAAACAATCAGCTCATGCGATAGCTATTGCACGACACTGAACAGCTCTAGCACATCTTGGATGCGCACTCCAACAGCCTTGTGGACGACGACTGTAACTGGAGAATCGGTCCGTCGCTCCACCAGCCCGGCGGCACAGTGGACAGTGCCTTGGGGGTGTCAGGCATGGATCAGGCTGATAAGGACGTGGTGGAGACGGAAATGATGTTTGCAAGGAAGAGTGATGATATGCGTATGTGCTCTCCGCCAGTTGTTGAAGCAACAGTCCGGCAGTGGACAGTCGGCAAGGTTAAAATAAGTGACCAACTGGGTGAAAGTACACCAAATGTGGCCCATCTCTTGAATGGTGCGGACCACGGCAAGGACCTGAAGTTGAAGGTCGTCAATGGCAACACCGCATGGTCGACGTCAATGGGAACATCAAGCCATCAAGTTGGTGGAACTATGGAATGTCCGTCGCAGGCTGCAGCGACAGGGTAACGTGCTCAGGGAAGAGTACAGCGACGATGATCAGCTGTGTCTTGCACGCAGTCGTGTTGATCGTGGCGTGCAGAACAACAGAGTCAGTTGCGGTATTCGTACATTTGTCTGTTTAGGATTGTGATCCCCAGGAAGTCCTTTCGTGAGGAGTGATGTCACGCAACGAGCAGTAGTCAAAGTGAAAGGACTTCTTGCATGTGATTTTGTTGTAATTTTGTAAGGTGTGGTGGCAGAACTTTCAGCTGGTAGTGGGTGATGGGCTGTCTGTGTGACAACAATTACGGGCTTGACGAACGACATAATTATGGCGAGTCGATCTTTGGCCAGTTGCTGAGTTGGAGATCGTCACCGTAGACCCAGAGATCTGGTCCACGGTCCAGGGGTTGGGATCCCACTGTGGTGAGAGCTTGTGTGCCTGCTCATTGCGGCGTAAGACGCGCTGACCAGGAGTGAGGATGGGGGCGTTTGACCGGCGGGTGGCATTGGCAGCGTCGCACTGGGATTGGCGGAATTGCTGGTCACGGTGGGCAGCTGAAGGTAAGTCTGGTGCGGCTGCCGTAATGCAGGGTATGCTGTCGCGGATGGGGCGACCAAACATGAGTGTTGCCGGTGCCTCGTGAGTGGCAGGGTGTGGCGTGGTGCGGTACGCTAGGAGCCATTGGTCAAATGCAACATTGATGTCTTCGCCAGCTAGTTTGGCAGTTCGCAGAACTTTGCCAATGGTACGGTTGAGGCACTCGACTGCTCCGTTTGCTTGTGGCCACAAAGGAGGGGTGTGGCGGTGCTGGATAGCGTGTGGCGCGAGGAAATCAGCAAAAGCCGAAGAACGGAACTGAGGACTGTTGTCCGAGACTAGCTCTTCGGGCAAGCCGAACATGGATAATGTAGAGCGCAGAGCTACAACACCGGCCGTAGTGGGTGTCGTGCTGAACACGTTGATGACCGGGTAGCGAGTCAACTGGTCGATAGTGGCAAGCAGGTGCTGACCGTTTGGCATGGGTCCATACAAATCGACGAAGACTCGTTGCCACGGCTTGGTGGACGGTGGTGTGGGCACGGACTCCCGGACGTAGCGGTGTCGTTGAGAGAGTTGCTTGGCACGGAATACATTGCCGGCAGAGTGCTTCGGCTTCAGTAGCCATGTTGGGCCACCCAACATTGCTGTTGAGCCGTTGCTTGGTGCGGACAATATCTTGGTGGCCCGCATGTGTAAGCTGCAGGGTAAGCCGTTGGAGGGCCGTGGGAATGACGAGACGGTCGTTGCGGAGTAGTAGACCGTCACTCTCAGACAGTTCATGGCGGAGGGCAAAGTACGGGCGGACCGTGGTGTGGCTGGAATCCCAGCGGCCAGATTGCAGAGAGGAAAGGATGGCTTGCAGTGTGGTGTCTGCGGTGGTGGCGTCCGCAATCTCCTTCAGAGCCAACGCATTCGGCTTAGCTGCTGTAGCTAGGGCATGTATGTACGCAGTGTCTTCCTGTGCGCCGATGTTTGGCAAGTCGGGATGAGGCTGCGGATTGCGACTGACGACGTCGGCCGGGTTTTCTGGGCCAGGCTTGTACTGGAGCTGGAAGCTGAGATCCTGCAGGCGGAGGACCATGCGCTCAATTCATGGTGGAGGTCTCGATCCGACGGCCTTGAGTTGCAGGAGCGGCTTGTGGTCGGTGACAACGGTGAACTGTGGATCACCTTGTCAAGTCGTGGTGAAAGCGAAGGCAGCCAAACTTGACACCCAATGCTTCCCGTTCAGTTTGAGAATATTGCTGCTCGACGCCGGAGAGTGCACGGCTGGCGAATGCTACAGGTGCATCGTGGCCGTTGTCTTGGCGTGGACACAGGATTGCGCCGAGGCCGGTGCGTCGACATACAGTGATGTGTTGCGGTCAAAGTATTGCAGCATGCAGTCTTCGGCGATGGCCTTCTTCAGTGCATCAAACGATTGCTGCTCAACATCAGTTCAACGCCAAACAGTACCTTTCTTAGTGAGAGCAGGGAGTGGCGTGGTGAGATCGGCCATGTTACGAATGTAACGGCGGAGGAAGTTGGTGAGACCCAGGAAACTCTGTATGTCGCTGACGCAAGATGGCGTAGAGAATGTAGCCACAGACTGCTGGTGGCTGGGAGAGGCGCGGATGCCCTTGTCGGAGTAGACGCTAGCCATGAACTTGAGCCGAGGCTTGAGGATGTGACATTTGTGACATTTGGCTCGGTTGAGTGTAACGTTGTGATCTTGGAGCCGCTGGAGGCAGGCGGCGAGTCGTCGGTTGTGCTCTTCGACGCTCTTACCAAAGTTGAAGATGTTGTCGTGGACGTTCTTCACACCGTCGAGGCCAGCGAGCCATGGCGTCCAGTGTGCGCTGTAGGATCTCGGATGCGGACGATACGCCCATGGGCAGACGTTTACAGTGCAAAACTGCGTAGCGACGTGACTCAGGGTGGCCTGGCTCTCCACAGCGGTAGCAGAGCGATGTGCTGGATTCCCGCCGGCCTGGAGCGCGAGTGGCGACTGGGGCAGGTGGCTGGTGGTACGAGTTTGCAGCTGGATGTGGCGAAGACTGCATCGGTCGACGCGACGGAGTTGAAACAGTAGCAGGAGGCGGCTGTGTCCTTTTGTAGAACGGTGGCTGATGACGGAGGGCATTGGTCGAGTCTTGTGTGCGCCGGAACGCCGTCGTCTGTTCCACTGACGCTTCAAATGCTCTGGCGGCCTTGAGCGCCTTGGCGAGATCAAGGGACCCAGTCTCCAGCAGTTTTCTGCGGAGTGGATCGGACGTGCATCCTGCCACAATTTGATCACAGAGAGCCACGTTCTTCTGGGCATCGTCGGCGAAGCTGCAGGTCATTGCCGATGCCAGCAAACGAGTATAAAACGTGTCTAATGTTTCGCCAGGCTGCTGGGTGACCTGCCGGAAGTGGAAGCGGGCCATGCTGGGGCTCTGCTTCGACTGAAAGTAGTCGGCGGCGGCGGTTATGAGGCCGTCGAGATCGTTGCCAGTGTTGGCTAACGTAGGGACGAGCTGCTGGATGTCCTTGCCGGCCACTTACTGGAAAGTGTCTCTCTGGCGAGTGTCATCCGAGATGCCGGCTGCTGCGACATAGAGTTGGAAACACCGTTCCCAGGCAGGAAAATGGGCAGCAGCATCGTAGAGACTGCTGTAGATCGGGAATGGCTCCGGAGGCGGTAGTGACAGTAGGGACATGGCGAGGATCAGGCGTTTGCTCGCAGCGCCAATGTAATGTTGTTCTCTTGCTGTATTCCAAACAACAACTAACTCGGAGCTCCGGAAAGCTCCGCAATAGTGAGGTTTTGCATTCCGAATTTCGGCTTGGCGTTCTTTGGTAATTTGTCGAACATCAAAATGTCGAATTTTCGCACCGAAGTTTGTTTTGCAAGTCGAAAATGATGTGTTTTGATTTCGTGAGCCCCAGCATCAGCAATGTCCTGTCCCGTGCTCCTTTTCTTGCTGATTCCGACAAACTTTGATCGCGCCCAAAGAGTCGAGGGCCAAACCTGCCTCAGTCGCCTCAGAAAAACCAACTCCATGGCCAAGTCAAATTTTATGGGTATCGCCATAGTCTTTTCAGCCACACAGATGACGGTGAGGACACTCCAGGCGAAAGAGAGTAGACAGGCAGTGGAGAGGAGCAATCAGAGGTAGCTGACGATGCTGATGTCGTCAAAGACGCCTGCGAAGCCATGCCAAGATAAGAAACCTCTTTGAATAAATCACGCGCTAGCGCTCTTCCACAAGAAAATTCATCCGAAAAATATGTTCGGCAAAGTGAGCTTTTTCCGAACAAACATGCCGCATCTTCGTGCGCATTTTCGACCTCGCTCCCGCGTGCCGAATCTTTTGCCGAATTTTGGAATGCAAAACCTCACTAATATGATGCCAACAGAATGTAATGGTGTGCGTGCATGCGTACAGAGTCGGTGCGTACCGACTGTCAGCACAGGTGTGGAAAGCAGCATATGTAAATGGATAGGAGCACAAACGGTGCCGCGTGCATATATGTGTCGGTAGAGCATGAAACTCTTAATCTCAGGGTCGTGGGTTTGAGCCCCACGTTGGGCGCCAAATGTCGTCTCGGTTGGAGAACGAGCTGCCTCTACTATACCCTCGCCACGCCACACATCAAACGGACTAGTCAAGTGGTTTTTCTCTAGAGCTAGAGAGAGAGCTATTCATTACTACACTTCAGGAGACGACGGGAGAACTGACAACTGACATGGCGAAAGGAAACATGATATCGGAAAGTGGTGCCCTCATCAGCACAAAAAGTGGCGTACTCGATATCATATCAGCACAAAAAGGTGCACGTGTCAGCAATACAACAAAGCAGCGCAGCAGCATGTACGAGTCAGCATCACAGAAACACAAATACAGCAGCAGGTACGACAAAGAGACAACACGTGCAGCCACATGTACAACATATGGGTGTGACAGTCCATATATGTACGTGTGAACACTACACACGATGAGAACATGCAAAGTATGGAGACCCAGACTGTGTGGTCAGCAGGACACAGCCCGTACAGGATGGAACAGACAACTAAACGTAATATAGCACCACGTACCGGCGGACTAGTCGACGCTGATGGGAGAAGTGGCACCCCCTGAGGCAGCTACGGATGCTAGAACTCTACAGCCAGACCAACACCAATATAAAACAAAAAGGTACACCACACCAGGAAGCAAGTCAAATAAAGATGTGTGAACAACAGCCACACACCACAGAAAAGCATACAGAACAAAAACTCAATTACCGACACCATAGACACTGCAAAATCCAAACAGGAGGAAAATACTAACTCCCTGAGGACACTGAGCATGAGGCAAACGGGCAAGCAACCTCTTGCCGATGTTCCACCGTGTAACAACAACCGCGCTGGCCACCGGACTGTATGGTAGGGGTATTACACCTGGACCTCAAGACCAACGGGCGAAGGACAGCAGGCCGGGCTCAGGTAAATACAATGAGGAGCACTGTATACAACTACAGAAATAACCCAAACCCATGCCAATTTGACCAACATACCTTCCCTGCGCATCCATTCCTAGTGTACGGGTCTGAAAGATGAAAGATGGAGCGCTTGTATACACGGGCCCGGAAAGCCTGCTTCGGCCGCTCGGCAGCAGCTTCGTAGTGGTGGTCAAGGGTCGAAGACCGACGGATACGGATCAACTCCCCAGTGAACACACCTTTGCCCATACTACAGGGGTGGTTACTACCGACAAGCAGATACAGGAAACGATTGGTGAACTTGAAATGAGGCTTCACCGCCATGTATCCCTTACTACGGAAAACTGTGGTGTCCAGGAAATCAATGCCATCATGTGCCAGTTCATGAGAAAACTTGAGGGCCGAACACTTATTAATCCTATCTAAAGTGCGCTGAGCTTGACCTTCGCAACCATGCAATGATAAAGCGTCTATAAACCTGAACCTCTAAACCCTCCCCCTCTAAGATCGGCAAAACGTACTGCTTCTCCAAATACAGCATAACAATGTCGGCATAGACCACTGCTGCAGGCGAACCCATGGCAGTCCCTGGCCTTGGATCTGCCGAAACACATCGTTACCATACACAAACTCATTTTTCTTCCGAATGACTGACATCAAGGAAGTCACTGCTTGTAATAACCATGTACGAAGGGCGAGGGGCATCCACCTTGTACATCTGTGTGTGATATACCACGACAACCGAGCTCGTTGGGGATGTTGGTGTAGTAAAGGCTGGTCACATCTATGCTCAATTATAAATGATCGTCCCGCACAGGCAAACCTTCTACCAAGTTGATGAAATCCGCAGTTGAGGTCAGAACAGTACTTTCCTCACATACATACGGGTTCAGTAGAAAGTCAGTGAACTCAGCGGGATAGTAGCCAGGACTATTTAGATTAACAATAGGCCTAACCTTCAGGACCCAGGGCTTATGTGTTTTGAGAAGTCTCCTGAAAACGGGCATGCGCCCCCGGTGCGACTAAGAACAGTGACATAATATATTATATTAGTGGGCATACGATGCTCAATGCGATGCCTAGTCATGGTGAGTAAACAATTGACTCGGGTCGCTCACACGAAGTCTCAACACAGCCTTGAGCCTGTTGGTTGCCATCGGCAGTCTAGCCGCATGCTCATCTAGCCCCTCAGGCAAAAAAAACAGTCATTTATAATGTTTGGCATTGTGATGCTGGGCACGACCTATATCATCATAGTGAGATCAGTCCAGGACTACTATCACAATAGACTGCCTTTGAATATGCCTGAGTCCGATTGCGTTCTAGCTCCCAAACTATGTGCTGCATGTGTACACTCCGCCTATGGTTAGTCTACTCCAGAACAACGCCTGGAGAGGTTCATTGGGGGCATGATGTCCCCCCACCCCATTCCCCCCTTGCCCCCTGCACCTGAAGTACCGGTATTGCCCCCCCCCCCTCCCCAAACAAATTACAGGACACAGATGGAGCACTGGGGAGCACGTAGCAGTAGGCAAAGTTGACGATGCCAGTGCAGACACTCCTGATCTCGGTCACCACACTGGCACCGTATAGTCTCCAAGGGACATAGCTACCAGAGAACACACAGAATGGGAGTATATAGTGCTATCTCGGTGGATAGACAACCTCCTATACACAAAATATCTACTGATAGAGTTCTGTGTAGATCCTATGTGCACATATGTCACTGCTGTTATCATAGACCTGATCCTGGCCACAGTGTCCTGGGTACGAGCGTACGCACTCTCCCTGGAAATTTGAATTTTTGATTTTCACAGAAACAATTTTTCGCTGACACGGGTCACATTCTTGCGTTTCTAGGACTGTTCTACGCTTGAAAGAAGAACAAGAACCACATACAGTGAGTGACTACAACATGATAGACCACACCAGAAAATTTGAAGACGATCGGTGAAGGTTGAGCTGAGTTCTGACACGATCTGTTGAAACAACTTCATGTCGCTCGTCATCACGATTGAGTAGCATCTCCGTTCTTGATAGACCCTTCCCTTCGTGTTCCAGAAGTTATTTTTCATGTTTGGTGAGTTTCTCGTCGGACCTCAGGTCTTTCTCGATCGATTGCCACCTCACTCGATCCGAACGAAACCTAAACTACCGAAACGAAGCCTGCGCTTTTTTGGCTGTTTTTCCGTTTTTACGTGTAGATCTATAGAATGGATCGTCATGTTCGATTACTGGGTCTTTTGTGTCGCGTCGGCGGTGTTCCGCTAGCCAAGCAGAAGCAGAAAACTACGTATTCTGTTTCTGAGAATGCCGAGGGTATTCTGAAATGTTTTGAAGTGGATATCACACAGGACCAACCACACCTGCACCCTACACAGATTTGCAGTACATGCTACAAGGCTGTGAATTATGCCTTGAGCAAGTCAGAGTATACACGTTGTGGTGGAGGATGTGCCGAGCCAAGTAGCTGGCTTCCCCATGATCATGTGCATGAGGATGGTACCACAGTATGCAGGGTATGCACTACCATTGAGCAAGCCGCCAAAGGTGGTCGTCCGGCTAAGAAAAAGAGAACAACAAAGCCACCTGCCCGTACAGCGGCAGCCGTTACATCCACGTGCACGTCTACGCACACAGGCACCCACCAGACACGGTCTCAGACAACAGGGATCAACTCGGAGAGTCAGAGTACATGTTTACAGAAATTGTATGATGTAGCAACACCAAGCTATGCAGCCAACAAGAGTCTGAGCACAGATAGATTCATCGGATGCCAAGCTATATTACAATGTACACTATGCAGCAATGTGCTAGAGAGAGCCGTGGAAGCAGACTGCTGTAGAAAGAGCTTTTGTTCCGCATGTGTGTGGGAGTGGCTGGCTTCTGATACAACATGCCCTGGTTGCAATGCACAGCTCTCCGTGTCGAATCTCAGCACGCCCAATCCGATCTTGCAGGGCTGCCTTGCCGAACTAGTGGTCAGGTGCGACAATTATGCTGGAGCGCTGATTGGTTGCCCGGCAACAGTGCCACTTGCTCAACTTGCCAGCCATGTGCAGAACTGCGAGAACACTGGTAAGCAAACAGTCGGCCCGTCCACCGCTGTCAGCGATGTGCTCACTGCTTCGCCGTCAAAGCTCCGAGGCAACGTGTCAGACAGTCTCACCAGCCATCTAGTGAAGAGCAAGGCGGATGCTGGCGTACTTCAGTTGAGGAGCCGAGGTCCATCGCAGACATGGCAACGAACAACAGTTGCAGCTGTACTGTCCAACAATGCATCAGCCAGGACTGTGCGGCGACGCTGTGCTGAGCTTGAAAAAACCAGCCAGCGCGTAGCAGGGAGTTTCGCCGGTGCAGTTGTCCAGCAAGCTGCCACATTAAGCCGGCTAAAGGAGGAAGAGCGTAAAGCTGTTCTTATTGAGGCTGGTGTCATGCCAAAAACACCTGGGACAGGCACAACGCTAGCATTGAAAGCCAACCTACACATGCCATGGAATCAGCTCCGGAAATTGAAAGTATGGCTGAAGGACTTTGGCCTGTATCTCGAGTCAGAGCGGGTAATGCGGAAACAGCTCGACGATCTTTTGCCCTTTACCATTGTGGCAGAAAAGACACCGTTCGTAGCAGCATCTGGAAGCGTCGAGCTGCATGCAATGGTGACAATTCCTGATCTTGTTGGGACTGTCCATCACTACTTGAACCAGCTGGAGGCAACAGATCAGCTTCACTGGCATGATGGCGCAATCCCAAAAGATGAGGTATGGGTCAAAATCGGCGGCGATCACGGTGGCGAGTCCTTCAAGATGTCGTTCCAGATCGTTAATGTACAGCAGTGCAATGCTCTACGGCACATCATTCCGTTTATCATCTTTGCTGCTAAAGATACGGCAGCAAATCTGTGCACGGCCCTGCAGCCATTCGTCAGTGAGGTCGAGAAGCTGGCCAGTACAACGTGGCGTAACAGGTCAGTGAGGGTCTTGTTGTTCGGAGATTACGAACTGCAGACCACGTTGTACGGCTTGTCAGGGTCGAGTGGAACCCACCCTTGCCTGCACTGCACTGCTATGCGGAAAGAGATACAGCTACCTGGGTGTAGCGGAGCACCGCGCAGTCTCGATTTGTTGTGCACAGACAACGCTGCCTTTGTTGCAGCTGGTGCAAAATTAGCGGACGCTAAGAAGCACAACAACTGCATCCGGCCACCGATCTTGCCTGTGTCCCTGGACAATGTGATTATTCCCGTTCTTCATTTGGATCTGGGAATATTCGCTTGGATATTCGATGCCATGACCAAGGACTGCCAGATGCTGGACGTTGCCCTTGCATCATCCAGTACAGCAGTTGGCACCGATAGCCGAGCGTACACTGTCACAACAGAGATGCACGAGAGCCTTCGCCAGAAGCAATTGGATCTTCAGAACGAGCGCACAGCAGCTGACAGTCTACAGGAGCAGCTCGAATGGCTTGCGATCCATGCTTCCAACCTGACTGCCCCACAGCTTGAAGCGGCCACAGCAGGAATTCAGGCGAAGCAGCACACCACCACAAGCGCCATCAGCTCTCTCCAGGATGAAGTGAAGGCTCTGTCTGACCAGCTCCAGAGCCGCAGTATTCTGCATGGTCCATGTGAGGCCTCACTGGACAGAACTCTGCAGGAGTACAATATTTGTCGCCAGCGGTACCATGGTGGTGCCTTTATCGGCAATCATATTCACCATGCCCTGCAGCCACCAGTGGTTGCTGCTTTGTCAAATGCGCCTCTGATTGTCGCCTCCACCACAGAGAGAGCAGCGCCTCCATCCGTTCTCGACCAGGCCAGAGTAGTGGCAAAGCGGTATAATGACCTGCTCACTCAGTTCTCTCACTGCCGCCGAAGATACTCGTCCTGCGCAACAATGTCAGCAGAAGATATTCAGCTGTTCGAGAGTGATTGCGCTACCTTCCTCTCCACAGCACGGCAAGAGGTCGTCACCAGAAAACTTGGCCATGTAACGCCTAAGCTTCATTTGCTGGAATGCCATCTGCCTGACGCCTTGGCAAGATTCAGAGTTGGCCTGGGCCTACTAGCTGAGCAGGGAGGTGAAAGTATTCACGCCGAGTTCAACGACCTTCGCAAGCGACACGGAGGCGTCGTGAACGATGTCGACAAGCTACGGACTGTCTTGAAGGCTCACCTTTCCTCCACGCTTCCTCAGCACGCCAAACTTGTCCCTCAAAGGGCCAAGCGCAAGCGGAAGGCCAATTGAGGACCGTTTCAGGTAAGTTCCTTGCTCAAACGATATCCCAAACATGTTGTTTGTTAGTTGATTTTCAAATAAATTTAATTTTTGTGGGTCCGCTTTTGGTGCACACATGATTGTTTGCGTACGCGTGCACACGCGCCATGTGTATTACTATGGAAACTCGAAGAGTTTTTGCACGTGACGTGATTGCCGCCATCTTACTGAGTGGCCAGGCGCAAACAGCAGTGATGTGTGGATGAGTACTGGTAAACGGACAGCTAACCCTAGTCTAAGTAAAATAAAGGTAGAATGTAGACCCTGGGCAAAAAAATACTTGGTCCGCGTCAGCGATATTGTCGCTTATCTTTCGACAATTTGAACTTAGACTTTGGACATGAACGCGTGCACTTGACATGATAAAACTTGGTACGATGGACGGTAAGGTATAGAATGACAACTAGCTGCGAGGAATTTATTGTCCAAGGAAGGGTTCCTACTTTTTTCGGTCCTCCTCGTCACTGCTCTCGGCGCTGGCGACAAATATTTTTGCTCGGGATCGACTCTCTTGCTTTTGCAAGCTCATCTTTCTTCCTCTCCGCTGCCTGGCTATTTTCTAAAGAGAAGTCGATCGTGACGGTCCCCTTCTCTATAGGACTTCGCGTGGGCAGCACGACAGCCTGTGTGGTTCAAATCAGACGCCGTTCTTTGCAAGATTTTATTTTGAACGACGACGACGCGTACAGTACGAGTCGTACTTGCAAATCTCCCCAACGCGCTGGATACTCCGAGCGTTGAGCTGGAGGTAAGGAAGCTGCGATCTCACCTTGATGAGCGATCCCTGAGGTGAGCGACCTCGGCCGTTCAGCAAAATGGAGCTGATTCCGAGTAGCCGATTACTTTCTTGTGGCTTGCGCTGCTCTTGCCTGCACAGCGTAACAAGATAATCTATTTTGATGCGGCGCTGTATCAATCAGAATCACCCACCTGTCGCTCTCGAAATCCACTCGAACTCTAGCTAGACCTTTCAGGTACTAGCAAACTAACTTGCTAACCAAAATTGGGATGAAATGGGCTGCCAAGTAAGGATTGGCGACATATAAACAAAGCTCAAAGATAAGCGACAATATCGCTGACGCGGACCAAGTAAGTAAATAAAAATATTGACTAGTTTGAGGGAAAGACACAAACGGGAAAAGTCTGAAGAAAAAATTGACTGTCACCAAAAAAATAATAATAGCTACACACAGGAGGGAACTCGGATGGAGAGCCAAGGATTAAAATTGAAAAAGAGGACCATCAGTTTACGAGTTATCCGTTTTGTCCAACACTAACGGATATAAACGTGATGCAGCTAAGCATCAGGTCGTTGAATGTCATGATCTCATCAGTCAGTTTTTGTGCTAATTGTTGCACATTTTTGACTCAGCAGTATTCTGCATATAACCGTTAGTGTTGGACAAAACGGATAACTTGTAAACATGAGGGAACACTCATCCTTACCCAAGTCCCAACGTCAGCACTCGGCGCTGCTCCGAACCAAGAGGGACACTGGAGAGATCGTCCATCAGCTCCTCTCTTGTCCTGCGATCAAATCGCCTAATGCTAAACACAAGAAGATAGGAAAGGCAAGTAGAATAAATAAATCAATAAAATATTAAACAACAAAACAAGTTTGAACAGCTGCAAACGTAATGGACGATTCGAACAAGACCAATGATATACCTAGCAATAAGTGTGCAGAGTGTGCAGCCCAAGGATAATCATCCCACGGCAAAGTTTATTGTTTAGGGCATAGACTCGCAGTAACAGGCTCACCTTTGCTGCATCTCACACCGCTTCACACGGTAATCTACTGTATCACCATGGTAATTTCTGTTGCACATTGCTGCTTGTTTAACCCTTAACAAAAGGCAGAAAACACACCGAATTTCCAGGAATTACCATGGTGATACGGTACTTTAGCTTGAACCTATTGTATGACGGGTTTTCTATGATTGATAATGACCCAGAGAGAAACTAAACCGGTATCGAATTCCAGTCAGCGACGCAATTCTTCTGAGGTGTAAAGTGACTTCAGGAATATGTTGCAGAAAACTGCGATGCATGCTGATTATTTACTGTGCCCTATTGTGCACAATATACCAGGTGTGTTACTCAGGGATGAAGTAGATGCACACACGTGCCGGGCATCACGGCACAGGTTAGGTTTGCTACTAGCCGCTGCAGTGTACTTGTGGTCCGAACTTGCACTCTACTCAACTCTGCATACGCAAAGAGTGCTGGTGCCGAAATGAACCAGAAGGGTCACGCGGCTGAGTGGGACGCAACAACACTGACTCTGTCTACCCATGTACACAGATATGATAGGGTATGCAGTACCTGCTCTAAGATTTAACACAAACCGGGTACACGTCTACCTGGCACAATTCCTGCAACACTGGGCCAGAGCCAGATGCGTTCAAGTGCGGCTACTGTGTGTCAGGGAGTCGTAAACTTACTTTCGACTTCCTGATGTACATGATTGTACATGTACATGTATGAACGTACTCGCACTGGGCACTCTGGCCGCACGCATCTGCACGCGTATGCAGCCTGTCAGTGGCGGTATACCCTCGAACGGTATAAAAAAGTATAGTACTCGACAGGACTTCCGACCGGGTCACAGGTAACCCAGTGTTCTTTTTCCAAAAGGTCCAAGTACTCACAAACAGGGCCACTGACCCGGCTCTGGAGCAGACACTGGTAATCTAGGTCCAAGTTTGCTCGATTATGTTCTGACGCTTCATGTGCTTTCATAGCCAAGGTTTCTCACTTTCTTCGCAAGCTCTTTTAGTCTTGAGAGTTGACAACTGCTTATGGTTGTGTTGGCAGAAAACATGTCAGCTAATCTGACAACCGTCCAATCCCATTTTACTGGTAAGTAGTCAGCGAGTGGCTTTGATGGGGCCATACAGTACTAGAGGGGGAGTTACGCGGCATATTTGTGCTTCCTTTTTGAAAACACGTTCTCGCTCGAAGGGTTTCTAAACTTTATCCCTGCGCTCATTGATGGAGTTCATCGATGGAGTTGCCAGCGGCACTCTACAGAAGAACAATGTTGTCAAGTTTTTTATGAAAAATTGTCAAACATTTTCAAATTGCTATAAGTTTGGTTAGGGCCGGGTTCCACTGCGGCTCCGCAGCTCCGCTGCTCCACGGTACTTGGCTGCATGCAGCAGAGCGGCGCGGTTCCAGTGACACTCGCCATTCACGGTACCGCGATCGTGCTCGACGTTTTTTTTATGACATTTAGCCTGCCTGCGCGCGCGTGAAATCCAAAAAAAATCCTCGTGTTCTGGCCTGTGCCACGAATTAAAATTCCCCCGAATAAAACAATTAAGTGCGGGAAACAATGCAAGCCGTGACCGCGGCTTGCATTTTTTTGTATCAAGCAGCGAAGCGAAAGCTGGTGATGAGCCGCGGCCTCGCTGGACCAGCTCGTAATGATGACGTTTCATGCCGTGGATGATGTGCGGCGGAGCGGCAGTGGAACCCAGCCCTTAGGCAAAGGAAATTTGTCATTAATTTGTTTATGCTGCATAGATGGAGAGCTGCACACTCTGGTTCATGGACTCTCGCCTACAGTGTAGTCGTACTGCTAGTGTACTGGCATTACAGAAGACACGAAAAACGAGAACATAATTATGGCGAGAAAGTAATTACTGGCTAAGAATTGCCCTAAGACTTACCGCTTCTCAGTGCTCCATACCAGGAAGTAGTACAATACCTACTCCCTGCTCCATACGAGTGTTTTCTCCTCATTCTCTGCATCCTTTACCCCAGGAGTCTCGTCCATTTAGCGGCTCAAATGCTTGAGCTCCGGATAGCGGAAAATAGCTCGTCGTCCATTAGCGGCTCTAATAGTACCTGGTCTGAAGTGTCGCAGTCTAGCAACTATGATTTTTTCCAGGAGGGTAAGGGTTGCAAACCCAAAGAGACCCTAAGCTTCGTCTATCAAACAAAACAATTGCCCTAAAAAATGGAAGAGGAAAAGAGTGAGCGAGCTGGTCTGAGCGCGCTACTTTTCAAAAAATAGAAGCTGAAAGCCATCAAAGTCAAAGCATTCTGGCTAGCGCGTTTGTGTATGTCACGAGCGCTAGCGCGCTTGTCGCAGCAAACGCTCGCAGGCCAGAGTTAGCGCTATTTGGGCTGTTTGCCGCACGCGGCAGCTGGATGGATCACGTGATCCAAGCTGACGAATAAGGTCCGATGGTTCAGCTACATTGAGCCACAAGCGTGCACAAACCCAAGAATAGTGCACATACCAGGGCTAATCTTGAGAGCTACAGCGCAGCCTCAGTACAGGCCAGGGCCAGTCGATCGCACTTGCAAGACAGCGCTTTTTCACACCTTGCAGTTGACAGCGCACAGGCAAGTACAGTTTCGCACCTGACTGAACCTGGTTCGCGGTCGCTTGCAGCAGATTTGAATGCAGCCATCGTGCATGAAATCGCGGTCGCTGGTCGCGCACAGCAGATGGTCGCTCTGGACAGATCAGTTTGTATGTGAAACCGTCGGTGCACTAAAAATCGGTCGCTAACGGTAGATGGTCGCCTACAGCAGAGGTCGCTAACGGCAGATTTGACTGTATGAGGTAACCCTACTGTAGTTGGAATCTTACCGTTTCGTTCTCCCGCTAAAAAGAGCTTTCTATCGTCGAAACGGTATACCATGTACATGTATACGGTACCGGTACCAAACCATACGGTACCAAACCGACGGTATTTTGGGTTTGGGGTACGAGTGCCGTTGGATCTAGGGCGTGAACTGTAAAATGCCATGTCAGTCATGTAGATCTACACACACAAAAAACGGTGCAGTGGTACAGGTCTACTCGTACTCGTAGATCTACTTAAGAAATACTTGCCTCGTAGATCTACTACTAGTACTACTAGTTAGTAGTTGTACTCGTACTGACTGTAGTTCTGAGAACCCCCCCGGCCGGGGGGGGGGGGGGCGGGGGTACTCTTGCTATCGCTGTCACCATGGTCACGCAAGGCCAGGCTTGATCGACTTTTGAGTGTTGTACAAGTCATGACCATGATGACTGTACTGCTACTGTGACTAGACTGTAGAGATAGTTCTACTCCGTAGGCTACACAGGCTTAGCTGTGTAGGGTTGTCCGTTGCTGCACCGGCAGTGGCAGCGACCAGGTTGACTGTCTGTGTTGATCATGTTGATAGTCTTGGTCAAGATTATTATGTTTGGGCTCCGGCTGCATGGGCTTCTTGCAACAGCAGACTCGTAGAGAGATCAGATTGTGTGACTGTGAGGCCGTTTCTGTCTTCTTCTCCGCACCGGCTGAAGACTTGTGAAGTGTTCCTGTCCTACGCAAACCATAAAAGCGGTCTCCAGAACTGGCAGAAGCAAAATGGGAATGAGAGCAGATCCTTGACTAGCTACAACAGGCTCAGTCATGCACCTGTACGTGTCGCTGAACTAAACTTTGAATCATTGGTAAATTTATTTTGGGCTCAATCGATCCAGGATCGACATAGTCAGCTCATGTTCATGTGTGGCGTTTGAACTGATGTGATGAGCTCGAAAGACCGTGAGTTTGGTAGAATACTCAAGGAAGGCTTCTTGGTGAAGAAGGGCCATGTCCGCACCAATTGGAGAACGCGCTGGTTCAAACTACGGCGGGACAGCTTGAGCTATTACAAGCAGCGCTCCGATGCATCACCGATAAGTACGATAATGCTCGAAGGATGCTCGGTAAATCGGCCTACGGATGAGACTGTTCGTCACCCACATCGTTTCGAGTTGAAAACTCCCGCGGGCCGCTCGTACTTTCTGGAGGCAGCGAGCAGCGCTGATGTGGAAGGTTGGACGACGGCAATAGCTGAGGCAGCGCAGTCCCGGACAGCATTGCGAAGGCATGTGAGTGTGAAACAACGGCACATCAGTGTATCACAACACTTGGAACACACGGCAGGTGGTGCCAGCTCCACAGAGCTCATGGAGGCCATGCAGGATATGAACGCAGGCATCAAGCTGGATACACATATTTTACCATCAGGGAAGGTGTATCACTTGTGTTTCTGTGGAATTCAGATGGTCGACTGGCTCATGGAATGGTCCTTTGCCGAATCTCGTGAAGGTGCATGTGCCATTGGCTTGTCCCTGTTGAATGGTGGACAAATACAGCCTATGGATGGCTTACTGGTTGATGCAGAAGAGTTTCTGGACTCAAGTGATGCGCTGTATCGGTTTGTGGCCTTGCATGTTACCAACCGTGGGGGTACGTTACCATTTGATCCTTGCTCTCCTGTCAAGAGTCTCTCACCTATGGCAATGAGTTCAGATAGTGAGGATTCAAGTGAGGATGAGGCGGACGAGTCAGTGGAAGCGGATCTGGCTGCACTCGGCCTAAATAACCGTCAAGTTTCTCCAGGTTTTGTTCGGTTCGAAATAAAGCAAGGCATTTTGTCAAAGCGAGGTCACAAAAGGAAAAACTGGAAAGCTCGTCGGTTTGTGCTGATGGCAGACGGCATGTACTACTACCGTGCATCAAAGCCGCAAAGCGATCCGATTGGCCGGATTCCCCTGAAGGGAGCTAGTGTGAGCATTCTGGATGACCGACGTGCATCCACATCTTCTTTTCGACGTTCCTTGCAAACTGGCCCAGTCTTCACGGTTGCCACTGCTAATGGGATAGAGTTCTTCCTGCAGGCTGCCAACTCTGATGAACGCGAGGACTGGATGGATGCCATTGAGAAATGTATAACGCGACAACGGGAAAAGCAGCGTGATTCTCTAGCTAGTAGTTGAGAAAGGTACATTTCTAGACTTGTGATGTTCAGGTTTGAACAGACTATTTTACTGTTTTGTGCCGGCCCCTGATTATATTAACCGAGTGTTGTACTGTTTTTCTCAAAGGTGAGAGTTGCTGGCAGCTCTCTCCTAGGAAATGTTGAGCTCAGTGCAATGATCGTGTTTCCCAGGACTAATTCTGACACACAAACTCAGAAGAGTGGTTTTTAGCAATTTAGTAGCTTGCTTTTTATTTAGCCCACGCGACTTATAGGTTGATAGAAGACTAGCATTACAGTTGTGTTCGTCAACATGCTACACCAAGTAAAATTTTCGGCCCCTGTAGGTGAGTTCGGCAGAGCTTGAGATTTTCTATTATTGAATTTTGTCTATGATTTTATGGAATATTTGCACAGAATTCGAAGCTCATTTGACAGGTATTCATAACTTCTACTTGTATCTTTCATTTTTTTTTATAATAATACAAAAGATTCTTCCAGTCACATGGGGGCACTTGTGTTGAACGCTAGCCTAGAGCAAGCAACAAGATAAGGGGCCGTCCGTAAATATCGAACTTTTTTCACCAAACCAATTATTTTAGTTTAGACCCAACCCCTCCCTCCCTCCCCCTCAGAACGTAAAAATTGTTGACATATACCGGGTACATGCATATACAACAAAAGTCGCAAGTGTGTCACTGCTCCTATGGCCATGTACATGTATCGAACTTTTCTGAAACGAAATTGGTCAACCCCCTCCCACCCCATAACGAAATTAATTCGTTTCGTGAAAAAAGTTCGATAATTATGGACGACCCTTAATAGCAGAGCAAAGTTTCCGAACGTCTTTCACATGATTGATTGAAGATCTAAAGAATGGACTGGTCCGTGTTGGTCCATCAATTGGCAACAGCAGCACCCATGGATAAACGGCAGCCAGGGTCCACTTTCTGAATGGAACTCGTAGTCATACCATAACAAAATGTCTGTTCCCAGTTTCCTGACCGACTCTCCTGAATCAGAACCGACGGCAACTTTTTCAACAGGATCATTTGTGATCATTTGTGATCTGAGACTCCTGCTGGAGTGCACCATTTTTGAGCAGGCACTGCGCAGACAGCCAGTTGCAGGCTATCTCAAGACTTTGTGAGATATTGCGGCGGTTAAAATTTTGAAGGTTGAATCTGAATAATACAGTTGTGTCTTTGTCACTCAAGATTGCATTGTCAGTGACGTTTGTGTATAGTGATGGTATCTTCATGTCCAAATGGCTGTACTGTTAAGATATTTTGTATATAAAAATGAAACACAATAATAGGTGGATCAACCGCAGATGATCAGCACATAACACTGAACATGGCCGCACTATGTTGCTTGCAGCAGAAAAAGCCGAATGCATGTATTCCATGTGCTGCGAAAACCCGGATACATCAGTATTTTGAAAGAAAGAAAAAGGTGCATTGGTGTAAAGTGATGCTTGCACACTGAGAGCTGGCGCATCAGGTACAATTAATGCAGACCCAGGTAGCAAAGAATATGAGCAACGCAATGTACAGCAAAACCCAGAAGGTGAGTAGTAACTAGTATACACCACTGGGTGGGACATCACCTGGTATTGGTAAGGTATGGGGTGGATGACAAGTAGTGGAATGCTTCAATAGGATACTAGTATACAGAGGAGCACTGCACTGCTAGCCCTGAAACGAACACAGGGCTCACATACATGCACACAGGGTTTTTTCACACTGCTTGCTAGTACTACCAACCCAACACACAAAGCATAGCACCACACCACAAAACCACTAATATTTCTCCTGGCATAAAAACTGGAGTGGCCAACAGCATCTGCATGTTGCCTGATGGTCGCATAGCATGGACACTCAGAGTTGCAACCAACTAGCCTTGTGCTGCCTTCTTGTTCTGTGTACAGAGGAGAGAGAGAGAGAGAGAGAGAGAGAGAGAGAGAGAGAGAGAGAAAGAGAGAGAGAAAGAGAAAAGAACAGGGGATGCCAATGAACCGTCGTGTATGGCCAGCGATGCTCTACCACTAAGCGATGGTGTAGTCGCCATCCCAGCAGCGATAGACGGCTAAAGTTTTAGCTGCCAAAATTAGCTGTTTTACATTTTACAGTTCAGTCAACTTCGCTAATAACGACTGCGGATATACCGTATTTCCGCAAATAAAAGGCCGTCCTCGTATACAACGCCTTCCTCGTATACAAGGCCGGGGCAGGGGGTGATTGAAAAAATAAAAGACCGTCTCCGATTAGAAGACCGGGCCTACTAAATGAGTCTTTGTCTTGTGTTAAAAATAGAAGACCGTGCTCAAACTGTGGGAAAAAATAGAAGACTGTGCTCAAACTGTGTAGAAGAAAATGGAAGAACGGGGGTAAAACTGTGTGGCGAGAAATAGAAGACCGGGGTCAAACTGGGTTGAAAGAATAAAAGACCGTCCTCGTATACAAGACGGTCCTCGATTATAAGGCCGGGTTAGGACGAGGTTGAAAAAATAGTAGACCGGCCTACTATTTGTGGAAATACGGTAACGACAATTTGCGAATAACGACAGAATGTCCATGCCCAGAGCAAAGTTCCATCCAACTGTAATACATATAATGAGACTTCGGGTATAACGATACTTCGCGAATAAGGACACTTTTTTGATGCCCCGCCGCCGAGTGTCGTTATAAGCGAAGTTGACTGTACATGTTCCAATGCAGCGCTCCAACGTCTCAAAGTACTACGTGTATCAGTGCAGTGCTCCAACGTCTCAAAGTACTACGTGTATCAGTGCAGCGCTCCAACGTCTCAAAGTACTACGTGTATCAGTGCAGCGCTCCAACGTCTCAAAGTACTACGTGTATCAGTGCAGTGCTCCAACATAGCGCGTCTCAAACGTTCCTTGACAGAATGCCATTCACGGTAATGGTCCTTTTTTGATACAGACATTTTTTGATTCACACCCAAAACACAGAAGTAGAAAAATGTCTCGACAACTGAGGCGACGCCAGGGTAAAATACCGGGAAATAGGACTGAATAGACGTTTCCTATGCATGTTACACATTGTAGGATTATACATGTACATGTATCGTAGGACCGGAGGACGCACCCAGTGTGCTGACAGTGTTGCCTGGTGATTGCGAAAGCATGAAACTCAGAGTAGCAACTAACTGGTCTCGATTGCCCATGTTGTTCTGTGTACATGCACCAGTTCACACCCCAGTGTTTGCAGGTCTAGGGAGTACCCGGCGTGTCATTGACTTGCTTGATCGGATTTTATTGAGCAGCATTGCACTTTGGCAGGAAGCGTGAGCTCCACATGGGAGCAACCAACGTTGTATACAATTACCGCCGAAGTCGCTACTTCTAAGTTCATGAATAAACTAAATGAATAGTTCGTCCCCGAGGCTATGAGCTGACATCAACTTCCCTCGGCCTCTTGTGCGTGACTTCACAAAAAAAAGAACACGAACAAACTTCGTCGGAGACTTGGTGTGAGTCTTTTCTGTTATATGCATGCAGGTTGCAGGTGCACACATCATTCAGCGCATGTGGAGTGACTCAGCAGCCCGGCGCTCTGTACAAGGTAAAAAAAAGTGCATCCGCATGCCTTGTTTGCTTTGCCCGCTGCCATGTTCCAAGTTATTAGTGATTTAAATCATGGGCGAAGGTCGCTTTGGAGCATCAGCACTCCAAGAGCGGTCTGTTAAGCAACCACCGGGAGAAAATAGTCAACTTACTTCGCCCCATTTCATACATGTACCGTAATTCCACGCATATAAGCCCATGGGCTTATATGTGAAATAATGCAGTTTGGGGATAAAATATCCAGTAAAACATGTTCGTTTTTTAGCCCATGGGCCAATATTCAAATTTTGAAGATTCACGAAAAAGTACAAGTCCGTGCTCATAGTGAGTCTACCATACTCTACTGGTAAACTGCACTGACCTGCTGTACCATGGTAGGAAGAGTCCACATTGTGAAAAATTCTTGTTGACACGCGAGTTGTATTTGTGTCTGTTTATAAGTCCATGGGCTTATAAACGGAGGTGGGCTTATATCCGGATAGGCCCGTGGGCTTATATGCGCGGAATTACGGTAAGTCCAAAGTAAGCACACACAGAAACAAACAAAACTCTCTCTCGTGTTTGCACAGCCAATGAGATTGTTCGTTATGTAGGAAATAGCACAGTTACAGCTGCTTGTAATATACAATGAACATATCCGTTCAATTTACCACTGCAGTATCAGGGTTCTAGCCAGGTCAAAATAGTAGGGGGCATGGGAAACGGTTATACAGTCAGACCTCGCTTAACCGCACACATCTGTTTTCCACAAAAACATCCGGATAGGCGAAGTAACCGGATAACTGAACACACATACTGTACATGCATGTGGCATGTCAAAAGCAGTGACATCATACATACATGTAGACAGGTCCTATGCAGTACAACTAGTGTGCCCAGTATGTAAAACAAGCGAGAAAAATGACAAGTGCATGCAACTGAGTGCTGTCCGCACACACCCAGCAGGTCAAGGACCTCATTTGCTTGTACAACTCCTTGATGCTAGCTTCTGCAAGCTCTAGCCAGCCACATGCAACCGGATACGACGAAGCATTTTGTACACATTTTAACCAGTTTGTACACAAAATCATGCACCGGTATGCGGATCGCGAGGTCCGGTTATGTTGTATGCATAACATATGCTGCACATCGGTAACCAGCGATTTTCTTCCGGATGGCGAGGGATCCGGATAAACGAGGACCGGATAAACGAGGTCTGACTGTATCCCATTTTTCCACTTTCCAATATTGTTTTGCCGCGCCAAATGCAACGTATGGGGCGAATCCCTGACTTCACCCCAGACAAATGTGCCTTTATGAACCATCTATGCATGAAAAACACGAAAATCGGAAAATGAGTAGGTGGCGGCAATTTTTCACAGGGGGCGCGCAAACAGAGTAGGGGGGCGCTGCGCCCCCCTACCCCCCCCCCCCCCCACCCCCCTTTGGCTAGAACGCTGAGTATAATATACAGTCATCATGTGTCGGCTGAAGCCTGCCAGACTCACAGATACTGTGCCAGTAGACTGAGGAAGGCGGCCACTCAGGATTCTGCTGGGATCTTGTATTTATAAACATTATGAGCACGAACACCATCTTCCTGGATGGACAACAGAGTACAGAGAAGATAGTCAACAATAGAGTCAGTATTCCACACAAAATTACAATTCTATCCTTCAATGTTCAAACCCTGGTTTCCATTCACATTTCGCGATGAAGATGCCACATTTCTCAATGTCACATGATCCTCTATACCCTGGCCTGGAATTGGCTAATCCTTGTGCGATCAGAGCTCATCCATATAGACTGACTTGTAACGTTGCTTATGCTGACCTTTCATACAAACGTCTAGTCAACTTCCCCATCATGCAGGTGGTTTATATTGGGCATATAAACCCCAGCCCAATATAAACCCCATAATTATAATACCGTTGCCCCGGAGTCAGGGCTGGCCTACGACTGTCAGTTTGTATATGAAGGACAGCACAAGTATAATACATCCCACTAGTACGCTTGCACTGTTGGGATGCATTATACACGCAAAGGCAACTTTCACGATGCTCACAGTCCACATTTGCTCTAAGTAGGCCCGCAGATGTACAGTGTATGAGCTATCAGTGCACAGTTGGATAACCGGCATACCGGATGACTGACTGTGGGATAAGTGACATGCGACTGTACCTGACATCACTTTACCCCTGTACTTGCAACAGATATCTAGAGATACAACCAGCTATTACTTCCTCCCTTCAATGTATCGGTCTTGCACATTGTGCGTTTCTTGTACATGTCTATACTCCAGAAAACTGGTATGGTGGCTAATAAGTTTTAATAATAACTGGTTATTCTAAACTTCAACCTGAGCACTGTGGAAGATAGTGGACGAAATAGACAGTACAGCTATTACACACATAATTATTTGCTGATCGGTGGCGTGTGAGAATCTCAATATCCATCTACACAATTTGTTCGCGCTTTGTGTGCCCTATTATATCTTGACACAAACAAAATAGCAGCTGCATCGCATAGAGGTCTTCCACCGCAAGCAACTTTGCATATTGTCTTCCAAAATCACATCTGAGACGAGACGCTATACGTGAAAACCGGTGCTGTACCCTCAGAGATATCATCCTGAGAGCAAGGTAGAGGTTTCGGACATGATCTTCGATTCCCAGCTGATGGAAGCCAACACCGAGTCGCTTTCAATGGGCCGGAGAGGGTGACCTCGGTACACTCTTGCAATACTGTTGCACAATGAGGTCAAATGAATTGGCTTATTCTTGGCCAGCATGAGCAGACCTGGATCCATTCCACGCCCCCACTGCTAACTGCAGTAGCTGGAATGGACAGGACGCCCAAGTGGAACCGGCGCACGAACAACTGAGTTAGTCGTGTAGCACAAAGAACTTCACCGAATTCCATCAAGAGTAGATGGTCAGGAGTGTGCAACGTGGCGATCCCTTGGCCTATGGTGGAATTGTTTTCTTGATGTCAGTTTTTGCAACCATTTGGCTCACTGATGCCACCATACATAGCCAGAGATTAGAAAAGGGTGAAGAAATTTTACATGTACATTCAAGCAATAGTAGTTGAAGAAGAACAATGGACAGTGGACCCATGGGTCCGGAACCTGATGAACTGATATCGTATCATATAGGTGCGGAAAGGCCAAGGCACTTGACTATACTTCAGCCAAAAAATGATGCAAATAAAATTCTGCGTTGGGTGGGTCCATGGCGGATCAAGAATATCACACTCTTGGCTATCTACAGGCATTCTTGATACCATGCAGAACCTACCGGTATCTGCCTGCCTTGGTGCATTGTCAGAGAAAGTATGGCCCATGTATCAACAACAATAGAGTGTGAGTTGCACGATACTTACAGTAATTTGAAAGGCTGCTGAAGAGCGCTTATAAATAGAGCTCTTCTGTACGGTGACAACCCTACACACAAGAAAAAACAACAGCATTGCACACTAAACAGTGGGACCGATACAAAACTGAGACGGTTCATACAATTCATATCACTTCACTCCACGCCAAGGAGTCAATGCTCATAGGTGATGTATTTACCTTTTCGTACTGCGACGAACATGTTCACCTTCAATGAGAATGCGATGGAACGCGGCGTGACCCCAGCTATCGCCTAAGGCAGAGGCAACAAGCGGTGCATAAAGTAGAAGCGAAGGGGAGCTAGGACTCATTTCTTGGCATCTAAATGCAATGAATGAAACAAGAAAATACTCTTCTTTTAACAGCAGCAGGTGTAGCCCGCAATGTTGTGCATGTGACTCTCAGTCAAGTCAGACTGACGGTAGTGTCAATTTTACGATGGCACATTGACATGCCGGCCCTACTGATTTATAACACCTACCTGCAGTCAGCCCGGGCACAGGACAGCCTGAGCTCGACAGTGCTGAGTCAGGTACAAACAGTGCAACATAGCACTGTCATAGTCCAAGAAAAATCATTGCTGGAGTATATACAGCATGCTTCGACATATCGGGAAAGAGTGAATGATTTATTCAATATATTCAATTATTAACTTAGTGACGGAACAGCGGCCTCAAACAAAGTTATACTTTTACTAGGTTCCGAATTACATCTATATCATGTTGTTCTGCAACAGTTTGTTGCATGTTTAACGACAACTTTCCAACAGGTTGGGACACACATACACACACAGGCACATACTGGTGCACACGTATGCAATGTTAGTGGTGAAACGAATATACCGAATATTCGAATGTTCGTTCGGTTTGTCACATTCGAACGAATATTTCTCATGGCGAATATTCGCTAACCGGGTATGCAGAGTTTAGCAGGCGACTTCAAACTTCCGTAACTTCGCGAATACTTGACCGAACCGCTTCATCGAAAGTTCCATCGGCATTAGTAAACTCTCAGCTGTCGTCTCGAAGCAACCCGGACGCGATCCGAGGTCCTGGAATGGAGTTATGGCGGTCGAAAGAAAAATCACGTCTTGAGCTGTTTTTTGAGCGTGTAAAATGCACTTCAGCTGGGGATTTTGTGAAAATTGACCTAGAAATGATGGAGAAATATGTGCCTTCCTTTGTCATGCCTAATAATAGTGACAATATCCAATAAAATGACTGAGAGGAGGGTGTGTGATGTCATCCGTGTTAACGAAAGAATATTCGTTCGTTCGTTAAGCCAAAGAATATTCGGCTACTGGGTTTTGATATTCGTTTCACCACTAGTATGCATACAAACACACACAAACACACACAAATGCACACACAAGAGAGAGAGAGAGAGAGAGAGAGAGAGAGAGAGAGAGAGAGAGAGAGAGAGAGAGAGAGAGAGAGAGAGAGAGAGAGAGAGAGAGAGAGAGAGAGAGAGAGAGAGAGAGAGAGAGAGAAATACATACAAACAGGGACAGGCGGACAGACAGCCAGGGACAGGCGGACAGACAGGGACAGGCGGGCAGACAGACAGTCATTCTGAAGAAGACCAATATGGTCGAAACCTTGAGATTCATCAGTATCAAGTCTTGCCCCTGTGGTGGGGTTCGGCTACCTACTGTTGCACACTACGGATTTCTAGCTGGACCTTTGCTGGTGTGTTATCGTTTGGAGAATTAAGTTCTTGCTAGACAGACGGACAGACAGACAGGCTGACAGACAGATATATAGAGAAAGAGGGAGAGAAAGAGCGGCAGTGAGTGTGTGTGTGCCAGCTAGTTCGGTTGGTGGGTACACTTATGCCAGATAGTGTTGGGCCTGTTGCCGACGGGCTTGGCTGCTTGAAGTTGTATTGTTGTACCTACCACCTTTGTTGGTTTCAGGGTTCATATACTTTCTATTTGAAGTATACATACCTCTTAACCATGGACTGCTTCTGGCTAGATTAACTCTTGTGTAATCAATGGTGCTAGTGAAGCTTATATCAGATCCACTCTGATTTAGCCACCCACACTAGTACCAAGTATTACCTTCACTGGGGGCAGGGGTACCTGCAGTTGGATCCCGGGACGGATACCCTGATGCCGTCAATCTTTTTTCTGCACCTTGTCCTCACCCACTTACTGAGGTGCGGTGAGCCCATAAGTGGGATCATTTCAAGTCCACCCTAGTTTGGGGATTTTCAGGGGGTGTCGGCCGTTGGGTGGTTCAATGGCCAATTGAGTCATCTTTCCAAGATTCCTTTTGAGTCTCTCTCCCCTCTCCCGGGGAGCCCCACGTGACCAGTTTTGGCAGTGAGCAAGTACAAGTACAAGTGTGTGTGTGTGTGTGTGTGTGTGTGTGTGTGTGTGTGTGAGAGAGAGAGAAAGCCGGAGAGAGTTCTACTAAGGTGAAAGATAAAGAGCACAGCAGCAAGGCCCATCAACTAACCCAGAGCTGGTCGGAAATATACTTCACGTTTCCCTTGTGAAAACCTGAAGCGTGTTACAGTTTGGTTAGTGATAACAACCTGCAGAAGAGCAAGTCACAGAAAGCACAAAATCATTGTGTAAAAGTGTGCAAAGTGTGCATGTAGCCACCAAAGAGTACTGTAAGACATGTTATTATAACGAGTCGGTAATTTAACGATTGTCCAAAATTCATATGTTAACGAGAAGACATGTTAATGATCTTGCAGTATTCCGGCATATCGACACACAACATATATGAAGCAGTACGGCGTCAACGGATCTTATTATAACGAAGAAATGTCATCCGTTAAAACGTTAGATTTACTTCCTCGTTGTATATACATGTCTTACAGTAGACGTCTGTCTGTTTTGGTTCATTGTGGTTGTCACGCAAAACCCGGAGTACCGTTGTAAACATACATGGAAAGATAATTTCCAGCACTTACCGCCAGTTTGTTGCGGGTGGCTATCTGCAGAAGAATTTGCTGGGCGCTAATGAGCAACTGCGAACGCCGGACGTAATCAGTCCTGTAATTACGAAATACTCCTGCTATACTGTCAATTACAATCAACTTTACCTGTGAGTGGACATCAAACAAAATCCACCACATACACTACTAGATACTACAAGATGACGGCTCCAAAAAGTACACCCCAGCCCGTCAGCGGCGGATCCAGCGATCTCTACAGGGGGATTCCAGTTTAGTCAAAACTGAATAGCTGACACGTATATGCACACGTATATGCACACGTATATGGCTTCCAGTAGTACATTTACAAAATTTAGGGGGTTCCGCGGAACCCCTCCTGGATCCGCCCCTGCCCGTAGTAAAAGGACCCAAGACCATTAGTGATGTTGCCGATGATATCATCTCATTATCAATGTTTGCGAGAGAAATTTGCGTTGCCCCTCGGATGCACGTGTTCCATACAATTCAATTGGCAAAAAATGCTATGGAATGGGGCTACCACTACTTCACGACCATTTGCTTCAAACACGAAGACCATGAACAGAATTGAAATACATCTATAAAATTAAAAGACTTCAAGCAATAAGAAGGATTGGTTGCCACGGAGCCATGAGCCATTGCGCATTTTACAACTCACTCCACAATATTGCACTCGTGGGTGACTTACACAACTGGCAAAATTTAACGAGAAAAAAATGCTGATAGTAGAGAGGTTCCGCACTACGTAAAGTTGAGCAACTTTACGTTAGTGGGCGGGGAAAACCCGTGAATTCGCGAGTTTGCACTCCACTTACGGAAAGTTGTCTACGTAGAGTACGTAGATAGGGCTCTGATAACGTAGCTGGTCCGTAAGTGGATTGGGGTACAAATTTATGACTCTCTCCCCAGGTCGATCTGGTCGTACACTGCTGCGTTCGGATTTGCCAAGGGCAGCTACGTGATTTGAAAACTCCGTATGGCGGAACACAGATGCGCATGCAGTTTACGTAAGACTTTCCGTAGATCGACTACGTTTTTACTAACGTAATTACGTTATGCGGAACCTCTCTATTGAGACAACCTTGCCGCGCGCAGATGCTTTGCTTCAAGCATGTTGCTATTGCATCAGTTTTATCCTTTCTTGAACCTATGATTCGTGTGCATCATTTACAGTCAATATTCTGCAAAATTACCTCCATTGACGTGCTCTGCAAAAGTGAAGCAGTTGACTGGAGGGTTTCAAAATATTAGCGACAAAAATCCCTACGGCATCATTCTTCCCAAGTGTGTGTGGGTGGGGGGTGCATATGCCAAGATGGCAGTGTGGCGTGGTGGACTACACAGTACAGTGTATAACATGTTGCAATAGCCTGAAGAATTTCCAAGAAATCTATCCTATCTTTGGGATCAGATGTTCCGTAAACTAGAGCAGCACTTACTTTGGGATGGGTTGCTAGGAAGTCTGGAATCTGATGCAGCACCGCAAAGAAAGCAAGATAGTTTGGCACGTACTGGACCATGATGCTGGATAATACTGACTTCAAGTCGTATGCATCCGCAATCTCCTCTACCCATCAAAGCAGCAGAAAACAGTACAGTTGATCTAATCAGGGATGACCTCCAGACCATTAGTTTGAGAGAGGTGAACAATTGAAATCAAGAATTTTCACAGGTGCCACATAAAAATAATTATAAAAATTCACGGTTCACGTAGAGACTTGGTTAGGCTGAGTTTTCCGCATCCATAGGAGCGCCACCACCCTCAAGGATCAAGGCGCAGATACAGCTCCTAAAGTGGTTGGTGAGTAGATCACACCCATCACCAAAGTGGTCAAATACCGAATATCCCATTCGCTGCATCCATGCCCCATAAATCCATTTCAAAATTGGATCACAAGTTAGAAAGAGACAAAGGGAAATAGGAGAGCACTATCCATCGGGGTGCTACCGAGAAACATATTCGGTAGGGAATGTTGCTCATCAGCAGCAAACCATCCAGTTTAGGAGATGCTTCTGCATTTATGATGGACTGGTGCAGTGCATGAACCATGGAACTCCTAGAAATCAAGCAGTACTTGGCAGGTTTCTCCTACCACAACACAGCAATCTGATTAAGCCATTCAAAGCTCCCAGAACAACAATAGTTTATTATTCTAGTCAAAGAGTGAGTGCAGTACTAAACGAGTAGTGTTTAAACCAAACATGAATTCTTCTTGAAAGTAGCGACTTCTGCGGTAATAGGGACGTTTAGCAATGCGAAAATTCGAACTTTTGGTGGTGGCGATATTTCGCGAAAATCTATTTCGAAAAAGAAAACTTGTGAGGTTTAGCAATGCGAAACGACTTTTTCTCGAAGCTATTTGAATCTTATAGTACCGTACAGTATATGCAGCTCAGTCTCAAGCAGGGGGCTGTAAAATTACTACTCCCTGTAGTGAAATGCGTACCGAGAAAAGAGAAAGTTACTTTCGCAAATCACTGCAACTTCGCGTCCAAGTTTTCGAAGTTTCGACCTTTGTTTCTGTACTCATTCCCAGACTCGAATTTTCTTTCGAACTTTCGCGTTGCTAAACGTCCTTATTAGTAAATTAAGTTGGTTGCTACTACGGGGAACACAATGTCATGGTTCCTGCCGAACTTGACACTTGACTGACTCACGACTACCACCCGGAGCACACGAGGAACTCATTGCACCTTCCACTCGGCAAACCTGCAAGAAAGCATCACTCCTTGCTCAATACACAATGTTTCGGAGGAATTCACCCTTTACTGTGTACATGCATTGAGCAGAGAGTGGTGCTTTCTTGCAGGTTTGCCAAGTGGAAGGTGTGATAGGTTTCTCGTGTTCTCCGGATGGCAGTCGTGACGCGTCAGTCAGTCAAGTTCGGCAGCAAACGTGTGTTCCACATAGGAGCAACCAACTTCATTTACTGATACCACCACAGTTGCTACTTCTAAGTTTGTATTGTCATCCCTTACGCGGGCGTGCAACTAGTTGTGGGAGGTGACAGCGTTGTGAATAACTACTTGCCCTCAGCGTCTGTCTTGCACCACTCCACCGAACGAATATTCTATATTCTACCAATATACAGGTCTTTCTAATTGCCGTTCGTACAGGTACCCACAACTGTCTCTTGCCAGCACTGAGTGGAGTTCTGAAAAGGTTTATCGAAACTACCAATATGTTTAAAATCTTGTAGGACACATCACGCAGCTTCATAAGTAAAATTTGGCTTGTGAGCAACACTGGCTCACACTCAATCACTGCTTTTCACAAGTTCATTTCAGAATTTTTTTTAAATCAACGTTTCGGTCATAAAAATAACCATCATCAGGAATGAACTAGTTAGGATAGGTTAATAAATGAGTAGCGCTGCGAAGAGATAAAAATTCACACCTGCATGCACTATTACGAGAGAGAAAAAGAGGTTAACAAAACATCACAAAAAACCTGGTATAGAAATAACACAATACGCGATAACTATGGCACAGGTACAGGCACCAAACAGAATGTACATGTTAATGCGTGCATACATGTAATTGCAGGCAACAACAGTAATAGTAACAGTGCATGGGGGTGCAAAAATACCACTATCCAGGAAAAGCGAGTATCAGGGCCAGAAATATGTACAAGGCATTACTTTAGTATCAGGGCCAGAAATAATTACAAGGCATTACTTCACAGGAGGTCCCACCTTGCGTTATTGCTTATGCTGGGGCTCATGCCGCGATTTGTATTGCTTCGCGTATTCTCCTCCTGGCCCGATCCGACTCAGTGGCAAGGACGCGAACCTCTGTCAATGCTGACTCACCAAGCGGCAGTACCTCGCTGCCATGGTGAAGTCGGTCGTGCTCGCCGAGGGCTTTTCCAGACGTCTTGTTGCGTGAGTTATCATTGTGTTCTTTTGTTTGCGTTGCTACACTGCGGCCAGTCTCTCCAACATACTTCTCCGAGCATGTGCAGGTCAGACAATATACCACGTTGCGTCTTGTGCACTCTACCTCGCTCAACTGGCATGCAACGCAGGCGGCTTTATGCCTTCCTCGTCGCCTCGGGGCAGCGGGATCCACCCACTTACGGCAGCGAGGTTCAGTGAGGCTGGACTTAGTGACGCTGTTGGAAAGGCTTGCATTCTTGTAGATTATCTGCACATTTAGGTTATATTTGTTTAGAAGACGGTGGACCCTGTAGTGGATGGCATCCGTTTCAAATGGTAACTTCAACGTGGTTTGATAGTCTTTCTTTTGTTTAGCAGGTTGTCTGGCTCGTTCATGAGCAGTCGCGATAACTTTGTCAGGAAAGTTGTTGAATTTTGATGTGTCAATAACCTTTTGCTCACTTCGCTGGCGGGCTGCAGGATCAGAGGAAAGGCGGGCCACGCGGAGGAACTCCGAAGACGCGATGGCGAGTTTTTGCTGTTGCGGATCGCACGAGTTGAAATCTGAGACGAGACCACTGTGGCAAGCGTTGCGGAACAGCTCGAATGAGATTGCGCCCTCGGAGGAGACATGAATAGTCGTGTCAATGAAGTCAACCGACCCAGTTTCCTTGAATTGATTTTTTTCTGAAATCAATTATTTGTGAAAAGCAGTGATTTAGGGGGCGTTCGTTTTTGATCTACAGGTTGGGGTAGAAACTACTTCTTTCGGTAGAGGTGTTCGTTTTTTGAGAAAAATCTACTCAAAAGGGTAGATTCTACTTTCCTTTACCGGCTCTACCAGGAAAAAAGTTGGTAGAAGCCGGTAGAAGTTGGTAGAGCTACAGGATTTCCAGCAAGATCAAGGATTTGTACACAACTTCATACAAAAAAGAAACATTTCACGTACTTGTACACATCGTGTAAACTACTAAATTCTGTAGGACAGCGTTCATGCACTTACCTCTACCATCTACCTTTATCGTTAGAGTGACTCTACGCTACTCTACCAGGTAGCTAAAAACGAACGCAGCCTGAGTGTGGGCCAGTGTTGCTCACAAGCCAAATTTTACCAATACGTTGGAAGTTGCTACGCTGAAATAGATAATTTTTACCCATTTGGCAGTAGCAACATAGATAGTACAAAAGAGCTTACTAGGGAGGTCACGTATTAAAGAAACATATTGCAGATGATCAACAGTAGCTTGTGCAATATCATTGCAGCGTGTGGGACTGAAGCGACCGTCACAGTCTGTACATAATAAAGAGGTGCACACATACCGCAAGGAAGAAGCCCGAATCAAAGACGGAAAAGGGAGCAAGAAGGAAAGTGACAAATGAAAAGACGGACCACCCCCCCCCCCCCCCCCCCCCCAAGAAAAATAAATTGCTACTGTGAAACAGCTAGTCTAAGGGCACATCCGAATTGTACTCATCACCTTTTCGAGAAACATCTTAGAAGAGATTAGTTGAAAATTAATTCAACTTCAACTTGAAATATCCCAATTGAACGGTGGTTGGCAGCCTCACCATTTCCTTTGGAATTGTCATAGCAATGCCTGAGATTTTCCAAGCGTGCTTTCCAAGCGTGCTTCCCACATGATAATGGGCTTCTCTTGCCGTATGTGCAAGCTTTGTCGTAGGCACTACGGGAAATGCATACAAAAGGCAGTTTCGCGGCAATATTCCAAGCTCTTCTAAGGCTGTGTTTACATGAGGCGTTTCAACCCGGGTCAGATTTCAACCCGCCATGTGCACAAAATGAATGGCGCGTTTACATGACGCATTGCGCTTGACCCGGGTTGAAATTTCGCCCCGGGTTGAAATCAACCCGGGTCAAGAAAATCGTACAAACGTACTTCTGTGCGTATCTCGCGCCAGGTTTGAACAGGACTGCATATGCAAATTTCGCGCGAACGGATTCACGTGATCATACAGGACTCTAGAAGTTTACTTTTGGCGGCATATCAGTATTTGACCCGGGTCAACTGTCTTCATGTAAACGCTCACCTATTTTGTCTATCGTACAGACTTTCAACCCGGGCCGAACTCGACCCGGGTGGAAATTTCTCATGTAAACACAGCCTAAAGTAATCCACCTCTCTGATTGGATAGGTTTGTGGAGTTTCGAGGAGTTTTAAGGAGGCTTTCGTTTTCTGAAGAGGCCAATAAGCTACCTCTGCAGAAAACGAAACTCCTCGAAAAGTCAAAGAATGACAATTCGAACGCCCCCTTAGGCGTGTACCGTAAAGTACTGTTGATCCCCCCCCCCCCCCCCCACGCTGTGTCGCTTCCCAGCTGGTTTTTCGGCAGGGGGCGCGAATTAGATCAAGTCTGTCAAGTGCAGTACGATGTACAACAAAGCAGAGGATCAGATTTGCCATGCTGGATTATGCACATTTAAATCCTGCACTGGCATGTATTGTGTACAGCACCGCATGCGTCGGTTCAACAACATATTTCATTGTGTACTAGTATGCCGCAGTCGCTTCCAAGGCAGATATTTGGGGGCGGAAATTAGAGAGGGGGTGGATCTATGGTACCGTATTTGCCGGAGTATAATGCGCACCTGAGCGTAACGCGCACCTTTTTTTTACCAACGTTTTGGTAATTCAAGTTATATCCGGAGTATAATGCGCGGCCTAGATTTGAGAAAATTATGGATTACCGTATTATCTTCATTATAAGCCCCGCCCTTATATTTTTTCAACCAGTCCGGACCCCGGGCTTATAAGTTACTAGAGACTTGGCTTATAATTTTTCAACCACCTGGTATATGTACATAATACAGTACATTGCCTATTTTTTTCACTATATCAGTAGCACAAAGTTCCCCAGCAGGTACCGGGACTGCAGTTTTGTGCTTCCTGGTACACTGAGTCTGAAATTTAGATTTCGGGGATCACAGACGATTACCACAGCATGTGTTTTCTGTGATACTGTGTGACGTCAAACGTGCATGGACATGATCCATACGGTTCTCCATTATAAGTCCTGCGCTTATATTGGAGACTGCGCTTGTTTATCTTCGAAGCCCTCTTGGAGTGCGCTTATAATAGAGACTGGGCTTCTACAAGAGACTGCACTTGTAATAGAGATAATACGGTATAAAGGCACGCGACACTCATTAGTGGAAAGTCGTCACTAAATTAGGAATAACCAAACAATCAATATAAAGAAAAGGGGGTTTGCCAACTGACAAGCGCTCTATTCAGTTGCTATTCACAACCGCCACATGCGCTGGATGAAAAATTCTTTATTGTGATGACGAAAAATTATGACGTTTCGGGCCAGTCACCCATCGTCAGAACAATTTACAAGGGGCGAACCTGGCCTTGTATAGCGAAAGCAAGCGAGAGTGTATGTATGTCCATGTACAAAAAGTCAAAAACACACAATAGCCGTATGAAATTGAGTGTATGAATTCGCATGTACAGCAGACAAGGAGAAGTGTCCTGAAAGAGTGGGTATGCAAAAGCTCAGCAGATAAAGCGCAGGAATGTGTACGAAGGTGTATACAACAAGAATTGTGTGTGCAAATAGTTTTTCCAATTTTTCGACATCACAATAAAGAATGTTTCATCCAGTGCATGCAGCGATTGTGTATAGCAACTGAATAGAGCGGTTGTGAGTAGACAAACCCCCTTTTCTTTATAATGCAGTTGCGTGATGTCCACCACTTTTTTTACAGCTTTTATTTTGCCTGTACAAGAGGCTTGGATATACCATGGGAAAAAAATATATTCTAAGGCCAGCTAGAATTAATTCGTTGTTTCGGGTCACGTCACTCATCCATCCGTACCAGGGTTGGTCGGTCGGGTTTATTTTTTATTATATTATATTTTTTATTTTGGTTACTGCCATGTATATGTGCATACATGTACATGTACAACTGTGCGTATCGAATAGCTTTTGTCCATCAAGACAGTGGATCAAATCATGCCTGTAGACGATCCAGCGCAGTCATTGTCCCATCAGATCCAGGTCCCTTCCAGGACCAGACCTTGGCCTCGCTGGCAAAGGAGTCTGAGAAGCAGCTCTCACCTTGAAAACGTCTGTCAAAGAGCGATGCGGTGGCGGAGCTGATGCTGTTTCAGGAGTGAATCAGGACCGATTGCGGATCGGAGATAATAATAGAAGACAACATCGACACCAAGCGCTACATCCTGTCATTTTATTTGGCTGCTTCTGAGTCGATCTGCTAAAACTGTAAAAGTGCTATTATTAGGCGCGTGTGTACATGTACGTACATAGTCTAGTCATGTACATTTGCATGCACTATAAAAAAAACATTTTGCGGTCGGGTGAAAAAAGACGGTCGGTCGGGGATCGGGTGACCCGAAACAACGAATTAATTCTGGGTGGCCTAATAAAATTTTTTTTTACAGCTTCTATTCAAACCAGGTATTTCTATGCGTGTAAGCACTGAAACCAGGCTTATTTGCCGACAGCTTATCTTAAAAATCAGGGTTCTATTCAAAACAGGCTTCTATTCGAGATAGGCTTTAATATAAGACACAACGGTATATGGCGGGTAAAAATCATTTTTGTACTCATTGTAGTACGGCTAGTCGACTTTTCGTACGATGCGCACGCGCGATTAGTACGACTTTCGCCCTTTTGGGTGATATGTCAGCGCCATTTTTTACTTCGTCGACATGGCAACAACCAAGGTCCAAAAAAAGTGATTGGTTGATTCTGAAGAATCCGACGGATCTGAGATCCGGATCCGACCAAACGATCGTAGCCTAAGGGCATGTTCGATTGTGCGAATCCGTAGGCCCCCGGGCCCGGATTCGCCAAATTCGTACGTGTTCGATTGTACGAATCCGGATCCCGGGGCCACGGATTCGGATCCAGTCAACCCACCTCACAGAGCCGGATTCGACGGATTCTTTTGCATGGTATCAAGAGTAGATAAACAAGAGTGTGCAACTCCGGATCTCTCCTGCACAATCTGCAGATACCCCCGCCCACGGCGGAATTTTTTGTTGACGTCACCTTTTTAAAGAGAAACGCGCATTTTGCCGAAGAGCAGTGTGAGAGCACGTGCTGGGCACCGACCTTATACTGTAAAGCCCGGCCAAGAGCACGAGGGAAAACTTTCCGAAAGACTCGCAGCGTGTGCGTCGTCGAAAAGATTACGTCAACAAAAAATTCCGCCGTGGGCCTACCGATCCGCGAGTTGCACACTCTTGTTTATCTACTCTTGATGGTATCTACCCCAAACTCTAAATACAGTACTAGTATGCGTGCGCTAGGTCAAGAGTTCACCATAATGCGTACATATACCACAGAATAATACGGGATGAGCTGTAGCAACGCGGTTGCTAAGGTTTTGAAACCGATTATCAGTTGTGCACATTCGATTGTATCCGTCCGATCGAAGTGATCTTGTCGGCGGGGATCTGGATCCAGTTTCCACAATCGAATGCAGCCTAAGAGTGAGAATTATAGCAAAATTCATGCGGTAAAAAACAGCACAAGTCACAGCCAACCAATAGGGCTTGAAAGGGCTACGTCACAGCACAGCAACAATTTCAAAAATTCACAAACTGGATCCACATGGATCCAGTTTTTGTATGGATCCAAGCACATTTCAAGCGGTCTTACTCACAGCAAGGTGATATAGTCGGTGAAATTGACTGGGTTGGCTAATGGGGGCGGGGTGACAACTGATGGCGAAGAAAAAGTCACACCTGCATACGACATGAGTGGGTTGCTATGTACCCACACACTGAGGCGATACAGAGGTTCTGCAAAACGAAAATTCGAACAAAGTTTCGCGACAGGCCTTGCGAAAATGTGTACTTTTGAAGTACGAATTTTCGCACGAACTTTGTGTTCTGCACATTTTCGTAGTTTGCACGTGCCAAGTGCAAGTACGCCATGATCCGATCTCACGAAATTTCCCCACGAAAGTTCATTTCGCGTTCCCTGCAAGTTTCGCGTCCAAAGTTGCGAAAGTTCGTGCGAAGTTTCTCACTTTATGACGAAGAGCGAAAGTTTGTACGCATTTTCGTTTTGCAGAACCTCTCTGATAGCAAAGTCACACCTTAGTGGATCCAAAAGTAGAAATCTGACGCGAACTTCCTAGTCCCTGGCGGTTTTGACGTCATCACTTTCAAGCGCTATAAGGCTATAGCATAATGTAGCTTGTGAAAGGTAGTGATAACTGGAATGTAAAGTGCAGGAAATGTGTGGGTGTGTGGGTAGATACGGTGCGGTGAGTGCGTGCTATTTGAAGAGTATGAGAGCTAATACATTTTCCTTCTGCTTACAAAGAACTCTTCATATAGCACGCACTCACCGCACCGTATCCATCCACACACCCACACATTTCCTACACTTACATATCCATTTATCACCACCTTTCACACCTTTCTTCAGTATGTGTGGCACGTGTTGTGAGCTGCCTTTGGAGTGAAAAACCTGTCAGCGCCTTCTAGGTTCAGTCTGGTACCATAGCTCAGTGGTTAGAGCATTCCTCATGACAAGCAAGGTCCCGGGTTCGAGTCCTGGTGGGTCTGGCGTTTTTTTCTCTTTTCAGGCTACTACATATTATTATACATAATACCGTAAAATCCCGCCAGAGCGCCCCGTCTCTCCCATCCGCCCCTCCCTGACTTCTTGTCAGGGACGTGATTGATTTGTATCCTCGTATGACTCTGTCGCAGTCAGTGATGCCGTACTGTACTGCAGACGCGTGCTCAACCCCGTTGGAAATAGTGCCCACCCTCGAGCGGAGAGAGAGGGCATTTTAAATGCAGGGTTTGTGCGACCCCTGGTCAAGAGGCCCTCTCTCTCCGCTCGAGGGTGGGCACTATTTCCAACGGGGTTGAGCACGCGTCTGCAGTACAGTACGGCATCACAGACTGCGACAGAGTCATACGAGGATTTTTGTCGGGTCTGTACGACTCCTGGCTCTTGACCTTTGGTCGGTGTACGAGATGCACGAACAGTTTTCGTAGGGTGAGTACTTTTTCATGTAGCACCAAGAGTACATAACCCCGCGGTTATGTACTCTTGGTAGCACTGAATGCGGCAAGTAGGAATCGCCCATCCGCCCCTCCTCACCTGAAGCGTCGAGAAGGTAGGGGCGCTCTGGCGGGATTTTACGGTATGTACAATAATATGTTGACCTTCACTTTCCCTAAAAATGGAAAAAACATGGAAAAGTGCAGTGCTATTTATTGAGTCAAAGTAAATTTATTTGAATTTGATACTGTTGATGGTGTGGTCACTAATGAGTGTGGGTATTTATGGCACGCTATGAAATAAATCTGATGTCATTATTAGGAAAAGCGCACCGGCCCACATTAGCACCCAGCCCCAAATTGATGCCCACGTTCTAGACCTTCACTATCGTTTTCGCCCAGGGCCTTATTACAGGTTTTTACGGTATATCCTAGCCCCACTGTACTAGAAGTAAACCCCAGCGTCGATAGTTTTGTCTGCTCAAATCATGTCTGACATTAATACCTACAAAGGGGATAGGCAAGTTACACCCACTCATGCATGCATCAGTGACAGTTTCAACTACTTGGAAGTTGGAGCCATGACCATGACCATGACAATACAATCGTTTCAATCTGTACTATCCCAATTCCTTCCTACTAAGAGGCGCAGAGCAGTACACGTGCGTGAATCATGTCAACTCACCAATATACAGTGTTTCACCTCCGACACCACCATAAGAGATTGGTATGTGAGCATCAACTGCGATCTGCAAGCTGAAGATGATGAATGGGAACACATGCAATAAGAAGGAATGCGTGAGGAGAAGGGAGAAAGTTCTGCCTTGCTCCTGAACAAAGGTATAACAGGAAATATTCATTCTCCGAACAGCTACCTGCCTCGACTTGGCTAGGTTCCAACAGCGGAGCTCAGAGTTACTGGCCGAGCCAATCGCAATCAAGTCTAAGGGACAACAAAGCAGTTTTAAATCGGCTCAAAGCATCAAAGTCGGATGGCTCCAACTGCAAGAAAGACAGTGTGCTCTGTACAAAGCCAGAAAACAAATGACAAGTTGATAACTGATGTTGGAATGTACTGACTCCTGAGCCATGTGAAATGTTTTGTGAATTGCGCATGTTTGTCACAGTTGCCACCATTCCCATCGTCGTAATTGTTGATGATGTTGCTACCAGCAAAACAGATAACATGTGATAAACTTACCACATTAGTGATTTGCCGGCTCCAGGCTTGGAAGTGATCTCAGTGATTTGCGAGATAGGGATGCCTCCTTCCATCAGATCGTCGACTGCTTTCGAACATGTCACAATGTTGTTTAGTTCCGTTCCAACTATGTCGGCTTTAAGCTGATCAGCACAACTTGTAAAGCCATAGGTGGACAATACTTTCTTCCCCGGCTCGGTACATGCCTGCTTACTGGATGTGGCTGCTGCTGGTGGTGGCATGCTAGATCATAGTCGACGAGCCAGCAATAACCATACAAATGCAAGTTCCTCCTCTGATTCCCAAGGACACCAGGATCAGCATGCGTTTACGGAGATGTACAGACAGGTACAGAGGGTGCACTGGAATTTTTAGCAAACGGAGTCTGCAGCCTCACCTGCATACAGAATGCACACGGAAGAAAATAAGCGAAGATCGGTGGAAATAATTTACGATCTCCTACTTCAAGAAGTACTAGTCTAAGGTTGTGAGTTCGAGCACGGCCGCTAATTATAGGTTAGTGCATGGCAGGGAGGGCCTTATGGCTTGCTAGTGCCCGACAGGTTAGCCTGAGGGCCGTATGCCCGAGGGCTAACCTGAAGGGCACAAACAAGCCATAATTAAGAACGAGGTTACATGCATTATCTCACTTGCATTATACTAGGTAGTTTTGTGGTTTGTGTGCAGAGAGAATTGGTGTGGTATGATATTATTTTCTTCCGGTAACTCAGCACCACTGAGGACTACTAAAAGTAGAATAGAAGCAAATGAAATGCAGGTCTTCATTCTTATTCATAGTTTGTGGAGCTATTTAGGGGCTTCGAGAGCCCCTTTTCGATACCTAGAATGACTTTGATCTTCGGTTTTTATAGGGTTCCGCCAGCTGTTGACAAAGGAAAATCGTACAGATGAAAGGGTACAGGAGGCCAAAACCGTACACACTTCTGAAATGCGTAGCTTTTAGTAGTACACCGTACATTTTATGCAGAGTTCATTAGGGTTGGTTCACATATCGCCAGTACGCGCCGGGAGTCACCGGCGGTGGGCCTCTTCCAACCTCTCCCGGTGCATTGCGATTTTGTGAACCAGTGCAGTCGTAACAAAATCATACGGTAAATAATCGCAAGAGACCGCCAGCAAAAGAATGCTCTCCTTGGCTCGGCAGCTATCCTGCGTAAGGTCCTTGATTTGTAATGCTCTGGGGTGGGTGGTGGAGTTCTTTCGGTCCTATTTTCCTCCAAACCCTCTCGTGTTTCCTATGATCGATATTTAAAAAAGTGTTGTGTGTTTCTCTCTGTTGCTTACCTACCATCATAATCATAATTAATACCCATATGATGCATATGATGCATGGCCCCACCTTTGGCTGCTGGGTGCTAACCCGGTGGGTGCCTATCTCCGGCCTTTGGCCGATTGAGTGCTGATGGATAATACTAATCACTGGTTTGAGGGAAAGACACAAACGGAAAAAGTCTGAAGAAAAAATTGACTGTCACCACCAGGACTCGAACCAGGGACCCTCGCCTGTAGCCAGCGATGCTCTAACCACTGAGCTATGGTGTAGTCGTCATCCCAGCAGAGACCGCAATAATAATAATACTTGCGTGGAGATAGAAATGTAATTAACGCAATAAATAGAGTAAGCTGCGCACTCAATACAAAAACCATTAGCAAAACTTGTTTTCATGTATAAAAGCAGCTTACTCTATTTATTGCGTTAATAATAATAATTATAATAATACAGTCAAACCTCGTTAGGACGAACTTCAAGGGACTGAACAAATTAGTTAGTTAATCGGGAGTTCTTCTTATTTAGATCTGACAAAAAAATCGATATGCATATCATAATATCAAGAGTACATAAGTAAAGAATATCTCATGAGTACGAGGGTGATACCGGCGAATATCAATCCCGACTGCGAAGCAGAAGGGATTGATATGAGGGTACGGTATCACCCGAGCTACGAGGGTGATATTCTACTTATCACATATGACCCTACACACCATGTGCACCGTACTTCATGCTCTTCCTTCTACACAACTACATTCCCACAGTAGAGTTTAGTTTGAACTTAGGTAAAGCATAGGGTAGGAAGGAAAAGTATAGAGGAGTGGAAATAGAAGAGTTGATTGAAATGGAGTATTGTAAATTGTAAATGGAACACTGCATTGCAGAAACGAACCACTGAAGTTGCCAGAGAATATGAATTTTGCGCTATTCTCCGACGTCACCGTGGATGAACTGGTAGTGACAGAAGCTGACGGGGGAGGTGCCTGAGGCTCTTCCAAGGCCTGCAGTTCCTCCGGAGTCGCGCACTGCAGTGCTTCATCAATGGCGTCTACGTCAAACAGGTGAGCAGTTTTCATCTTGTCATGCTCGCTTGGCTGCAAGTACGAGTCTAGGCTTTGGGCATTCCGATGGCCGGAAGTACGCATGATGGTAGTGGCACTCACATTTTGCTTAGCCAAGGTCGTAATGGCGGTGGCGCGCACACTGTGGTTGGTGTAGGTCTGGCTTAGTCGCGCTGTTTCGCTCATCTTCTTCATCATGCCATCGATTTTGTTTTTACCAAACACTTGGCCTGTGTACCATTCTGAATCCTCTGGCTGGTAATGTTTGCGTGGTATCTGAAAGAGTCGCTTGGACTTCACAGACAACTTTGAAGTGAGGAGTAGGACAGCTTCCACCTGCCAGTCGGACACTATCATCCCATCAGACACCGTGTCTTTTCCTTTAATGCCGCCTTCCTGGTTCTTCTGCGCGAATGCTGTGGCTAATTTGATGTATCTTTTGCCTTTGCCGTCGGTCTTCACATCCAGGTCGTCGGATGTTAGATGTGCCTGAATCTCCGAACCACGCAGACAGAAGTGGTAAGTGATGACGAACCAGACAAGGTAGGTGAGGTGATCCGCATTTGTCTTCCAGTCACCGAGGTGCTTGTATATCTTTTCTTTGTCGCTATCGGAGATGGGAGGCTTGTGCTGCGTTGGTGCTACCAGGCCGTCTTTCTTTAACTGCTTTAGGTAGCCATCAAGTACTTGGTTAGCCTCGATAAGCTCACTATCAGTATAGAGATTGATGGTGCGCTTCAGCTCTTGTAGTTCACGGTGAATGGCACTCCGAAACTGCAGTAAGCTGTTCTTAGAATACGGCTGTTTGTTGACTTGACGGATTTCAACATAGGCATGCTTCAGGATAGATGCTAGATCAGTCGCTTGTATTGTTTTCAAGTCGCACGTTTTCTTGTTCTCCACACACCAAGTGTCAAAAACACGCATCCAGTTCTTAGTAGCTCGTTTGGTGTTCGCGGGAACACGACTTTCACGTATCCTATCCAGATCTGACTCAGACACTTGCACAAATCGCGTAACTCTTTCTTCACTGCTGTGCTGTTCTGATGAAACGCGCTTTTCAGTAGTGGTCTTTTCCACTACCTCACCAGTTGCTAACGTCGCAGTTGCTGTAGATGATAAAGAGAATCCTGACATGTTGGCTATTTCATCCGTAGATAAAAAGTTGAAGTAGTTGGAAGCGGCACCCAAAACTTCTGCATCTTCCAAGTCAATATCACTTGCACCCAAGTCAAAGCTAGCCGCCATCTTACAGGTAAGAATACCGAAAGTGACCAGACCCAGAAGTATTGTCAAGTATTTGTGCTTTCTGTGTACGTGTGTACAAACCATGAGGGTCCTTGGCTCATTGTTCTAGGAACGGAATCAATGACTCCATTCTTGGTAAGTGTTTTCCTTGGTCATGCTGTATTTCCTGTAACTTAGGCGTACTATTCTCGGAATTGTTGTTTACTAACTTGAGCTACAAGTTACGATGTGCACTTTTATTTTTGGTACTTTCGGTGCATCTGTTTCATACCAGTAGTCTAAATTCCATTCCATATTTAGCATTTGATTGCTCCTTCTAGCCCTATGTTTCAGGCTCTACTGAGCCTACCTGGTAGACCCCCCCCCCCGCTTTCGCCAGCAAGGCCAAAGGGAGGAGGAGGGGGGGGGGGGGAGATAGGCGCGGCAGTAGGGCCTGTAGCGTAGGGCCTAGCAGGAACAATCAAGTGCTAAATATGGAGTGCATTTATAGTACGCTTTCGAGTATATGCGTACGGTGTACACAGCAGGGGTGATATGGGCTAGACGGGGTGATATCGGCCAATATCACCCGCCTACGAAGGCCTCTGATTGGTTCAATCCATGGAAACCATTGTAGCGTATAGCGTATCCCCGTACATTAGCATATCCCCGTACGTTACTGTATTCCCGTACGTTAGCATATCCCCGTACTGTATCCCCATACGTTAGCGTATCCCCGTACATTAGCGTACGGAGTCTGCCTTTGCATAAAAGCTGCTGCTCACGATTCTTTTATTGCCAGTCAGTTAATTTAGTTGCCAGTCAGTTAATTTAGTAGCCAGTTAGTTAATTTAGTTGCCAATCAGTTAATTTCGTTTCCAGTACATTTCAATTGCCAGTTACAGTGTGTTCACTGAGACCCTTGTATTTTTGCCTCCGAGAGACTGCGGCCCGCTACAAAATTGGTGGCAGCGGTGGTTAAAGTCAACTTTGTCAGATTCGACCCCACCTGTTTTACGCGCTACAAATTGGTGGCAGCGGTAAATTCATTTTGTTTTATTCTATACCTAACTGTGTTACTTTACACGTTTCTCGGACCCCCATGGCTCAACCCGCTACAACTCCGTGCGACGAATCAAGATGAGAATCATGTTTCTTGCCTTCCTGGGCTTGGCCCTGCTTATTAGCCTGCAGCACAGTCAGGGTGCTAGCGTGGATCACCCTTCTCTCCGCACGGCACACACTGGAGACTCCGATGGCGATTCCAAGCGACCCGCTACCTACATGTATACTACCGGTAGTGATGGCGAAGCTGATGAGGACGACGACATGCAGGCTGCTGACCAAGACAAGGAGGGTATTCCCCAAGACCAGCAGCGTTTGATTTTCGCCGGCACGCAGTTGGCAGACGGCCGAACCCTGAGTGACTACAACGTTCAGCAGGAGTCCACTCTTCACTTGGTACTTCGTCTCCGTGGTGGGATGCAGATTTTCGTCAACACTCTTCCTGGCTAGACCATCACTCTTTACGTCGCGCAAAGCGATGCTATCGACAATGTGAAGACCACGATTCAAAACGAGGAGGGAGGTCATTTGTCTGACGCCGAGCTAGCCGCTCTGAGTGACCGGCTCAACCAAGATGAACATAAAACCTGGCTTGCCCTCCGCCGTAGCTCCAGCCGCCGCCGTGGTTACTAACGCTGATTCCAGGTATGGCATTTTCTTTCCTGTCTTCCTTCAGTCTTCCTATTCTCTTCAGTCTTCCTTTATGCGAGTGTGTGAATCCAGTTTAGTTTGGTAGGCGTCTGATCATGGTGAGCCACGGTTTACCCAGCTAACGTGGGACAATGTGTGTGACAACGCCCCTTATAGTTATAGTGTATTCAGTTCGGTTTTTGAACTGCGATGTTCCTGGCGGGTTGTGCCAGCGTTGTGCAGCAAGAGTGCTGTGGTTTTTCAGGTCCTATTTTGAGGACAGTTCTTTCCCCTTTTGACCCCGTGAGATCGTGTGAACCTGGTGTGCTTCTACTTTATGATTTGTTTATCAGTTCATTCTTCTGTCTATTCCAAACGTTATAATTTCCGATATTATTCGCCATACTCCGGTTGACGCTCTCTCAGTAATTCGCGATCTACTATAATGTTCACGACTTCATACCTGTATTATATTATGCAATTCATCCATTCTGCCGATCTCTTATCGTCGAGTTTATTCCGACGCGACCATGCATACCGCCATTTTTTTCTAAATAGCAGCCAGTTGTTGATGTCCAGCTATCACCTACATGTAGTATTCGAATCACGAGGACGTGATTGTATTTGAGAGGGGAGGTGTAGCGTATAGCGTATCCCCGTACGTTAGCATATCCCCGTACGTTACTGTATTCCCGTACGTTAGCATATCCCCGTACTGTATCCCCATACGTTAGCGTATCCCTGTACATTAGCGTACGGAGTCTGCCTTTGCATAAAAGCTGCTGCTCACGATTCTTTTATTGCCAGTCAGTTAATTTAGTTGCCAGTCAGTTAATTTAGTAGCCAGTTAGTTAATTTAGTTGCCAATCAGTTAATTTCGTTTCCAGTACATTTCAATTGCCAGTTACAGTGTGTTCACTGAGACCCTTGTATTTTTGCCTCCGAGAGACTGCGGCCCGCTACACCATCACCTGATATGTGATAACCCCCAAGAGTGTGCAACTCCAGCTATGGGGTCTGCGACGGCAGAACTTCACATCACGTGATGAACCCGTACACATTATTCGCACTCTGTGCATGATTGATACAGGGTTGTACGAAACCCAGCTTTGGGTACAACTCTGTCCCTCCAGGAACTTGCGATTCCGTGGCCGCGTTGTTTTCCGCGATTTGAACAAAAGTCCGTGATATCCGCGATATTTGAAAAATAATCCGCGATTCTTGTAGAAAACTGTCCTTGGCACTTGAAAAGCACCGCGATATTTCGAAAAGCAACCGCGATATTCGAGTCTTTCTTCGATGTTGTTTAGTTCTTGAAGCTCGTCAGTAGTTTACTTGTGAGATCGACGCCAGAATGGAGAAGTTTCTGGGCAAATCAGCGGCTGACAAGTCACAAAATAAGGCTCGCGTCGAGTGTTGTCCGAGGATGGAGGAAAGCTGTCTTGCAAGCTCCTGTCAGGCAGTTGAACACAGTCAGCGCAGCACACGTTCTGTTTTGTCATGCATGATTTATGCTGTACGACTCGTACATCGTACACCACTACAGTACAAGTACCAAAATCGGCCGCAATTTCCGCAATTTTACCACAATAATCCCGCAATATTTGACAAAATCCGCAATATTCCCCGCAATTTGTGGCATTTTACCTCGCAACTTTTTCCGCGATATTTCCGAAATGTCTCCGCAAGTTTCTGGAGGGACAGACAACTCTCTTGTGATCACTTTGCACTGTTTTCCAGTGTAACCTTTTGAACCATGTCACGTGATGTGAAGTTCTGCCGTCGCAGCACTGCATAGAGGTTGTGCAGGCAGTTGCACAATTCTTGGGGGTTATGTACTCTTGATAATAGAGAGGTTCTGCTACACGTGAAACGTAGAGAAATCTCGTAGAGAGCAGGTGTCTGGGTTAGAGTCTACGGCTTCGCGTGTTTTGGCTCCAGATTTCTACGCGGAGATGAGGTTCTCTACGTTGTGGCATACGCAGAGAAAATGCGTATGGATTTGCTGGGTATCGATCAACTGCATGCAGAAAACTGCCAAATATGGAAGGGGAAATTACCAGTACACATTCCACGTGACTTCTCTAGGTGAAACGTAGAGCAGAACAGCATTTCTTTACGTTACGGTAACGCAAAGAAAGTTCGCGTGATTCTTTGCGTCGCGTTCCCAAAACGTAGAGCAGAACCTCCCTATTATGGATTGTATTTACGTGAAGGTGCATGCTGTGGTACATGGGAAGCATTTTATTCTTAGCATAAGCCAGAAACAGGTAAGTACAATGACAATGTGCAATGAATCACGGCTGTGCCGAAAGTTCGTACAACGCGCTGATTTTGTTCAAAACACGCTTGAAACAATTTGCACTGTACCGTGTACGTACAATATGGCCTCGACTATTGAAAAAAATAAGAAAAGGCAGCCAGCCCACGCGCACGCTCGTGGACCGAAAGTTCGTACTACATGTACATGGCCACACTGATTTTGTTCAAATCACACTTGAAAATAGTTCGTCTTCGCGAAAGTTCGCTAGTTCGTACTAATGGAAAGTTCGCCTTATCAGTGTTCGTCCTAATGAGGTTCGACTGTAATAATAAGGCCCTTGGCGGGAATGTCATTGATTGGTCGTTTCCTGGACAACGAGACCGACCTCGTGCTCGTTCTAATCTGTCCCTCCAGGAAATCGCGATTCCATGGATGCAACAAATTTCGCGATTTTGGTCCAAACCCACGATTTTCAGCAAAATCCGCGATTTCCCGCATTTTTTGTTGTTTTCTGCACTATATCTCACATTTTTCTGCACTTTTCACGCAGTTCTTTCCATGATCCTGTAGGTTATTTGCACAGTATACTCAGAGGTCTAGCCAGGATTTTATGCCAGCCGGCCAACGTTCTAGTTAAAATGCATCGTTCTGGGGGCTGCGCCCCCAGACCCCCGCCATCAGTCAGTCACGTATCCACACAGACCCCCCCCCCCCACACACACCACTACAAATCTTGCATTAAATAGAGAGGTTCTGCACAACGAAAGTTCGAACGAAGTTTCGCGACAGGCCTTGCGAAAGTGTGTACGAATTTTTGCACGAACTTTGTGTTCTGCACATTTTCGTAGTTTGCACGCGCCAAGTGCACGTACGACATGACCCAATCTCACGAAACTTCCTACGAAAGTTCATTTCGCGTTCCCTGCAAGTTTCGCGTCCAAAGTTGCGAAAGTTCGTGCGAAGTTTCTCACTTCGTGACGTAGAGCGAAAGTTCGTACACATTTTCGTTTTGCAGAACCTCTACGAAAATGTGCACAGCCGTGTACACCACCAGAAGCAGAGAACCATGACCCAACCTGTTACATTTTACTGACGTACTCAAGTGCATACTCAAGTGCATTTGAGCTTGAGTGAAGAGCTAGCACTGAGCCTGAGTAGCCAGTGCTACGTACTGTACTGTACATACATATGCTAGGATATGGGTTGTACTCCACCATCTCTGACTCAACTTGTCTCAAGTGCTAGTGCAGTGCACTACAGTCTACATGGGGGTGACTGCAGCCGGCCAAAATTACCCTTTTTGTCTCAGCCGGCAGGTCGCCCTCCAGCCGGCATTCTGCTGAGCCGGCTTTGGCTAGATCACTGATACTACTAGTACGACTCCCGAGTAGATATACGATGCAAATAATTTCGTGATTCGGCCCAAATCCGCAATTTTCTGCAAATAATTCCGCGAATTCCTGCATCATTCCGCACTTTTCGTCGCATTTTTTGTTACTTTCTGCCGCAATTTCTTGCGCAAGTTTTCGAGAGTTTTTTCCGCAAATTCCCGCAGGGACAGTCTAATGTCCTTTAGTACAACGAAGATTCCTGTATTTCTTCCTACTTTCATCGTTCATTGGCGAATTTAATATTGCACATTGTCTCCACCGTTTTACACTGCGTGAATAAAGTACATGTATAACAGGGGCGTGCTCGGCCCCCCAACTAGGGGGGTGCACGGGAGCCGAGGGGAGCCCCCCCCCCCCCCCCCCGGCAATTTGTTTGCAACCTTTCTTGAATTTTAGAGCATATTTGCATACATTACAATTGCAATTACCCAGATTGAAAATTTTTTGGGGGTGCACGTGGGGGGGTGCATCGCCGAGCACGCGCCTGAATACACACATATCGATTCAGCTTGCCTTATTGATCGCGGTTCTAAAATCAGGCAAGTGTGAAAGAAAAACTCGCCATGATTTTGGGCAAGGCAGTATCACGACAATTTTTGCTTTGTGAGCAGCCTAGGACAATGGACTACACATACCTGAGGTCTGGGCGGTACGGCGGTGTCCGGTTGTTCTTTATCGGTTTTCACGCCAACAAGTATTTTGGCATCCAAAAATCCTAAATTCTGTATGACGAGAAGGTGGCTCTGCCGCAACTAGACGGGGAAATCTGGGGGGAACGGCGTCCAGGTTTTGTTCAGGAACTATCCTCAGCAAGGGAAGTTACAATGGCCATGGAAGTCTTCCATGCATGCCAAATCGAAGACGATCAAAAATGGTGATTCTGCACGAAAATAATCATGATAATTGGCAACAGAAAAAGTCGAAAAGCGGCGTCGTCATCTTCATTTTGCCATGGCTAGCTTGGCCATGCGACCTGGCCGATCGGGACTGGACACTGTCTGGAGCTAGCTCAGTCAGTAGCTGTGGCTGCTGTGCAAGGCGAAAACGCCCTCAGCTGACAGTAAAAGCCAGGGAGTAGTACAATACCGTAATACCGTAATACAGTATTGTACTACTCCCTGGTAAAAGCTGTGCTTGAACGAACCATGACCATGAAGGCATGATGACGGCATGAGCTATGAGCTGAGGTTGACTTCGACTGACTGTGCTGGGCCAGGTGTTATTTTGACGATAGTAATTCCCACTCCACGTCTTCACTTGATGTCGCTTGTTACGTTATAGCTTAGTGCCTGTTGCTCAGTGATGGGCGACGATTGTGTTGAGGATGCGGAGCAGATCACGGAAGAATCGCCGCAGAAGCAAGAATGGGGGAACAAAGTTGAATTTCTATTCTCCTGCATCAGCTACGCCGTTGGGATCGGAAATCTGTGGCGTTTCCCTTACCTTGCGCAAGATAATGGAGGAGGTAATTAAAAATTGAAAAAAAGAAAATGAGGACCGACACCTTACAAATCTCTGCTCAGCAGCATGCACCATTTGGCATTTTTTAATACTACTTAAAAAAGCCATTATATAATTATAACGAAGTGCTAACTCTAACGAGTTAACGAGGAGAAATCTGTCGTTAAAATAGAAATCGTTATACAGAAATCGATACATATAGTGTCCTATTGAGCGTTGAGAATGAGTGAGAATCGTTACCTTTGGTAGACGTAAACTAGTCAATTTTGGGAAATCGTTATAATAGATATGCGCCTCGTTAGAATAATGGCTTTTACAGTAATAGATTACTTGAAATTTGCGTGTGCAATTGTCGAAGCGACGTCACATTTACATGCACCAACGTACTGATCAAGGCTCAACTGTAATGAAAATGGTGTTGTACATATTAAAACACCTTGTGACTGCTTAGTGGATATCTCAAGCCCATGGAGTAGCTAAGCTTCAATGATCTGAATTCTCCCCTTATACCAACGGGGGTTCCAGGGTGTGAACTCCTGTAAAGGCCGTCATCACACTACGTTCTCTGATTCCCGTTAACGTCTACACCTAGGTGAAAAAGTCCAAAACAGGTGGTTGTGTCATCAAACAGGCACAGTTCTTGACCCGTACACACAGTCACGTTTTTGGAGAAATTTGAAGATTCAAGTGCAAGTGCAAGGTCGCTTGGAAAAAGACTGGGGAAGATACGCACGTTCACGTTCTCTCCCTACCACGTCTATGTTTCCTGTCCCCTCTGTTCCCGTTTTACCCCGTAGATAGATCATCATGACAACCGACCAAAACTCCTTACGTGGACGTAGACACGGTGCTTTGTACCTTAGTCTGATGACAGCCTTAAGGGTTGGCCTGTGTGCATTTTCTGGTATCACTAGGCAGTATCATTATGGACGCCACAGTATAGCCGATTCATATTGTGCATGTTCTTATGTCGACCTTAGTACGCAGATGTGCACCTCCACGTTCACGTTGACATGGTTGAGTGCATCTTAAAAAAAACGTTAGGCCAGCATCTATACCACATAAAATCTGTGATCACTTTGTGCATAAAATTTTCGAAAATGGGCATTTGTTATCCAATCACTTAGAAATCTGTATGAGAAAAATTGGGGGAATTGCCGGACCGATATTCCAAAGAAATTTCTCAAAACGTTCAATCCAAATTCGAATTATTCTAAAAAGTCTAGAGATCTATACTTTTGAAACGCACTATAGTGCTGAAATGAACACTGAATGAGGCGATCAAAAACAGCGAAAGTGTCTCTCGAGTACCTCGATTGTTTCAAGCAGAGTAGCCTACTGAAGAGTACCCCCTCCCTCCACGTTGGGCAATTGAACATGTGTTGGAGCGCTTAGCACTCAATCTCTGTCAGACCGCTTTCGGAGAGAGCATGGAGTAATTCTAGCAGACAGCTGAGGATTTCTGCTACCATGCACGATCGACTCCTGATGATTATAACGAACACGATTGTGCAAGAAAATTAGTTCTTACAGCTGATGCTCTTTATAACAGCAATGTGCCCATACCATACACGCAGCATGTCATGACTGGTATGTTGTCCATGACTGTATGAGTGCACTTGTTTTACATGCGCCTTGCAAGATATGGTTTGTTATAAATGAAAACTGTTCGTTACAACGGGTCAAGTTTTGTATAGGTGCAAACGGGAACATGGGCAATGGTTCGCACTACTAGTATATGTGAGTTCATTATAAGATACTTACCATTTGGTCCTAGAGTGTACCCATTCGAAGATTTGGGTATTCATTTTACCACTACTGAGCACGCAGCTACACGTGTTCACGTCTTGGAATGATTGTAGGTGCACGTATGGCCACGTGTGCGTTGTTGCTAGAGAAAGCGAGTACAGTAGTCACCTGCACCAGGCTCGAGCGATCCTCATGATAGAGAATTGGTTAAAACACACCTGGCAAAATGGTGGTGAATACAGCACGCCTGCCCACACAGTGCCCTCTAAGCTGCGAACTTCTGGCATTGGGCATCATCAATGCCCTGATGATGCCCAATGGGCGAAATATTGGCAGGCCACTGCACTCATTTATTTTGTGCAGCTGAGAGCCTGTTCGGAATGGAAGTATCATAACTATTGTTGCAACTATCTAGCAAAGGCATTTTTGCTCGGACGCGCACTTCTGCTACTGCCTTTCTCATGAAACACTGAAGATACACTGCACACATGACGTCTTGGGCCACCTGCATAGCTGCCGTACCAGTGTGTCAGCTCACCAAAGGAGCGAATTGATAAGGACACACACACAAACACACACACACACACGCATACACACACGCATACACATACATACACACATACACACACACACACACACGTATGTGTGTGAGGTACGAGCATGGGCCATGCACACTTTGTGACATTTGAATTGCATTCGTGCATAAGAACATGCCCTTATATAGCGTATGTGTGAGGGTACGGCGGTAGTTTGAAAACCACAAAGTCTAACAGAACTTTGTTTCTACTATTAAACGAGTACCAGTATGAGTTCAGGCGGGTTTTGGTTTTCTGAACAACACCAAATGCCTTGGGACCAGCTCCTGTTTGGATAAGTGAATAATTCAGATACTTGAAGCTAGTTCTTCAATAGCCTTGCGCTACCTAATGTGCATTTACACAGTTTTTGCTGGCATATCACCACGATCTTCACTACAGCAAAACTATGCTAAGTGTGCTGGAGCATGAAGTTTGCATTGTACATGTATTTTAGGGAAGAGGCGGAATGTGATCTATCGCGAAGCATATGCAGCTGATTGCTACAATTTTCCGCATGGCCATGGTTCGGTTGATTGGTGTGTTTGGATGAGTGACTTTTAGGTAAGGCCATGGTAAAAAATAAATTTGATTCTCAGGTCATGAGCCTGTGAAAATCGGTGCGAGCGAGCGATTTTTTATTTTATTTCCCACATTTTTTTATTCCCAAAGATAGGGTCACACATATGAACGTCACAGGTTAGTATAATTATTTTATTATTCATGCCAGGGAGTAGAAAAATACCGGTATTTTACTACTCCCTGATTCACGCCTTTCGCATGGACCGTTTTTATGTGCGCATATGCATGCATAGAAATAAAAAAAATAATCGGTGCGCCGCCAAAAATCGGTGCGCGCGTACTTGAGAATCAAAGATAATTTTTACCATGGCCTAACTCTGACTTTCAGGTACTGTAAGACATGTTATTATAACGAGTCGCAAATTTAACGATTGTCCAAAATTCATAGGTTAACGAGAAGATATGTTAACGATCTTGCAGTATTCTGCCATATCCACACACAGCATATATGAAGCAGTACGGCTTCAACGGATCTTATTATAACGAAGAAATGTCATCCGTTAAAACGTTAGATTTGCTTCCTCGTTATATATACATGTCTTACAGTAACTCATGCCCAGTGGCTGTACAGTAGAACTCTCCCTATCTGGGCACATTGGGACCGGGCACTGCCCGTAAGTAGGAATTGGTTGCAACTCGGAACATACATACCGATTTCGTGCAAGCAACGGCTTTATGCCAATCAATATTTTTATATTTTTGAAAAACTCGGATGTTGAGCCAAAACATATGTAAAGAGAAAAGGACCTATAAGTCACTAGTTATGACTAACAGTCCACCAAGGTAACGAGATAATATACCGTCAGATAGTGCGACAACAAGGCACAAAACTGACAAGGATATTGAGACATTCGTCGACCTGGCACCTAGGTTTGGTTTGCGATTCGCAGATGAGTTGGAACTAGATGCCAGGTCGTCAAATGTCTCAATATCCTTGTCAGTTTTGTGCCTTGTTGTCGCACTATCTGACAGTATATTATCTCGTTACCTTGGTGGACTGTTAGTCCTAAGTAGTAACTTATAGGTCCTTTTCTCTTTATATTTTGGTACTGTTTTTTCACTTTTTTGTTGTTGGTGTGGAAAGCCATTTTTGTGACTATAATAGAGGGGTGAGACAGGTGCCTGGTAGACAGGAGGGCCTGGATCTGCGGAGTCTGGATCAGTGGAATTTATTGCACATGGGTTTTGTAACTTTTGTTACATGCTTTGTATTATCTGTGTGCTACAGGTACATTCTTAATCCCATACCTCATCATGTTGGTGATTGAGGGAATGCCACTCTTCTACCTGGAGATGTGTGTCGGCCAATTGATGCGCAAGGGTGTTATTGGCTCCTGGTCGGCCATCCACCCCACTCTGGCAGGCATTGGCTGGGCAGCTGTCACGACATCCTTCCTCGTCGGCATCTACTACAATGTCATCATTGTCTGGTCGTTCTTTTACCTGTTTAGCTCCTTTCAGCATACATTGCCGTGGTCCAAGTGCTCCGATGTAAACGGCACATCTGCGCAGCTGTGTCGCAATGCTACTAGCAGGTATGAAGCGGTTATGAGCTGTGTGATGTTGATATTTTGGAGGTTGGCTAATTTTTTAAATTACAGTTTGCTTTGAATGATGTGAGGGTGACGGAATTCGAACTGGTCGAGGAACACTGTTGTACACAATGAATTTACCAAGAATTCATGACCAAGAGTGTGTAACTCCTATCTTAAATTTGTTCATGTCACTTTTTGGTGGAAGTATGATCGAGTGTGTAGACCTTTCTGCGCGTGTTACGCAGATAATAGTGTCTGTTCAGCAGATTCAAGATGCACAGGTCTACCGTCTGCTGTTCAGCTTTGAGTATCATAGCTGCGAATCCTGGCTTGTTACACTAGTTAAACCACTGTATGATAATGGCAAGTCCTCAGTACTGATCAGCTCCACTGTCAGTGACTGGTTTCGACTACTGGCGGCATCCGGAAGGGCTGCCTATTGTCTCCTGCTCTGTTCTACCTGCTTCTGTAGTATATCATGCCAGATGCACTGCTTGATTTTGATGCTTCTGTGAAGATTGTCGGCGTTGCCATCATGAACTTGCAATTAGCCGATGAAATTGACTTGATAGACTCAACCGTGTAAGAAGTAGTGGAGTTAAGTCTCCATTCCATAGCACCGTGCAGAACGATCAACACGCGCTCTCAGTTGACAGTTGATCATTTCTGCACAACACTATGGACTGGAGGTAAATCTCTGTACGACTAACTGTGGTTACTCCTGATCGACCTGAATTGGCCGGGGGTCCTGCAGTGAGTGTGTGACTGGTGTTGCGTTGAAATGAGTACAGGAGTTTCAACATCACAGGGCCACAATTCACAGAGAGACACAGACGCAGACGCAGACACAGGGAGAGAGAGAGAGAGAGAGAGAGAGAGAGAGAGAGAGAGAGAGAGAGAGAGAGAGAGAAAGAGGGAGAGGGAGAGGGAGAAAAGAGACATCGGCAACGACAATGAGAGGAACAAAGACAGAGAGACAGAGGGGCAGAGAAGCATGATGAGCAGTGCTAGGTAGGAACCTAGTTCTACGACATATTCACAGCACTGAATTATATCTGGTAAAAGTAAAATTTGGCAATTTTGTAGAGTATGTTTTCTTATAGTTCTTTCATGTTGCCAGCACTTGTTTCACGCGTGTTTGTCTTTTCTGTGTGTAGGTACTTCTGGTACAATGATGCTCTTGAAATAAGCGGCAGCATCAATGACGCCGGCAGTGTGAATTGGAAGCTTTGCTTGATACTGCTCCTTGCATGGACAGTGGTGTTCTGTGCCATGGCTAAGGGCATCAAAGCTCAAGGAAAGGTAAGCAATGACTGAAAGCTAGTTGTAGATATCAAAATCACGTCCAAGGTCGATGACATGGTGCTGGGTAGCCGAATAGCTAGCTCTCTTGTTGATCTCGCTGCCCTTTCTCTTGAGGGTACAGTAGAACTACATGTACTCAAGCGCAGCTGCAAGTGTCTCACCTGAACAGATTTGCAAATCTAGATCTGGTTCAAATATAGACGAGAGCCTTTATCCGTGTGTTTGTGGCTCTTCGGGTAATGTTTTTGGAACATCTACAGCAATACACATATCAATCTCTCAATCAGCCACATCCTTGAACCTTCCGCTTCGAGTCTCCAACATTAATATTTCCTGGTACTTGCACAAGGAGGAGGGTGTTGGAGCATGGGAGTCATGCCATACGGGAATACAATTATTACATGCAGAGGATAATGGACAATACAAATATGGAATGGGGTATTATAAGGGGCATGCTACGGAGCAATAAAAATATGGAATGCGTGCGGTAGGGGACACTTTGTAGGAGTGATGAGTAGGAGATTTACCTCGACTTCGGTCTATGTGGGAAGTATAGGCCTCGTCTCAGTTATTAAATGTCCAATACATGATATGAATATGTCTGTTGTAAGCATGGATTTATGAAAGCAGAATATGACTTTGATATTACCAGTAGTAGCGCACACTATTTATGTACAGTGCTGCTCAATGAAATCCGATCGTGTGAATCAAGTTTGCACTCCGTCCGTACTGGTTCACATCCCAGTGTTCGCAGGTCTAGGGCTGCACAGCACTACCCAACATGGCATTCACTCGCTTGATTGGATTTCATTTGAGCGGTACTGTAGTATCCAACACATATATAGGTGTTGTACGTCAGTACGGTCAGTTCATGTTGAACAACTACTCACACCGTTCACTGTACATGTGCACACTGCATGCAGTGATAGCTACATGATGACAACACTGGCTGGCCCTACGCTACAAGCAATGTCCTGACAAAACTGATCCCACTCTAGCAGCCTCATGGCAACACTGGCCCCACTCTAGCAACCTCATGCCTCTGATTTGTTGTCTATGAGAAATGTCTGCAAGAAGAAGAGGAACTCGTATTTATCCCTGCCTACAAAGTACCCCTGATACTAAATTAATGTTTTCCCCTTTCCCAGTGGAGAATGCTATGTCGGGGTTTCACTGTATTTAGCTGGGCATAATGATAACAATTTATACCTGTCTGTCTGTATTTGATTTTTTTATCTCTCTCTCTCTGTCTCTCTCTTGCTGCCCTGTTCTAAATCTTATTCTGTTGGAATGTAGATTGTTTACTTCACCACCCTGTATCCGTATGTGATTCTGCTGATCCTCTTCTTCCGTGGAGTTTTCCTAGAGGGTGCCGGACATGGCATTAAGTACTTGTTCCAACCCGATGTAAGTAGTACTTATGTATACAATGTACATGTAGTTGTAGTTGAGCTTTGTGAAGCCCAATGCTACATTTCAGAGATGGCGCATAACGAAGTTTCATAGTGTGCGATAGATCAGGAGCCACATGGACCCAAGCTGCGCCCCTGTTGCAGTTGTGCATTGAAACTGATCAAGCATTGAGACGTGATACGATATATTTGCTCGCTGTTATCATGCTTTCCAGCTGTCTGATGATTCACTAACACACAGCCTAGAGCGTGAAACTTCGAGTTACAGCCAAATCGCTTCTCATCTCTTGTGTACGTGTACATTGCTGTGCACTCCGGTGCCTTGAGCCCTCGTTCAGGCTTCCCGACTGGCCTTCATTGTGTGTTTGTGTGTGGGTGTGGGTGTGGGTGTGTGGGTATGGGTGTGGGTGTGTGTGTGTGGGTGTGTGTGTGTGTGTGTGTGTGTGTGTGTGTGTGTGTGTTCATGTTTGTGTTGTCGTAACTTTGCAGTGGGATAAGCTATATGATCCCGATGTGTGGCGAATAGCTGCTACGCAGATCTTTTATTCGTTGGGACTTGGTTTTGGTGGCCTGGTTGCGTACTCTAGCTACAACAAAAAAGATAATAACACACTGAAGGACACTCTTATCATCACACTGATCAACAGTGGAACGTCCATATTTGGTGCCATCGTCATCTTTTCGATCCTAGGTCATCTGTCCGTGAAGAATGGAATCAAACTCAGTGAGGTGAGTAGTGGTAGTAGTGGTATGTGTGCGTGCGTGTGTGGATAGCTGGGTTGCCACACCTGCCGACATGTCAGTAGCCTGCTGATTTTTGAGGCCTGTCATGACCTGCCGACAATTGACCTTCTCCTGCCGACAACAGCCATGAAAGTGTCCAAGTTTGACCTTGTTCTTGGTTTTGAAGTCCCCACTTCCATCCAATATGCCACCGCCCCCGCTGTACAGCATCTGATGGTTCTGTGATATTCAGGAAAAAAAGAAGAAGAAAAATGATCCAGATTTTGGCTTTTACTGCTTATCACGAGTGTTTCCATAGCTCATTCCTAAGGTGCTTAGCGAATCATCAGCTGTCTGGGGAATACAGAAAACTCAGCCTGAGTCTCACGGAAAGCCGTGAAAGGTTTTCTTAACAGTTCCGAGTGCGCGTGTGTGTTTGTATTGGGATTACCCTGAAGGGAGGGGGGGGGGGGGGGGGCGGATAATGCATTTTTATTTTTTTCATCCTCCTGATATTTGGCTATAATGATGTGGCAACACTGGGATAGGTCGAGTGGGGGTGTTGCTATGCCTGGCAAATGCTTGTTGTCGTTGTTTTCGGTGATGGGCACTGGATACAGCTAAAGTCTTTGGTCCACGTGTATATGCTGCTGTTATAAATCCTTGTCTTTTTCTATAAATGTTTTGTTGTTCAGGTTGGCAGTGGACCTGGTTTGGCATTCATCGCTTTCAGTGAAGGTCTCACACTACTTGTTCCCAGCGTCATGTGGTCCATCTTCTTCTTTCTCATGCTCCTGTGCTTGGGCATTGGAAGCATGTTTGGCACATTGGAATGCGTCCTGGCATGCATGGCTGACGTCTATCCATTCAACAAGTGGAGGCGCGAGGTTCACGTTGGTATGTTGAATATTTGGGTTGTGAAATCATAGTGAGCTACACACTCTGGGTGATGTACTGTTGATAGTCGGGAGGTTTACAGTAGCCCACGTAACGGATACGGGGACGTAGGTGATACACGGAAAGTTCATGCAATGGACCCACGTTCGCACTCTTGTATTTAGTCACACAAACAAACACAAAGACATGAAGCGAAAGGCCCAAACTTAGCCAAAGACGAAGCTTCGAAGCTGATCCAATATTTTGATTTCGTGCTTCGAAAACTTCTTTAGCTGAGCACCCTCACAGCTTGCACAATGCGTTCCATTCTGATTTTCATTCACGTTCTGGCGGAACGAAGGTGAGTCTCCATACACGGTATGTCACGAATCAGAAAACGGCTGTACGTGGGTCACTGAATATCACGTGGTACACACACGTAAAGTACACACGGATTACGTGGGACTAAACCTCCCTACTACTGCTAGACAACTGGAAAAGTGCTTCTAGTTCAGGTCGCACTGAATATACATGTATGTTTGACGCAGTAGGTAGTTGATGTCCTATAGGCAGTTGGAAGTCCAGTAGGGAGTCGAATTTTTAAAAAGATCACGCACATGCTCCATCCACAAGTCATGGAATGAGCAGGATAGTTTGAACTGTGTATCAACGGACGCACTTACGAAAAAACGGCTACAACACCAGTGGGCTGCGTTGTAGTAAGAGTCTTTCGGCAAGTTTCGCTCACAGAGGTACGAATACAAGCTACATTTGTTGCACCGGCTTACCGCAACAGCCACGATTTCAAATTCTCAATATTTACTTCTGCATCAAGACATTCAACTGATTCAAGTACTGTAAGATTTAAAAGTGTAACAAGTCTAAAGTTTAACGATTTTTCAATAAAAACCACTTTGTGGGCACAAATGTAACGACCCCTGCCATCAGACACCTGTTCTAGTACGGAGGAGAGAAGGAGCAATTTTAGGTAGCGTTCCTAAGTTACCGGTGGATTTTTCTCGTTCCATCGATAAACTTGTGCCCCGTTAGAGATTCAACTCTTACAGTATGCCCGACTTGCTGTAGTCTCCTGCTCACAGGACAGTAGAGCATCATCGATGACCATCGAATACGACCCTCTCGCAGCAAGTGATTACATGAACTACCGGCAGTTAGTGTGGGCATTTCGCTTTGAATCCCTGCGCTCACAGCCTTGCCTACTTTTTGAAGTGAGCCCTACTCATCCATTGACTTTCTGACGCTACACGGAGGCAAAGCAATGATTATGGCTTGGCATTTGGACTCCAACAGCAGAACATTAATTAACTCTCAGTTACCCAGTGTCTACTCCAGAGCCTGCTCAGCCGGGTCAGCGACCCGGTTGGGGGTATTTGGACCTGTTTGGAAAAAGAACACCGGGTCACTTGTGACTCGGTTGGGAGTACTTAATCTCAGAGAGTCCTAAAATATTTACGGCTCCCTGGTGTACATACCGGTATATGCAGTAGTTGCACTAGAATGTACCCGGCTCTGACCCGGTTGCAAGAGTTGTGCCAGGTACACGTGTACCCAGTTGGTTTGAAATCCTAGAGCAGACACTATTGCCCTCTTGCCCCTCCCCCCCCCCCCACTGACAAACACCCTTTCGAACCCAGATAACCTTTTCGGGATTGGTGTATTATCTAATCTAGGTGTTTGTAGGACTTATACCGCGCACTGGGAATCCGACTGCTTATAGAGGTCTAATAGGCACATCATCCGACTGTTGACGGGATTTAGAGTCTTTTTCTTTCTTTTTTTAACTGAATATAACGAGCCAGTCATCTGGTCATATCACCAATGTGCTGCTTAAGAAAGAGCAAGGGTGCAAAAGGCCTCATCGGACTGACTAGTGGCTTCTCTGCTTTTTGTGTTAGTACTGGTACGTGTATTTTGGCATAGATGTAGACAATCATAAAGTTCTGGCAGGACTTTATGGCTGAATCAAGGCCGAGTGCAGACGGCCAAGGGCGCAGGCCAAGGCGCGTAGCGCCGAGGCCCGCGGCCGTGCGCACGAGGCCTTGATGAAGGCGGAAAGTCCTGCCAGAACTCTATGATCGTGTTTCAGGTTTCCACTTACATCCTTTGAGCCGCGTAGATGGTATATAAGCGCGATACCACATACTGACATAGGGGTGGAGGTCGGGGACGTGGTGGCTAGACCTGTTGCCTTTTTTCTTTGCTCAATGCTCAAGAACAAGTAGGTTGGTCGGGGACGTGGTGGCTACACTATCACTCCTTTGCTGACACGCGATGATCTTATCAATTTTCGCTTACATCAGTACATGAAGGCCTCGTGCGTAGATCTACTGTGCTACGCGCCTTGGCCAGCGCCCGGGCCTTGGCCAGCGCCCGGGCCTTGGGCCTGCCTGGCCGTACGCTCATCGGAGTCATGGTCATGTTTTCACTGGCATTCTTTGAAACTGTATATAAGCGCGATACCACCTAGGGGTGGAGGTCGGGGCCGTGGTGGCTGGATCTATCGCTTTTTTTCTTTGCCCAAGAAGAAGTAGTTGCAGAATTGCCAAAGCTCATGCGTACGGCCGCAGGCGCAGGCCTCGGCGCTACGCGCCTTGGCCTGCGCCCTTGGCCTTGATTCATGGTCAGGTTTACACTTGCGTAAACTGGATATAAGCGTGACACCACCTAGGGGTGGAGGTCGGGGACGTGGTGGCCGCATCTCTTGCCATTTTTTTCCAATTATTTACTCCTCAGGTTAAGTCGTCCTTTCATGCTCGTACTCGTAGACTGTATATAAGCGCGATACCACCTAGGGGTGGAGGTCGGGGACGTGGTGGCCAGATCTCTTGCCATTTTTCCCTTGGCCTTGAAGAAGAAGAATGTTTCGAATTGTTTCCAGGTTGTAGCTGTTTAGTTTTGTCACTCCTTTACTGGCATGCGAAGAAGAAGAAGAAGAAGAAGAAGAAGAAGAAGAAGAAGAAGAAGAAGGGAAATGCTCACCATCAAATGGTGGATAAAAACCGTTTCGACTGCTTTTTAGACAGTAACGGGTAAAGAAAAAAGGAAAAAGAAACTCATATAATGCAATTCGAAGAGATAGGCCCCCAGTACAGTTGGGGTGTGGTTGTGTCCGTATGGTATGGTGTGTCATGTACAGGTAGTTGCGTTGTGATGTATGGTAATTTGTAGGGCGAATGTCGAGTAGGCTATGAAAATAACGATTCGACAAGAACAAGTGACTACGAGAGGTTGGCAAGGTTGGCGATCGTCCACCCCCGGCCCTTTAGAGGCCGGAATGGCGAGTTCAAATCTTGATTTTAAGGACGTCCAACTATCCTCGCTGGGTGGCCGATCGCCCACCAAGTGCTCTACAACAGGTTCACCAAACAGTTTTAATACAACGGCCAGTCGCGCCATGTTCGCTCCCTTCGCCTTAGCCATAGGACATAGCTTGAGTTCAGCGCTGCTTGGCGACAATTCCTCCGCAAGAGCCTGCGCTGTTCCTTAGTGCAGCGCAAGGATCTCGCGAAGGAATCCAAGCTGGTGGATATGGCGCCTCTCGCTCCCACCTCTGCTGTGTGACTTTCCGTATCCCAGCCATTCCTTACACACGCGCTATGAAGGTGACGATAGCGTTCGATTTTGATTTCGCGCGATTGTGCAAAGCGATCTTCACTACATACCGTGAGTTCCAGCCACAGAACTCTTCTCTGAACTCTTCACAGAAGGGAAATGCTCACCATCAAATGGTGGATAAAAACCGTTTCGACTGCTTTTTAGACAGTAACGGGTAAAGAAAAAAGGAAAAAGAAACTCATATAATGCAATTCGAAGAGATAGGCCCCCAGTACAGTTGGGGTGTGGTTGTGTCCGTATGGTATGGTGTGTCATGTACAGGTAGTTGCGTTGTGATGTATGGTAATTTGTAGGGCGAATGTCGAGTAGGCTATGAAAATAACGATTCGACAAGAACAAGTGACTACGAGAGGTTGGCAAGGTTGGCGATCGTCCACCCCCGGCCCTTTAGAGGCCGGAATGGCGAGTTCAAATCTTGATTTTAAGGACGTCCAACTATCCTCGCTGGGTGGCCGATCGCCCACCAAGTGCTCTACAACAGGTTCACCAAACAGTTTTAATACAACGGCCAGTCGCGCCATGTTCGCTCCCTTCGCCTTAGCCATAGGACATAGCTTGAGTTCAGCGCTGCTTGGCGACAATTCCTCCGCAAGAGCCTGCGCTGTTCCTTAGTGCAGCGCAAGGATCTCGCGAAGGAATCCAAGCTGGTGGATATGGCGCCTCTCGCTCCCACCTCTGCTGTGTGACTTTCCGTCTCCCAGCCATTCCTTACACACGCGTTATGAAGGTGACGATAGCGTTCGATTTTGATTTCGCGCGATTGTGCAAAGCGATCTTCACTACATACCGTGAGTTCCAGCCACAGAACTCTTCTCAATTCTTTGGAGAAGAGCACTATGTCTGGACGACAGGTTGTAGGTGCTATGAAGTGGGGGAAAACAAGTTTCTCATCCTTCATGTCCACCAGGACCTGCCAGTCTGCTGAGCTAGTTACGAATTGGTCATTTAGCCGTTTGCGTTGGGAGGGGGGCTGTTTGGGGAGATTCTCTCCTGCCTTGCAGAAAGTTATGTAATCAATTCTCTTCTGATTACTCTGCGTTTCTGCTGATGCCGTGGCCTTTTGATAAGTTTGGATGGTTTCGTTTACTAGTTTTACTATGCATTTCAGTACGTTGTCGTGGCGCCAGGTATATCTGCCCTGGTGGAGGGCTGTTGGACATGCTGATAATATGTGACGGAGCGTAGCTTGCCTGTTGCATAGAGGGCATTGTTGTTCGACCACAGAGTTACCCCACCTCCTCAGATTGTCAACTGTTGGTAGTGTGTTTAATACACAGTTTAGTTGAAAGGAGAAAGTTCTCCCGTAGCCTTCGTACAACAGTTTTTTCCAAGTGAGGTCTTCAAACATCGTGTCTCTCCACTTTAACCAGCTGCCTTGCATTTGCAGGCTTTTGAGGTGGGATAGCTGGTCTTGGCAGTCACCTTCATGAATGGTATTGAGTATTTGTTTTCTAGGTTTGATTTTCTCTTGTTTGTCATGCCTAAAGCCGAGTCCTGCCCTGCCTTGCTGGAGGTTAGTTGGACTAGCTTCAGAGATCGCTGCCTCGGCACATTCCATTTCTTTTATTGCGGAGTATTGTCTTGTGAGCAGATACTGTTGTTTGCTGTGATGTTGGTACAGGTTTGCCATGTTCTTGTCGCTGCTGTTCTTGATGATATTCCATCTAATGACCTGTCGTTGCTTCCATAGCGTAGGGATGTACGTTAAACGTAGGCCGAAGCGCTCCCGAGCGCCGATGAAGAGTATTGCTGGTGCTGCGGGTCTGGGCAAGCCTGCCCATTTCTTTAAGAATGGAAGGCAAATTCTGTGTAGGAGTTTGGCGAAACTGTGGCTGAGATCAAGTATCTCGAGCTGCCATGCTATTTTGGGGATGATTTGATGCTGGTAGAGCCACAACTTCTGGTGTCCGTATAGTCTGGTCTCGGCAACTGTCTTTAGTAGGCATCTTGTGGAGTTTATGAGGTCTTCGCGTTGCGTTATCTCACCTACTGTATCTGTTAGCATCCTGCCTAGAAACTTGAATTGTTGGCCGTTTAGAGCTGGTATTGGAGTTTCCGATATTCTGAGTGCGGGGTCAAAGCAGGTGTATTTGTTGTTGGTCAATTTGGCTGCGTACGACCTGCATTTGTGCGGGGCCGCCTGCATTTTTGACCAGGCAAGGAAACTATCAACCAGATCTAACTTCTTCTGCGCACCATGAGTTCGATTGCTGAAGACTGCTAAATCGTCGGCGAATCCAGTGTTCGAAGCAGTGACAGTTGTGTCACGGAAACTGTACGAAAGGGCTTGGATCGGTTTGGTCTGAAGAGAATCAAGTAGAATTTGGAAACAGATGTTGAATAGAATAGGGGAAAGTGGGCAACCTTGAAATACGCCGATGCTGTACCGGAAGGTCTGAGTGAGTGGTCTTTTAATGAATGCTGTCAGACGCTCATAGTAAGAGTAAACAAGGTTCCTGATTTTCAGCGGGATGTGGTAGCGTTGCAGTGCCCTCTGGATCAGGTTGTGTTTTACTGAGCCAAAGGCGTTCTTTAAATCGATCCATACCATGGCAATCGAACGCTTGTGGCGTTTGGCGTCTTTCATGGCCTCGTGACAAAGAGTGGCGTGTTCAATACAACCGGACATACCCGGCAAGAAACCTTTCTGGGTCATGCCGTCAAAATACCCATTCGTCAGCATGTGGCGAGTCAGAATTTTTGACAACATGGCGAAGAAAATCTTGCCGTCACAGTTGGATAGAAGAAGAAGAAGAAGAAGAAGAAGAAGAAGAAGAAGAAGAAGAAGAAGAAGAAGAAGAAGAAGAAGAAGAAGAAGAAGAAGAAGAAGAAGAAGAAGAAGAAGAAGAAGAAGAAGAAGAAGAAGAAGAAGAAGAAGAAGAATGTTTTGAATTGTTTCCAGGTTGTAGCTGTTTAGTTTTGTCACTCCTTTACTAACACGCGTACAAACCTGTTGTCAACATTTACCGCCATTAGCTTGTGAAGAACTTTTTTCCCATGGCCCATGCTAGAATACTGGATTGCTTACTACATGTAGCCACCTTTGCTACCTTACATCATAGTACTTGTATGTATATTCCATCAATGAACAGAACTGAGCATGAGGTCATGTCTACAGGCATGCCCAATCTACATGTAGACCCGGTTTCAACCATGTACTTCTCTAGTCTACATCTACTCTCCTCCAAAGCCAAGGTCCTGAGATGAACTGAGAAGTGAGATGGCAACGGAAAACTGACGCAGACCCCTGCACTGTAGAGCTAGGCTGACAGCGTGCGGGCCTTTATCGGCTCATCAAGGCCACCGCGGGAACGTCGCTCATTGGCTACAACCATAGAAACGGCACTGTAAAAACCTGAAAGTACAGTCGACATCGCAAATAATGACCATCGATTGGGCATAAGAGAATTTCAGAGAAAAGTATTGTTATTCGCGAGTTGTCGTTATTCGGAAGGTTAAAGCTTTCAAAAATATGCAGTAAAGTGGTTACTTGGTGTGAAGATAGTGTCGTTATTGGTGAGTTGGTGTTATATCTAAGTTAGTACCAGTTACATTTGAGGTCGTTATTCACGAGGTTTACTGTATGTTGCTGTTCTTTGTGCACACTGTACATGCTGGTGGTTTAGCTGCTGGTATATCACAGGGCTGTGTGGTCCACTAACTGCCTCACACTCGCCTACTGCATTTCACATAACGGTTTTGATTTACTGGTTTCTGAACGTGCACATGTCCGGTGTGCGTTTGTATTGTTTTGTGCAGCTTTGGTCTGTGCCGTCTCGTTCTTGGTCGGTATCTCCATGGTGACACAAGGTGGCTCGTATGTCGTTGAGCTGTTTGACCAGTTTGCGGGCAGCCTGCCGTTGCTGTTGATTGGCTTCTGTGAGTGCTTTGCTGTGTCCTACATCTATGGAGCAAGCAGGTATGTACAGTACTGGAAACTCTCAACTCTGATATGATACTGTAGTAAACAATCACGTTCAACATGCACTGACTGCCCACCCCGGCTGGAGTATTAAGACAAATATCTATTATACATACTGCACAGGCAGAAACATTCCAATATCGTGTTCATTTTACTGTTGGGCAACAACGGATAACAACGACGAACTCCAAAAATTAAAAAATAACATGGAAAGTTTCTATAAACTTGGGAATTTGTTCCTTGGGTAGTGCTTATGCTGACTGTCTAAAAAATGGGGGGGGGGGGGGGGGGTGTCACCGATATGTTTGGGGCAGTATGACTTGTTTTTTTAGGGGCGTCGATACATGAAATTTTACCATTTTCAGTAAGAAAAAGCTGTTCTGTTTTCTGTTGAAGTGTGTCTTTCTCAGATGTTTGAGTCTAGTCTATACAGGCCACAAGTATGACACATATGCACCATTGATAATTGTGCTATCTTACTATACTTCGGACATTACTACAATTTAGTGTCTTTCACAATTGCAGAAATATAGTACAGATTCGTATGTGTTCTGCACCATGATTTGAAAATGGAACATGTATTCCGTGAATAAGTCTGTGAACACATAGTTCACAGAATGAGATTCATTGTTCAATAGTATAAACTAGGAGTTATCGCAGTGATAACGGAGTGAAAAATATAAAATCACTGTGGAAATTGGATTGTGCTTTGTGAATTTTATGGAATATACATACAGTAAGTATAAACTAATGTCAAATATACAGCCAATATGTACAGCCCGGCTGTATTTTCAAAGATGGAGTCCTCACACACTCAACCCTGCAGTACTGTCACGATGCCACCACTGGTACCAACACAAGACAGATTCGGACAACGAAAAAATTACGAATAAAAAAACATGGATGGATAATGAGCACATGAAGACAACGACACGACACAACCCTTCAACTAGTAATCTCAACACCACGATCCTAACACACCCAGAGAATTGAAGAATCGTCGATGTCCAAGAATAAAAGCTTACGTGGCTGACAAGGACACCTCCACGAGCAGTGATGGGTGAGCATCTATCATGAACGTCGAGGTGACCATGCCAGGCGGAAATGAACAATATAAAATGTGTGACATAGTCATACCTTCGTCCTTCAAAGATATCCTCAGTCATAAGCACGACTTTCTCCCTAGATCCTTCTGCCTCACCCTGACCAGAGTCGCTCTACTTTTTCGTCGTATTTCTCACGAAAGACTGAATGCGACAGTTCACGGCACTAGCAGCATTGAACACAGCACTTCTTTCACATCGTGAAAATAACAAAAGTCTGTAGTGATCGACCTTCTCTCTCGCAGAGCTAAGCAGAACGTGCGTCATCACTGTGCTGGTCGCTATGGCGACATGGATCATATAATAGGCGATTTGGCAAGTTTGGTTTATCATATGCAAGCGAGATAATTTTATAATTATTATGCCATTCGAACCGGTATCAAATTGTCTTTCTTCTGGACCCTACTTGAACAATCGATGCATTTCCCAAAGAGTCCATGTCTGTAACGACCAAACATCATCGGACCAAATTTCCGATTTCGCTCAAAGTTGATATGTTTTATCCCTGGGTGGATCTTTGTTCCTGGGATATAGTTAGCTTTGTGCAGTAAACCTTAATCCAAATCTGGTCCTGCCTGATCAGAGACTAGTTGAAATCCCTGCCTGGTTATCACTGTCGGGGAGGGGTGCCTGGTGATGCCTTTCTACAAATAAAATCTACACATATTGCTCAACAAAGATAGTCGTTGAAACTTTTGGGAGGGTTTCTTTGTTTGAAAGCACGCAGGATATCCATACAGAACTCTCGTGCAGGTCCATACCTCTCTTTATCTTTCATGGCTTTCTATCGTTTCTTTTGAAAAAGTGCGGAATTTTCAGCAAAGGAACCACTAAAGTCTTGTAATTTCAAATTTGGACTTCACGGAGAATTTCAAAATATTACGAAATTAGAGGCTACATGCCTCGTACTGCTATTTTCTCTCCGTAACTCAACACTTGGAAGCCAGATACGAAAGAAAGAAAAAACCATCAGTCACACCACCGGGACTTGAACCAGGGACCTTGCTATTCGCGAGCAATGCTCTAACCAACTGAGCTACAGTACGAGAGGAATTGCAATTTCTGGACATTGTACATTTCTGGACATTTTGAGTAAAATAATTTTTCATCGCGTGTAGAAGTTGGTTCCGTTGCCCGGAAACCCCCAAATGTTTCAAACATGCGAGCAATTTTTCCTGAGATATATCATTCGTAAGTTGAGCCACGATCTCGTCGATTTCCAAGCGCGCAGTGCGACTTGAGTATCGCGAATTTGAGACTTTTCGTCACTTTGACTTGCTCAAATTTCCAGGGGCTTCACTTGTGATATTCTCAAGAGTACACAGCAAAACAATCGAAACTCTGCGATCGAGAAAAACAAAATCGCTGGAGCAGGACGCGTTTGGGGCTTTGGGGCATTTTTCGCACTCTGGCTGCACTCTAGCGCTGGATATACATGTACAGTGTCCTGGCTATCATGGTCGACCTCATTTTCTTCCTCTCCCGGATACCTTTCCACTTCCAGGAAGCCCAAGATGAAGACTGAGTGAGTAGAACTGAAGTTATAATCCAAGGAACACGGAAAAATCATAAATGCATAATTTTGAAAATTTCCCAGGCCTCTTTTAAAAGGGTTTTTAAAGTGATTCGGTTGGAAACCTCCCTAGAGGTGACCCTGCGTACGCGCCTGCATGTTGATGTGTTCATGCGTAGATTTTCGGATGATGTGGAGGCGATCAATGGGTTGAGACCTTCACGTTACTGGCGCTTTTGCTGGAGGTTCCTGTCCCCGATTCTCATGGTAATACTGTTCCTTAGCAGTGTCATCTATGAGATTATCAAGCCACCCACATACCAAGCCTATGATGCCTCAACGGTGAGTTCGATGTTGTCATCTCATCGCACTTGCGACCTCTTGTCTCACATGCAATGGAGCTCACACGTGTATTTCTTCTTTGTTTTTTTTAAGTCAGCTTGGAGACAAGAAACCTAATATTGAATGAAATATAGTGAGCGCACTCATACCACGACAACAATGGACCAATATTGAAGGATTTAAAGTTTTAAACTTGGATACTGAGCCAGTAATAAATGTAAAAAAGAGAGGAAACACATGAGAACGAGTTATGCAGTAACTATCCACGACTACGTAACCATGAACCTTCCAAGTTGGAAGGCTGTTGGTTTGCACACTGGAGATGTGTTAGAGCTAGGTCTCGGGTCGCTGAATGTCTCAGTAGCCTGTCAGTGTTTTGCCCTATTATCGCACTTTCTGACCGTTTATCGTCTTATTACAGCCGTGGATAGTTGCTGCATAACTCGTTCTCATGTGTTTCCTCTCTTTTTACATTAAAGGATTTGAACGTCGTTTTCATGTGATAATCATCAGAAATCGTCATCTCACTGAGAGTTAGACTACAAAGGAGAGATATTTATGGTACCATGAAGCGAACATTAGAGAGGTTCTGCGAAACGAAAATGTGCACAAACTTTCGCTCTACGTCATGAAGTGAACAACTTCTCACGCAACTTTGGACGCGAAACTTGCACGCGAAATGAACTTTCGTGGGAAGTTTCTTGTGAGATTGGGTCATGGCATACGTGCATTTGACACGTGCAAACTACGAAAATGTGCAGAACACAAAGTTCATGCGAAAATTCGTACACATTTTCGCAAAGCCTGTCGCGACACTTCGTTCTAATTTTCGTTTTGCAGAACCTCTCTATTATTAGATCTAAAACTAGTATACAAGAAACACTGATATTCTAAAGCTAGCACTATTGAAGGCATGATTACATGAGCAGCAAGCAGTTTGAAAGCAAGTGTAGATTGGAGAAATGCAGATGAGAAAGGTACATGTATGTCATTTATGGTACCATAAATATCTTTCCTTTGTAGTCCAACTCTCAGTGTGATGCACAAGAATTTATGCACGAGAATTTTCATCCAATTCAAGCTGGTGGTACGCTTGTGACAGATCAATTTTAGTGAACTTCTCTCCACCAGACAGCTTTGCACGCATTTCCTCAAATGTAGGTAGAGGATATTTCTCTTCTTCCGAATTGGCATTTACAGTGCGTGGATAATCCGCACATATCTGCACGCTCCCATCTGGCTTAAGGACTGGCACTGTGGGAGATGCCCATCGTGAGTGGTCAACTTTGCGAATGATTCCAGATTTCTCCAATCTTTCCAAAGCCACATTATACTTTTCAGTAATAGCAAATGGTACTGACCGAGACTTCATAAAGACCGGTCTGGCATTATCAGCATTGAGCGAGACTTGAGTGGTATTTAATTTACCAAGACTTGAAGTATCGAAAAGTTCAGGGAAAGCAGTAATGATTTCCTCCCTGAACTGAGCTCTTTCGCGTTGTCAATTTCCATTTTGACTGAGAAAATTTCATTCCATTGCAGTTTGAAAACAGCCAATAGATCTCTTCCGAGTAATGAAGGCCCATTTGCATCCACTACACATAACACCACATTCTTAGTTTGCCCATTTACAGTAACCTTAAATTCTGTTTCTCCCAAGCACGGAATTTCAGAACCCGAGAAACCCTTCAGACGAATTCCAGGTGCAGAGAGGGACGTAGTGGGGACACCCAATTTCTCAAAATCCCTCTTGGTCAGTAAGGAAATGCCACTTCCTGTGTCAACCTCCATTCGGATCTGATATGGTACATCATTCACTTCTGCATTTACTGTGTATGGTGGAACTCGACAATTATCACCCCGTATCACATACATGGGTACAACAGGAACATTCTCCCCGTCATCATCTGAGTAGGAGTAGGAGTAGGAGTAGGTAGCTGAATCTGGGGTTGAATCTGCGTCAGCATCCACATGGTGACATGTGTCCTGATGAGCTTTCCGTCTGCATACACGTTCAAGGTGTCCTCGCTTGTGACAGTGCCGACATTCAGTGCTTCGGTGGTGGCACTTGTCGGCGAGGTGCATGTCCGAGCCACAACGATAGCACAGGCGGGTGGTGTGTGACTTGTTCCCTTTCGAATTACTAGTACCGTGAGTACTACTGGCACTTGACGGTGACCTGAAGTTACGAGAACAGGTACTACTAGTACTAGATGATTGCATCTTGATCTTATGCACACTTGCTGCCGAAGTCGAGCTCATCGATGCAGCCGACAACTCCTTTGAATGGGCTGAGGCCAGCCCCTGACGTAGCGCGATCTCCAGCGTCTTTTCAAAAGTGTCCATATCTCTCTCCGCTGTGGTAAGCAGCTTTCGACGTATACTGTCTACATTGAGGCCAGTGATCAGTTGGTTCTTCAATGCTCGATCTCGGTGACTTTGAAAATTACAGTCGACTGCAGCACGTTTTAGGCGGTTTACATAATCTTGAACAGACTCACTCGGTTTTTGGCAGCACTGCCGGAACTTGAACGCTGCTGTGGTGGGAGTTGTCTTGACACAATAATAATTCTCCAGGACCTCACAAACCTCAGAATATTTCTTGTCTGCCACGGCGTCAGGTAAGACCAGAGACTTCAACGTGGAGTATACCGTTTTTGACAAATTCGCAATTAGGCTGGCAGTTACACGTTTCTCTGCCGCTTTCTTCTCCCCTGACGAGGCACTGGCTGATACAACTCCAATAGAGTTGGCACAAAAATAAAATTCAATCCGCTCGCGGTATTCAGCGAAATCGCCACCGTCGAACGGTTCCGGGGCTCGTACAAAAATCGTCGCCATTTGTCGCCATTTGACATTCGGACAGACATGTACTTCTTTCAAGTTCACACAGATTTCACTTGAGGAAAAAGACATAACACGATTTCTGATGATTATCACATGAAAACGACGTTCAAATCCTTCTATATTAGAGAGGTTCTGCACAACGAAAATTCGAACGAAGTTTCGCGACAGGCCTTGCGAAAATGCGTACGAATTTTCGCACGAACTTTGTGTTCTGCACATTTTCGTAGTTTGCACGCGCCAAGTGCACGTACACCATGGCCCGATCTCACGAAACTTCCTGCGAAAGTTCATTTCGCGTTCCCTGCAAGTTTCGCGTCCAAAGTTGCGAAAGTTCGTGCGAAGTTTCTCACTCCGTGACGTAGAGCGAAAGTTCGTACACATTTTCGTTTTGCAGAACCTCTCTATTGTTCCATTGTAGTCGTGGTATGAGTGCGCTCACTATATTTCAGTCGATGTTAGATTTCTTTTTTCTTTTTCTTTTTTTTGGGGGGGGCAGCATGACCACCTTTCGATTTTTGAGGGAGGGTAGTTGTCATAAAGCTGACACTTGGGCCACTATATTTTGCCCATCATGTTTACTACATTCAAGAATGAAGATGTATTCTGGGTTTTCATTATTTGAGGGAATGGAAAAGGGGTTTCACTCTTTTTCCCCGATACGTTTATGTGTGCAGGAACACGTCATGCATTGATGTGTATGTGTATGTGCAGGGAGCAACACGTACCGGTATAATGATTTGAAGAAATTGGAGAGTGGGTGTATTAGGGTTAGGGATGGGAGGGTATTTGAATTCCTGCACAGATCATTCTGTGTTTGTACTCAGAATGAGAAGTGTGTCCTTTTCTGTCTTAAAAAACTTAGGAGCGGGTCTGCTCTAAACCACTTCCTTTAAAAAGATTGGTACATGATTCTTTATGATCCTGAACATTGCCTTCTTTCATTCTTGTCTTTGGTCGGAACACAGAACAAGACTGTCGAAACTAAGTTCCCTGGCTGGGCAGAGTTTGTTGGAGCTGTGCTGATTATCCTGTCCGTTATAAATATCCCTATCTTCGTCTTTCTGAATTTGCCACCGGACTGGAAACCTCGCCTACGTCTTTTCCTCAACACGTGCTGTGGCCAGTCTTTCGCACCTAGCCAACTCGAAAATGACAACGACAGTGTGAACTCTTTAGATGCCACCAATCCATCTACACAGTACCGGGAGTTGGAGGATATGTCCGCAGCTTGATCAAATTTTGAGCATATTTTCTCTTTTCCTTGCTAAAATTTCTGAGAAGCATAGTAATTATTATTGGTTTCATGCAACTACGTCTCATTTGTGGGTATTCAATGGCTGGTGCATGGTGATCAATAAACTATTTTTTAAATACACAACATGGTGTACTATAGTGCTGACACTGGCGTCGTCCTGGCTACTCTGCTCAAGGTTTGTCTCCGTGCACTATAAGAGCTCACCTACATGTATTACAAGATGTGATGTGCAATGCAGAGCACTGAATTGGATCAGACCAGGTTTTGTTTTGCACTATTTTTTCTTCAGCCTCGTCTCTGTATCATTTCTCTAGTCCTTGCACTTTATATTAGCAAGATACCTGTTTAGGTCTTTGTCTTTCTCTCTATTTTAGGGACCATTGATGTTATGATGCGTTTGCATCAGCATGTAGCAACTAGCGTTACTCATAATCTCATTCTATCTTATCCATAGCCTTCTGGCACCTTACCTTCTATGGCTCATGTGCTCATTGACATGATTGTTTCACTTTGCACAATTTTTAGTACACAACGTTTGCATATTTCAAGTCAGTTGCAGTCAAAACAGCATTTAGATCGTGAACTTTTCTACTTGTCGAATGGTGAGTTGGCGGTACATGCAGTGGAGGAGGATTACAACCCTTGAAGAATCTCAATATCCTTCGATATGCATGCTGATATGCATGCTGATATGCATGCTGATATGCATGCTGAGACTGACCTGCTACTTGTTGTGATGTTATCAGATTTGGACATAGCTTGGTTTTGTTCTTGCACTTTTAAGTTTTAATATCGTGTTGTACTATTTTCCTCTGATGGTTTTCTTCCTTTTTTGCTGTTTCTGTAAACCCTTGTACGTTTGACTAACGGGTAGAATTTTAAAAAACTTTAAAAAATACTGTTTCTCCAGCCTTGCTGGATCCCTACCTACATGTACATGTATATACTATATAGAGTCCAGTACTGAGTGCATCTACAGTCTGTATATCACCATGTGCGCACTACTGTAGACCGTGTCAGCATTTTACTTTGTCTCCTGTGGACGCCTGTGCATTCTGAGCATTCTGGGTTTCATGCATTGGAGCATCAGTCTCGAGTGCAATGTAAATTAGTGCTTTGCTACATTTTTGTTGGACTTGGGAAAAACTTTTAGGAAACCGAGATTGTCGGAATATAGGTCTACCCTCATTAGTAGACAACCCGGAGAGAGAGAGGGGGGGGGGGGGGGGGGAGGTCAACATTTTTTGTCTTTAAAGTTGTAGCCTGTGAGCGCGGTGACCAGGTGACTGGTGTATGCATGAGCACATGACTGCTTACTCGACTGTGTTCGATTGGGAATAAGGGCCGAACGCTGCATCGCAGCCTTTTCGGACCAAAACCAGTCGACTCTGCGTCCAAAAGACTACAACATGTGGGCCAATCGTGGTCATCCGTGCTTTTATAAGAACGAAATGGCGCTTTTAGTGATATTTTGCATACAAATCCCCATCTAGTAGGGCGCAGTCACCCAGTTTTGGTGGAAGTGGCGAGTTCGATTGGGAATAAAGGAGGAGGGGAGCGTCTCAGCTTCCACGGACCAAGACCATTCGACTCAGCAGAGTCAGCACCCCAAAGAATAACTGGTGAAAATTTGATGTTAGGGTATCCTTCCCCTTCAACTCTGGCACCATACACCGCCTTCTTCATTCGCCCGTGTGTTCTCAGGTGGCTAAGGATTTCCGGACGAGCAAGGACGGCCCAAGGTCAGTGACCCTTACATCGAAAGGCGCATGCTCTGCCTCTGCAGACTTTGCTACCATAGGGATTGCCAAGCCCCCGAAACGCGTGGGGAGAGACAGAAGCTGTCTCTGCGAGCTGTCAGCTGCCATTCCCTGGCTCAAAAGGGCAGGAAGCAATTGATGACCCAATACCTCATCTGCCGGTGCCAGGGTAACGGGATCTAACAATGATGCTCTCAAGTGGTAGGACCATTTGGACGATAAGCCCTTTGTGAGCACAGCGTAGGCAGCCCAGGGTTGCTTTTCCGCCATTGTAGCGAGGGCCATCAGCTCCCGTCGCCAGTTGTTGACACACCTGTCTCCGGCACGATGACAATACATTTCAGAAGCAACGATCCCGCCGAGATACTGGTGGCCCACCGTCGTGACGCAGATTCCCGTCCGCTGGAACACTTTCTCAGCCCGGTCCAGGTACTGCGGCTTTACCAGAAGAGTGGTCTTTGCGGGATTGGGATTGTATCCATATCATGCTAGCGTTACAGGCTATGTTATCTTACTACATGGTACCCTATGAATGATGGCACTAGTACAGCTGCACGAACTCAGCATGAGACGTAGCAGTACGACAGCCAGGGGCTAGGGCAGTAGGGAGTAAGGAGTTCCACCTGCCAACAAAGGTAAATAAGCGCCCAATACTTGTATGGACTCGGATGGAGAGCCAAGGAAAAATTTATAGAAAATGAAAACTAGTTTAGTAACTGGTGGTGTTTATAATAGTGGACATTATAGCGGTAACTTGTAGTTTCTTGGTCCTTTTTCATTTTCCAATACTTGTAACTTATGATAAGTAAGGACTACATGTGTGACTGTACACTTGCTGCTAGCACAAACAGTAGTCAGTACTGACAGTAGCAGCAAGAAAGGAGAGAGTGTGGTTGCCATGGTTGCCAGAGCGAGACAGCGGGCAGCGCAAGCATGATGAAAGCGTCATGTTGATCAATATCCGAGGCAGTCTATTAAACATGGCTCACCCCATGACCAGCATCTACATGTTGATTGGTATCTAATATCTATCAAACAAGGTTGGGTTATGTACTCTTGATGTTAGTGTTTAGGACGCTCGCCTGGCGGTTCGTAGATCTACGTGTATGATCAAGAGTCCATAATCCTCCTCCTCCCCCCCCCCCCCCCATGGACTCTTGGGGTATGATGAGTGTCAGATCGCAAATTCGCAACGACTTTGTGGTAGTGCCCGTGTCAGGGAGATGTCCTATCTAGGAGATGTCACCCTGATTGGTCACCTGTCCCAGAGTTGCCATGGAAGCGTCGCAGGGCCGGAAGAAGGAGTTTGGGAGTGGTCCGGCCAATCTTTGAGGGGGTCCGGGGGACCTCCCCCGGGAGAAATATTTAAAATTTACGTGAAATAGAGCGAATTTGGGCATCTCTAAAGCGGGATTCACAGATTTACAGAAGCTTTTTTGCGATGCGACACGCGATGCGACGCGATCTGCGACGGACGCGTGCGATGCGAACTCGCGAAATACCATTCACAGAAGAAGTCAGCGATGCGACAAAGTCTTGCTGATTTGGGTACGTCACCATGATATTCGCGCGGTTTGGTACCACGTGTACAAATTTATGAGCAACTCTTGAACCTTTGTACAACTTTGCTGTAGAAAAGGTCAAAATCGTACGCCAAATCGCTTGTCGCATCGCATCGCAAAAGTTGAGCCAAGCTCAACTTCTGCGATGGCCTGCGATGGGTCAGTTGCGGCCGTTGCGTAGGGTGCGACATGGCTGCGATTTGGGGTTTTCCCGGTTTCGCGCCTGTCGCATCGCGTGTTGCATCGCAAAAAAGCTTCTGTGAAACCCGCTTTAAGGCCGATTCACAATACTGTACAACTTTCTGCGACGCGACATGCGACTTGCGACACACGCGACGAGCTGTGACAGCGACACACGGTTCACAATATTCTTCATGTTTGCGACATCCTCATGCACAAGTAGTACTATGCACGTGCACTGCACGTGCACCCAGGGTCGAAACTGTACTCCATTTGTGTATGTCGCGTGTCGCATGTCGCAAAAGTTGAACTTTCTTCAACTTCTTCGACAGGTGCATTGCGACAGCTCGCGACTGGCAGTTTCTTGTCGCAACTGTCGCAAATCGCGTGTCGCGTCGCAGAAAGTTGTATTGTGAATCGGGCTTTAAGCGGGATTCACAGAAGCTTTTTTGCGATGCGACACGCGATGCGACGCGATCTGCGATGGATGCGTGCGATGCGAACTCGCGAAATACCATTCACAGAAGAAGTCAGCGATGCGACAAAGTTTTGCTGATTTGGGTACGTCACCATGATATTCGCGCGGTTTGACACAACTTGTAAAAAATTATAGGCAACTCTTGCACCTTTGTACAACTTTGCTGTAGAAAAGGTCAAAATCGTACACCAAATCGCTTGTCGCATCGCATCGTATCGCAAAAGTTGAGCCAAGCTCAACTTCTGCGATGGCCTGCGATGGCCCAGTTGCGGCAGTTGCGTGGGGTGCGACATGGCTGCGATTTGGGGTTTTCCCGGTTTCGCGTCTGTCGCATCGCGTGTCGTATCGCAAAAAAGCTTCTGTGAATCCAGCTTTAAGGCCGATTCACAATACAACTTTCTGCGACGCGACACGCGATTTGCGACAGTTGCGACAAGAAACTGCCTGTCGCGAGCTGTCGCAAGCTGTCGCAAGCTGTCGCAATGCACCTGTCGCAGAAGTTGAAGAAAGTTCAACTTTTGCGACATGCGACACGCGACATACACAAATGCAGTACAGTTTCGACCCTGGGTGCACGTGCAGTGTACGTGCAGTGCACGTGCATAGTACTACTTGTGCATGAGGATGTCGCAAACATGAAGAATATTGTGAACCGTGTGTCGCTGTCGCAGCTCGTCGCATGCGTCGCAATGTCTGCGACGCGACATGCGACTTGCGACACATGCGACGAGCTGCGACAGCGACACACGGTTCACAATATTCTTCATGTTTGCGACATCCTCATGCACAAGTAGTACTATGCACGTGCACTGCACGTGCACCCAGGGTCGAAACTGTACTCCATTTGTGTATGTCGCGTGTCACATGTCGCAAAAGTTGAACTTTCTTCAACTTCTGCGACAGGTGCATTGCGACAGCTTGCGACAGCTTGCGACAGCTCGCGACAGGCAGTTTCTTGTCGCAACTGTCGCAAATCGCGTGTCGCGTCGCAGAAAGTTGTATTGTGAATCGGGCTTTTAAGCGGGATTCACAGAAGCTTTTTTGCGATGCGACACGCGATGCGACAGGCGCGAACCCGGGAAAACCCCAAATCGCAGCCATGTCGCACCCCACGCAACTGACGCAACTGGGCCATCGCATGCCATCGCAGAAGTTGAGCTTGGCTCAACTTTTGCGATGCGATGCGATGCGACAAGCGATTTGGTGTACGATTTTGACCTTTTCTACAGCAAAGTTGTACAAAGGTGCAAGAGTTGCCTATAAATTTTTACAAGTTGTGTCAAACCGCGCGAATATCATGGTGACGTACCCAAATCAGCAAAACTTTGTCGCATCGCTGACTTCTTCTGTGAATGGTATTTCGCGAGTTCGCATCGCACGCATCCATCGCAGATCGCGTCGCATCGCGTGTCGCATCGCAGAAAAGCTTCTGTGAATGCAGAAAATTATAGTAAAAGAACACAAACACAACTTTTTTTATCCATATCAGCCATACAGTGCCGGTCACGGAGTCCTGAGCTACTTCGAAGCACATCACATGTCGGCAGTACAGTCGAGTCATGTACTCGTACCTCTGGATTTTTTTACACCGGTTTTGCACGAATCACATGGACCATCCAGCTGGGAAAGTGGTCCGGCCATGGCCGGACCAGCCTGACCGGTTCCGCCGGCCCTGCGTCGGTCGCACACTCGCGATGAAAAGAAGGAGAGTTTTTGTTGTCGTGCTGTGCAAGCATTTCTAAATGCACATGTACATTGTATGTAGAGGATGCACAACCGCAATGGCGATGAATTATTTCGGATACTGAGCCAGTAAATAATTATACCGTACAGTACTGCCAGAGCGCCCCACCATCTCATCCTTTCGTGGTCGTATTGTGGAGGTGGTCTGCTGTCTGTAGGTCATACGACATGAACCTTGTCCACATATACATGTAGCACGTTTTGCAGTCAATCCGTACCTTCGAGCGGACACAAGCTTCACACAAAAACCTGCCAAGTGTGACCTTAGTACACTAAGCTTCTTACATCGTACAAACTTCGTTGCACTCTGCCATACGATTTTCCATTCTCTGGCTGTAAAATCAAGGTGGGGCGCTCTCGCGAGACGGGGCGCTCTGGCGGTACTTTACGGTAATATTAGTACCGTAAAGTACCGGCAGATCAGAGCGCCCCGTCTCGCGAGAGCGCCCCACCTTGATTTTACAGCCAAGGGAAGAAAATCGAATGGCAAAATGCTACTAAGTTTGTACGATGTGAGAACCTTCGTGTACTAAGGTCACACTTGGTATGCTTTTATGTGGAGCTCGAAGGTAAACTGGGTACGGATTGACTGCACAATGTGCAATGTTTGTACAAGGTCCGTGTCGTATGACCTACAGACAGGAATCCACCTCCACAAGGCGGCCACGAAAGGACGAGATGGTGGGGCGCTCTGGCAGTACTTTACGGTAATAGATTCGTAATCTGTACCTTCGCATGCAAAGACGCAAATCCACACAATCAAGTAGACACGTCCTTCTATCAAACGTTTTCTTTCCCTTCTCTTCAGGATAGTACAGGGAATGTTGGAAATTTGGAAAACACATAACTATACAGAGTTTGCAAACAAGAAAGAAAGAATAAAGTTATGTGTTTTCCAAATTTCCAGGAAGTGTCCACTTGGTTGTGTGGATTTGCGTCTTTGCATGCGAAGGTACAGATTGCGAAACTATTTTTCACCGCCTCTAAACTACCACCAGTTATAGAAGAAAATGTAATCACATGAAAACGAGTTATGAAGCAACTCATGATCCACGACTGTAACATGATAATAAGCAGTCTTGTGCACAGTTTCGTTGCGGTCACCTTTCCTTCATTGGTCCTACCATAACCTTGAACCTTCCAAGCTGGAAGGCTGTTGGTTTGCACACTGGAGATGTGTTAGAGCTACAATGTAGGTCTCAGGGCGTTGAATGTCTCAGTAGCCTGTCAGTTTTGTGCCCTGTTATCACACTTTCTGACGCCTATCAATTACAGTCGTGGATAGTTGCTTCATAACTCGTATCGTTTCCATGACATGGAAACGATACGAGTTATGAAGCAACTATCCACGACTGTAATTAAAAATAATCAAAATAGAAGAAATCACATTGTGATTTCTTCTATTTTGATTATTTCTTTGCATATTCACTGGTTGAGGGAATGGAAAATGGAAAAGTCAAATTTCTTTGCAAATAATAATGCTTTCTGAACGAAATAATAATTGGCCAAGTTTTAAGGGAGTCGGCGGAGAATATCGGAGATGGGCGGGGACTGAGGTAGTCACTAAGTGTGGTGGTTCATGGTGTTCAGACAGCGAAACAAAACAAAAGACCTCGACGTGAGTGATTCGAGTGCACTCATACTAAAAGACTGTATATGGATAAACCTTGTTTTGTTCAAACATGTTGTTGGTTGAGAGCATGTTATTTAACAAGGTGGAGGACACCGTGGTTGTAGAAAGGACGGTCACTCACCGTCACTGTTTCCGAACACGGTGTCCTCCACCTTGTTACATGCATGCTGTCAACCAACAACAATGACTGTACATGTTTTCACGGTGACAGCGTGAACAAGGCAAGGACACACTGTATGGGAAACAGTGCTCCTGACTACAACCAAGACTCCATGACCCCAACTAATACTGTCTTATGGACTCTTACTACAACCATAAACCGGTTCGGCGGTTGGTAGAGTCTCGGTCTTGCGACCGTACAGTGTGTCGTCGCCTTGTTCACGCCGTCACCATGGTCACCGTGAAAACATGGTACCTATCATTTTTTTTATCAGGGAAGGCTTGTATTGCAAGTACTGTAACAGTTACATGTACAGTGCTGGCAACTGAAATCCGACCCCTGAGCGGTGGGTTCACATTCTTTGCGATGTGAGCGCACCGCTCAGGTCCGGGGGGTCGGATTTCAGTTGCCAGCACTGTACTCTGTAGTTAGTTGCATACCACACGAGGTGATTCGTCATTATTTAACACGAAAGTAAAATAGCCTTCCGTAGGGTTCGAGGTGTGAATCTTTCCATTTCGTCCTCTAAAAATGTAATACTGATGTCCTTGGATTGCAATGTTGGGATTCTCATTCACATAATCCTTGGGGTTGGGAAGCAGGTGGCAGTTGAAAAATGGCAATTTTTCCGCACATTATTTGTTGTGGTCATTTCTTAACATCACGGTAAAATAGGCCTTAGCAGCACAATTTCAAGTCAGTTTTCAATGGCAGGAGACCCTACGTCTCCAGGATGGTCCAGCAAGACTGGATCAAGATCATGTTCATCCAAATACAAGCCATTCAAGCTTACATAGCAATAGGTGTATCACCCTGATTTCATGTGCGATTTCATGTGTAATTGTGATCAACATCTGTTAGCAAATTCAGTGATTGCCAATGTTTGGCCATTACTAGGGCCAACACACCGACATTCCTCCTTCCTAGGCGTCGTTTCCAGTATATAGCTATCATATGCTTCCTATTCAGCTAAATATGTTGTCACTCGAGGTTGAAACCAGCGGCTATGACTCTCTTATACTCTATTTTACCGTAAACATCGCGCACATGCAGACTGAAAGCTCTTGCAATGTCACTTCCTGAAGGAATATCAGTCTCAATTTTGGAGGCGAACTTGACAGAACATTGGCAATGGCAATGACAAAAAGAAATTTGACGTGACTTTTTGCAGGTGCTTGCAACGAGATATTTTACCGATTTGTTAAGAAATGACTCAATGTTAAAAAATTACGAATCACCTCTCTTGATACCACGGCCCGGGTACGGGTAGCTACCTACGTAGTTGCATCATACTACATACTATTGTAGTACAGTCTGTATCGGGTACTATCGGCTATAGCGTACCCTTTTGATTTCCCTGGTTTTATCACTATAACCTTAAACTTGCTCGGCTGTACGTCATGCCGGGAGCAGTAGGCAATTTTATACGTCGGATGACTTCCCCTACCCATGCTGGTCGTGGGAGGGACCAGTCATCCGCAAGTAGTGTATCTAGCAATGATAACATCGTGGATCCTACCCAGAGTAGCCCAAGTCCGAGGCCGGCCCGAAAAGCCGGTCACAAGGCCAAGCCCTGCAGTCCTGCAGAGAGTCTCCTGGGCAAGGACAATGAATCTACGCGGAGAGCAGGTCCAGGAGCGAGCAAACGACTACACGACGAGCGTCACGTAAGTGATAGCATTGACGACAGCTCATTGCCTGTGTCGCGTGTGCTGCAGCTTCTCGACTCGTTCAGAGAGGAATTTCGGGGGGATATGAGAACTGCACTTGCAGATCTCCTAGCTCCTCTCGAAAACCGCATGACGAAGCTAGAGAGACAGATATTGCAACTGCAAAAACAGAGTGAGAAGCTGCAGACTGATGTCAACAAATGCAAGGCTGCAGGTGATAAAGCCAATTCTGATGTCGACAATGGCGGGAAATCCGCCATTGTTGTCGACCTTCGGCGCCAGGTTGACGGCCTCTCTGCCAAACTTAGTGACGTGGTAGATAATTTGCCAAATAAGGTTGACCTCGCTACATTGGTTCAGGAAACGACCTCTTCGCGCACACAGCAAGTTCATGTCATGCGTGACGTCATGGCAGAGGAGGTGGCGAAGCGGGACCGCAGCAACAACGCGGTTCTCCGTGGCCTAGTGGAGGCTGACGGGGAACAACTCCAGTCCATTGTACAGGGTCTCGTTCCAGGTCTCGATGCTGGTGATGTCCTCAGCGCAGAGCGCATTACCCCAAAGAAGCGGGGTGAGGCAACTGGGAACGCCCGTGCTGGCCCAAGACTGGTAAAAGTCAAGCTCACAGAGAAGGGAAAGCGAGTGTTAATGAATGGAAAACGTGCTGCTAAATATGGCGCACGTGATGTTTTTGTCAACCACGATCTGACACCACAAGAGCAGGCCGGACGTCGTGAGTTGATTCCAAAGTTTAAGGCCCTCCGAGAGAAGAATTTCCCCTGCACCCTACCTCGGGACGTGATCCTGAGTAAAGGCCGTCCTATGAGCACGGATGAAATTGCTCGCATTCTGCAATAGGATGCACGTGGGAACCCTTCTGTTGATGTCACATGTCCTAGTCCTATACAAGATTCCGAATTGAATATTGCTCATATCAACATTTCTAGTATACGAAACAAAGTGCATGATGTTCACAAAATATTACATGACCATAACATACACGTTCTATCCGTCAATGAGACATGGCTAGATGACTCCGTCACTGACGCAGCCATCCACATTCCACAGTACTCCGTCTTTCGCAATGACCGTAATCGGCATGGCGGTGGTGTTGCACTCTACATCCAAAGTCACTTGGACGCAAGATTAATTCAACTCCCATCGTCAATTACCACGGCATTAGTACGTCCTGAGGTGCTCTTCGCTGAAATCAATGTGCCACATGCAAAACGAGACCAACTGATCACTGTTGGTACCGCTTACAGACCACCAGGACAGCCTGTCGCATTTTGGGAGGCCTTCTCCTCCGCTGTAGACCACGTTATAGCGCGGAATGACAAGACCATCATTCTAGGAGATTTTAATGTTGATGTCCTAAAGAAGACATCACCACAATACGGACACCTACGTCAACACTGCCAAGAATTTTGTCTGCGGAATGTCGTGACTCAACCGACCAGGCTGCCCTCGGGTACCTGTCTCGATATAGCGCTATGCTCTGACGACCTCAAAACTTCCGCATGTCATGCCATTGCCCTGCACGGCATTACTGACCATCAGCTGGTCTTAGTAAAGACTGTCTTGCCTATGACTAAACCTACGCGAGTTGTGCGGCAGTTACGGAAGCCGCCATTGTGGAAACTGCCTGCAGACGAATGCACCGATTCCATGCTTGATGCACTCACTGATTCCGCCTTCCGCAGAGTACCCCCAGATGGCTCACCAGACGTTAACACAATGGCAACTAGCTTCTCTATTCTATGTAAAAGAGTTCTGAACGAAAAGTCGCCTGTGAAACAAATTACCATCAGTGCTAGGGCTAAGCCTAAACCACAGCCTTGGGTAAGCGATCAACTCCGAAGGTTGTTAGAAAGGCGCAAGCACCTCCACGCGAGGGTTTTGAAACATCCCGGAAATGAATCTGTGAAACAACAGTACAGGGCAACAAGGAGGGAAGGCACACTGTTAAATAGAAAGCTGAGACGAGAGTATTACAACAGGGAGTTTCGAGATGTGAAGAATAAGCCAAGGCAACAGTGGGCGCTTCTAAACTCGCTCACAGGGCGCAACTTTGTCCGTGAACAACCAAAAGCTACGTTAGGCGATCTGAGTGCCACATTTGCGTCCATTGTCACTGATCCTAATCCTTGCCCACCCTTGAGCAACCTAATACCTGACATCTCGACAACAGCTGACGCAGACGCCCCATCTTTTAAAGAATTTCGTGCCGTTTCAGCTCTGGAGATAAGCGACCTGTTGAAGCATTTGAACTGTGCCAAGGCAGCTGGATCGGATGACATTCCTCCTCTGCTCCTACGCCTCTGTGAGCCTGCCGCTGCAGGTCCCATAGCGCAGATCATAAACGAGTCCTTGAGTACTGGAATGGTGCCAGACGTCTACAAATTGGCTACAGTGTGTCCTGTCCACAAGTCAGGGGACAAATCTGAAGCGTCGAATTATCGCCCCGTTTCACTTTTGCCGATTGTTTCTAAGATCCTTGAGAAGGTAGTACATCGGCAAATGATTAGGTTCCTTCAAGATCACGCTGAGCTTCGTATTCTCCCAGACGAGCAATTCGCCTACCGCAGAGGGCACTCCTGTGAGGATGCGTTAACTCTCGCAGTAAACCGCTGGATGATGAGTGTGGACAAGGGCGAGTATTGCGGGGTTGTACTCGTGGACATGAGCAAGGCCTTCGATCGGGTACGCCATGAACTACTACTTAACGAGCTTCAAGCTATTGGCATAAGCGGAGTAGCACTACAGTGGTTCTCCAGCTATCTCCAGGGTCGACGACAACAGGTGAAAATTGGAAATAACAGAGGAGACGAGACACATTGTACACGAGGCGTTCCGCAAGGGTCGGTGCTAGGGCCTCTGTTATTCTCTTTGTACGTGCGACATGTCCCTGGAGTACTTCGCCACGCAGAGTCCCAACAGTATGCTGACGATATCGCCTTTTATATACACTGTCAGTCTACTGGAGAACTTCAGCACAAGTTGACAAGTGAGTTGAACAGACTAAATACGTACCTTGGAAGCATTGGTCTCATCTTGAATGCCCAGAAAACGAAGTTCATGGTGCTTCGGAAGAAGGCTCTGCCTCTTCCGCCGGATCTTACCATTGCATGCGGTGGTGTCGATATTCGACCTTCTGCCACAGCGCGTTATCTTGGCCTCATTATTGACCAACACCTCACCTTTGAGGATCAAGTCAACCATGTGTGTACATCTGTTTATAAGAAGATAGGAGCATTCCGCCGCTGCCGCCGTACAGTAGATCACACAACTAAGCGAATATTTTATTTATCCCTCATCCAATCCACTATTGAATACGCCAGCAACTCGTATGCTCACTGTCTTACACCATCTTTATACTCTCGCCTTGTTACTTTAAGTCATATCAGCATGAAACAGGTTTTTGGTCTCCCTCGCCGTACCCCGACTGTCTTTGTTTTGCGGCACGCTAAGTTATACTCCCTCGAATCTCGTCTCAACTTGAGGCTTTTTATTTTTGTTTTCCGCTGTATTCATCAGCTTACAAGTCCTCTTCTTTCCTCAATGTTCACCCTCCAGTCGGCTGCTACTTGCACCGAGAGGCGCACTAGAGGGCAATCATTCTCTTCACTTTCTTTGCCCGCTGCTACCACTAGATATGGCATGTTCTCCATTTCTTTCCTTGGCGCTGATAGGTGGAATTCTCTGCCTGTCTCGTGTCGTCAGGTTGAGCATCTATCCGTTTTTGTTTCGCTCTGTAAAGAGCACTTAGGGTTCCCTGTAACAAGACGGCAACGTCTGTAGGGCCTTCCCTATCAAAATAATAAATTCTACTACAGTAAATATCGGATATAACGTGCCCCTTTGATTTTCGAAAATGTATCACTATATCCGGTGCATCACTATAGCCGATTTGCATGTTTGACCGACACATGGCACATGACTGCACATGAAATGATGCGTACACGCTGGAAAAAGCATGCTGAAAGTGCATGCATGCTCCGCGGACTGTGTACCGCGTACCGGTGCATGACACAGAGCAGTGCATGGCAGTGCAGTACGAGTACAGACTGTACATGTACTAGAACTTCGATACATCATGTGGCATGGCTGCTTCTTCAGCGTGTTCTCCAAAAAAAGCCTGAGCTGGATCCGTGCTCACGTAGATCGTAGATCTACTCGGTGTCCAACGAGTTGCGTAGAGCCAGAAATAGACATGAGTGGCTGTGTACGTGAGTTGGCAACATCATCGTGAGAGGCAACACAGCCAGAAACGGACAAGAGCATGCAGAAAGATCACTCTTGATCATTATATGCGATATTTTCCTGTACATTTGATATGGTTTGCTTCCTGAAGGCCATCACAATAAGCGATATATCGGTATAGCCGATAATAGTGTATATAGTGATATTTTAGCTGTATTTTTTCTGATTTGATTTTGATTTTGACGTGTTCTATCACTATAACCGGTATATCATTATATCCGGTCACTTTATAAACGATACTTACTGTACTACTACTACTACTACTACTACCAAGAGTACATAACCCAAGAGTACATAACCCATATATGTACTCTTGCTATAACCAAGAGTACATAACTCTTGCTATAACCAAGAGTAGATAAACAAGAGTGTGCAACTCGCGGATGGGTTGGCCCACGGCGGAATTTTTTGTTGACGTAATCTTTTCGACGACGCACGCGCTGCGAGTCTTTCGGAAAGTTTTCCCTCGTGCTCTTGGCCGGGCTTTACAGTACAAGGTCGGTGTCCAGCACGTGCTCTCACACTGCTCTGCGGCAAACTGCGCGTTTCTCTGAAAAAAGGTGACGTCAACAAAAAATTCCGCCGTGGGCGGGGGTATCTGCAGATTGTGCAGGAGAGATCCGGAGTTGCACACTCTTGTTTATCTACTCTTGCTATAACCAATGCATCACTACAATGCGATACGATCGATTTTTTTCTTTTTTCGATCGACACATGAAAGGCAAGGAAATACTTCGAGCATGGCGTTTTGACAAATGAGCATGCTGCATAGTTGACAGTGCTAGGCACCGGCGGATTATGCCGGCATGGAATAATTTGGTGGTTGAAAGTTTCTTTTACTTTTGGAATAATGGAGAGCTATGAAGGAGACATACCCGAAGTGCATATCAAACAGACGAAGAAGAGTTTTCTAGTTGTGCCAGAGGCTCTGGCGATAGCATCTCTAGCGATACTGAAGTAGACACTGATGCATTGCTAAATTTGGACCAGGATGAAGGAGCGGCTATAAACAGAAAAAGCTCGTTCCAAAAGAACTGCCTTTGCTGAGTCCAGCTCAGGAGGCTCGAAAAGAACTAGAATTTCTCATGTACTCAGTACCAAGTCGATTGCTCAGCAGCGCCTGTCTTACTTTCCTGATGAAGCACGTACAGTTAGTTGTGGACGGTTGTAATGCCAGGCCTACAGTCAAATGCTATCAGAAAGGAAGAGTATTGTGGCAAGCTATACGTCTACACACCATCTCAAGGAGAAGATGAGAGCACAAGCAAAGGATGTAGAGTGGCAAAATAACTTCTGACCACGTGTTTTCAGGATTTCCGCAAATGGGAGGGCTCTCCATCTGAGATCGGATCTCAGGAGCTGGCCTCACGTCTGGTGTTTCAGATGAACGCATTATTCACAGAGTGGATCATGCAGTGACAGCTTGTCTGCATGCAGGAATACTATTTGCCAAGATAAACTTCATCGCAATAATGAATGACTACGTGCAATAATGGTTTCATCTCTCACTACCTGGATAATTAGGGGAAAGATTTGATACACCGACTATTCTGACACAACCCTGCATCAAAGTTGGAATGGAGAGTAATCAATGGAGAAGCGATCATGTCTTATAGTGCTAAGAAGTGGTGGAGCTCGTGAGAGATAAGGTGGCAACTTCAGATGCAGATCGACGATATGCATAATTTCTTGGAAGTTTGACAATGTGCAGACTTTCTTCCGTTTTTGTCCCCAACCAAGAGCATTATATCCCTTGCTGAAGCATAATAATAATAATAATAATGCGATTAATAGTATAAGTGAAGCGGACATTACAAAATGATGAATGAGAATACATGTATCTAAAATGGTTGTTCCTAATCGATTTTCTTGAGACTATCATCAGGGAAAATCGTCTCACAATAGAGGCTATACGGAGAAACAAACTACTTATAGGTTAATGGATAGTGGGAAGTATACAAGGTGAGGTGTGAAAAAAAACTAAAGTGGGAGAGAAGACGAAAGAAATTAGAAGAAAAGATGTGAGAGTGTTCTGACGGTGTGAGCTACTACAAAAGGTGAGTGAAATGAAGGCGTGGAAGCAGGTGAATGTGATAGAGTGAGGAACTGTGAGGTGTAGGTGTATGCGAATGAATACGTGTGTGAATGCTAGGTGAAGAGTCTCAGTTTTGTGACATTTTCTTTCTGAATGCATAGATTAGGATTGTGTTTACGGATGAAAACAGCTTCTAATACCTTAAGTTCACGAAACCTACGAGCACGACACAAAACAGTGAAGCATGAATCATCATACACTGAGCGGCATTGGCTACTAGACAAGAGGTGTTTCTTAATGGCTGACCCTTTCGTTGTGGTCTCACCTTCAGTCCGGTCATCTTCATCTTGGTTGTCCAACTCACTCTCTTCATCACTGCTCTCACCTTCCTCATCCTCCTCCGCTTCCATCCCGTCCTCTGCACCCAACGACAATCCCACGCTACTGCTCGCTGCCAGTCCATGTCCGGTTGTAGATGCTATTACCCGCGTACGAGTCATGCTCCTAGTTATTGGTCTCCGTACCTGTGTTTGGCCATTTCCTTCAGTCTCACGTACCTGTGTACTTGTAGTCCGTTCAACCGGTACTGTGTGGTTCTGTTGTAATTGTGCAACTGGCACCTGTTTGCGGGGACGGCCTCGTCCAGGTCGCTGGGCTTTGGCTCCATCTGACAATAGGTACAATGGTACATGTTGTTTGACGCGTGCGTTCAGGTGCTGAAGGGTTCTTCCTACATATCGGCTATCACAATGCCGACATTCAAAATGATAGATCACATGGCTAATCAGTTGGGTAGGAAGAACATCCTTCTTCACCGTGAACGCACGGGCCGTAGTAAAGACTGTTGTCAATGCTGTGGCAAAATAGGTTTGTCTGACAACAGTCCTCACGGCGCGGGCCACATCCAGCGAAATTTGACCTTTCCATGGAAGTCGTAAAAACACACGACATGGGTCAGGTCCAAACTCAGGCTCGGCAGCCTGAATATCAGACCTGGACGGTGAGACAGATGTCGAGGTCCCTCGGTCATTCGCAACGCTGTCACCTCCAAACCAACTAGTCGCAAGCCCGCGCTGGGCACAACAGTAGATCTACGAAGTAGTGGTTGCGACTTCGGCGATGATTTGTAAGAAAGGGTTTGCTGACTTTGCTCCCCACACCAGAGCTCGCGCTATTCCGCCGACTTTACTTGACACTTGACTGACTCACGACTGCCATCCAGACCACACGAGAAGTCCATCGAACCTTCGACTCGGCAAACCTGCAAGAAAGCACCACTCCCTGCTATCTGGTGTTCACGAGGTGTTTGTCGCGCTGGAAACGGAGCGTCTCTGTAAGTTTGTATCCCTGGTGATGTGTATGCCTGGAGAGCACTACTGTATATAAGTGGTGCTCTTCAGGCACAATCTTCCTCAGCCTACTCAAGCTCAACTGATGAGGGGTGAATTCCCCGAAACACTGTGTATTGAGCAGGGAGTGGTGCTTTCTTGCAGGTTTGCCGAGTCGAAGGTTCGATGGACTTCTCGTGTGCTCTGGATGGCAGTCGTGAGTCAGTCAAGTGTCAAGTAAAGTCGGCGGAATAGCGCGAGCTCCGGTGTGGGGAGCAAACCCTTTCTTACAAATCATCGCCGAAGTCGCAGCCACTACTTCGTAAAATACATTTTGCTTTTGATATTTCGTACCAATATCACTGTAGCCGATATATTCTTATATCCGGTCACTCTATAGCCGATACTTGATATACTCTTATACTCTATACTTGATAGCAAATCGCTCACACAACCCCGTTATTTATTTATTTATTCACAATCACGTGGCACTAGCCAATAAAATGGTGATGTGGGCGATAGCCAGCCATGGCGGTAATAGAGCTAGAGGGGAGAAAGAAAAATAATGAAAGGGGAACTGAAAAGTAAGAGAAGCTAGGGCAGGGCTGGATATCAACTAGTATGTTGCATTCTGCAGTAGCTGTGTGAATGTATTGTAACATCGACAGGATTTTAGATGTTGTGGGCGGAGAGACCAATGGCGGTAAGCAAGGAAGAGAGGAGATGTTTGCATAGAGGCAGACCGCGCAATAGGGAAGCGGAGAGAGTTTCTGGTGCGCATGTCTTGAGATTGAGCAAACCAGCTTAGGCAGGAGAGAGCATGAAGAGGAGCAATGCCCAGCTTAATTTTATGAATTGTCTGGCATGCCAAAAAACGCACGCGGACCGAGAGCGGCACAGCAGAAGCAAGGCGGTATAAGTCTGTGCTTGGAGTCAGGCGAGGAAGCCGAAATAATATTTTCAAAAGACGCCTATGCATAACTTCGAGTCGAGCAATCAGTGTTTTAGAAATGCCAGCCCAAATTATGCAGCAGTAATCAAAAATAGGCAGAATGTAAGATGTGTAGATAACATGGCGACAGTCGGTGTGGAGGTGGGTGATGTGTGATGAGAGAAATCCCATTACTGAGTTAACACGGCTGTCTAAATTTTCGATCTGGGATTTCCAGGTTAAGTGTTGGTCAATAATGACGCCAAGATGCTTGTGTTTTTCAACGATGCAGAGCGGGGTTGTGGTGCCTGGAAAGGTGAAGGGACTGGTTACTAATGAAGATAGGTCACAGGAACAACTGGGGGGATACACATGACAGCAGTTTTCGAAGAGTTGGGCTGCAATTTCCATTTTTCCATCCAATGAATAACGCCATCTATGTTGGACTGTAACTTGGCACTAGCCATATCACATGGTAGGCCTTGACGGATTATGCTAGCATAATTTTTCGCATAATTCCTACCAAAATCGAATAATCGCATAAGTCGAGGCAAAATGCATACGAATCGCATAAAATTGGAATAATCCGCCTGTTCGCATCAAATTCCAAACAGTTGTACATGTTCTACAAGACAGTAGATGTACCAGGAAGTCGTAGGTTTACGACTCCCTTGATAACATGTCCAGTCCACTACAATCAGCGACGGTCGTAGCTAGGTCGGACGGTGCGTTGACCCCGTTGAACTTCTGCTACTACAGTACAACGCCCTCTACAAAAAAATTCCCCTGCCATTTTGCACAGAACCATCATAATACATAATATATTAGCAGCATATGTGAGCATAATGCGGCATAATATGATAACTTTTAGCATAAAAATAGCATAATTCTGCAATTTTTTCAGCAATGCGAAAAGCATAATTTCACGAAAATATTAGCATAATCCGTCAAGGCCTATCACATGGACGCAGTGCACACCTGGCTTCTCTTGTCATTAAAGGGGAAGTGCATCGATTTTTCGAGTATGGTCCAGAAGAAAGACAATTTTGATATCGGTTCGAATGGCATATCTCTCGCTTCCATACGATAGGCCAAACTTGCCAAATCGCCAATTGTATACTCACGTTGCCATAGCGACCAGCGCAGTGATGACGTACGAAAGGCTTAGCTCCAGCACAAAGAAGGTCGATCACTGCAGAATTTGGTCATTTTCAATTGGTTTATTGTATTCACGAAGTGAAAGAAGGGCTGTGTTCAATGCTGTTAGTGCAGTGAACTGTTTGTTAGTAGTCCTCTCGGTTGTGTACTGGGACGTGACACCGACAGGAGACAGCTGGAGTGCGGAGGCACCAACAGACAAGCGAAAATAGTGACGAACAAAATGCTGAAATCTTGGTTGGGACAAATCAGACGTTCAGCATTTCCCCCAACCAAGGACCATGCCCCTTTAAGCTCGAGTTGTGCCCACCTCATCTCATGTGTTTTAATTGGTTCTCTTCCCTAAGAACTAGAAACTCGCTCTTACTCCCTAAGTGTAACTCATCCACTCTTTTGCGCTCCCCTCTCTTTATTGCTTATTCTGTTTGGCTCACTCTACCCAGAGAAGTTAAGGATCTGACCTCACTCCGCCTGTTTAAGATCCGTGCCGCCCCTTATTTACTACGACATAAATAGCTCATTCTCCACATGTCCTTTGCGTCTCTGTGTTTTTCACTGTTTTTATTAGACATTATCTTTCTTTACGGAGTTGTTGTTGCTGTTCATTTTGCTACTCTTTCTTTTTCCCTCCCCTTACTTTTATTTATCGCCGTGGTTGGCAATCACCCACTCTCTTCACATTGGCCGGTGTTTCCACCGAGTCTTGAGATGTTGTAATAATATAAATATAAATATGACATGTATGAGTGCATTGACATAATCATTGACATAATGTCATTGTTCTTGTACGTGTAGTCAGACTCATACTAGTACTACAGTCATGTAGTACTAGTAGACTACTGACAGCAGTACTGTACTGTCTGTAGTCCATGTAGATGTTGTAGTCATCATGGTCATGCATCCGCGAAAAGTAGCCATCTTTCTTTCTGGTACGTGGCATGCGGTTTCTTTGACGTGGGTAGACGTGGCGTGGTGTAATGACGAATGTCATGACACACAGCATACACAGCATCTGCTGTAGGCTAATCTGCTGCCCCCACTTCACAAGTTGTTAGGTGACCCACGCCGCGTCGGGAGTGCGAAGCCGCGAGACCAGTGCGATGCATGTATGATTGACGGCTGTTCCCGATCCCTGCAACGCTGCCTCCGGAGCTCCGCTGCCTACCCGGAGTACGCCGCGTAGTCTTGTACAGTCATGTACTGATGTAGATCTGCTCCGACCCTCCGACTCTCGACGACTCTACTCACTACACTACAGACTACAGTCTAGTCTCAGTCTCTGCCAGCCTGCACAGATCTGCGCGTGCGATCGGTAACGAGTTACGTAACCCACTTCCAAGCCCATGCCATGGCATGCCGCATGATAGGGCCATACTACCGTGACTAGTAGCTGGGCCTAGCCTAGCGCCTAGTCTACCTGAGTCCTTCACCTATTTTTAGTAGGGCTGGTTCGGTGCCTCGATGAGACTTCACTGTCTGGTTGCTGTTGTTTTCTTTTGAAGTAACTCAGTTTTTGGACCGCTGCTATCACGTCTTTGTTCAGGGAACATTGAAGGTACAAGTTTGTTTGTGACCGTTGGTAGCGTGCACGGTTAGTCGGTGTGATGGATTCAGGAAATAGCCTTACGCCGCTAGCTGCAGTAGCGAGTGGTACTGGTAGCACATTGGTCGACCACGATCACGATTACTGTGGAATGAAGCCAGTAATACAGCCACAGGCAACACAGGTTGACTTGCTAGCTAAGAGTGACTTTCTGGATTTCTTCCAGGCCAATCTGGATGGTGATCATGGTGACACTGACGAGGTTAGTGGTCCACATTGAAAAAAGAGCACACCGTTTCGACCTACCTTGATGTTGACTACATTGTAGGATGCACGATGGTGAAGTGCGTTTTAAAAAGTGTGTCTGGGCCTGTGGGAAGAATGGTGTTGCACTGTTCTAGATCAGAAAATCACCAAAAGTACTCTTGAAAGCGCTCATTTTGCCCGGAATTGAATGTGTACGGAAGACGTCACAATCAAACTCCTTGCACGATTTCCAAGGGGTACATAAAGCCTTGTTCACATTCGGTGCAACACGAACAGTAGGCAGATTTAGTTACGCGTAACGGATACGCGTAAAGTTCATGCAGTGGACTCACGTGATATACTCGCCCAAAAATCCGGCCAATGCTGCACATGGTAATCGACTACAATCAAAAGTATATAACCCCCCAAGAGTGTGCAACGCTGCATATGGGGTCTCCGACGGCGAAAACTCACATCACGTGTCTTAGATACGCTGGTACTACGTACAAACGAAGGATAGCGTGCACACAATCCGAATATCTGCCATGATCATCCTGGGGATTCATACCCGCAGTGAGTTTCTGTCAGAGAGTGCTTTTTTTATTACTCCGCTGCTCGCTAGAAACGGGCTGGAAACGTACAACTGCCACACTGCACCACATGATGTGAGTTTTCGCCGTCGCGTACCCCATAGCAAGGGTATCAGGAGTTGCACACTCTTGGGGGGTTACCGTACTCATGCGATTAGTGCCCCTGGGGCACTATTTTTTCAATGTCCATCACAGATGGGGCAGTATTCAAGAGAGGGCACTATTTTTTTCATTGCTGGTACATTTGCGTCATCCAGCATAAAATAAAGAAAAACAGAGCCTAAAGTGTACTGTAAACGCTCACGACTCCACAGAAACGGGAACAAGACCTGCGATCTTGTTCCTGAAAACACCAGTGCAAAGCAATGGCCTAGAACATTAGCAAAAGAACACCAAACTTGCACATGGGCTTGGTTACAAGACGGGGGGGGGGGGGGGGGGGCACTATTCAAGAGAGGGCTTTATTTTTCACTGGCTCTTGGAGACTAGGGCACTATTCGAGATAGGGCACTATTCAAGAGAGGGCTCTAATCGCGCGAGTACGGTATATACTCTTTCTACAATGCACAGCATTGGCCTTTTTTTGTCAAATATAGTACGTTTGCAATGTTGTGTTTAGTCACGTCACACGGATTCAAAACTTGTGAAAGCAAGTGAATTCTACTGTATTACACGTTATTTCGGACGCAAACGAAACCTTGGATAAAGTCTCGGGGGAAAAACGAAAGCACTTTGAAATAAGCTTGGTTTGTCTTTGTATCGATTACGGGTTGGCTGACTTCGAATGTGTTGTGCCTCGGAGGGTTTGTCCAGACGAGCCATCAGATATCATAACTGACATAAGCTTTTTTGATTTTTCAGCATGCCTACACGACCTGTATTTTATCTGAATCCAAGTATCACCGCCTTCCCCTTTCTCTGTGAGGCCACATATGGAATCAAGAACGACAAGAAATACTTCGAAAAAGCTAAGTGTTCATGGGACCATTGGTAAAAGGAAGGACAAAAGTTTTACGAGTTATGACTAGCTATCCACCATTTAACCAGATCATAATATTATAGTCAGCTAGTGCGAAAACATGGCACACAACCGACTAGGAGTGCTGAGACATTCAACAACCTGACACTTAGCTCCAACACATCTACAAGGCGCAAACCAACAACCGTCCAACTTGGAAGGCTCAGGTTAGGAAAGGTACACACAAGTGTACGAACGAACACACCAAAATAGTACGTAGTACGGGAGGTTAGTCATATCGGGACCTCGACCTGCTGAAAAGTATGTCATACAGGAGTTGCACGTCTTATCAGAGTATGTCATATCCGTGCACATTTGTACATGTGCTTATGGTAGGAAAATGCGTGGGACGAAAAAGGACCCTAGTAAGCAGGTGTACGTCTTACTCGAGTACATACTAAGTGAGTTCCACTGTAATTCGTTTTCGCAAAACTTCCCCTTCCGTATTTATCTTTGATATTGCTGACCCACCGAAGTTAGGTGGTGTGTTGCTTTTCTGGTTAGAGTTGTAGTTAGACCGCAGTGTCAAGTCTCGTGTAGCAGTAAATCAGTCGGGGAGATGTCCTATCTAGGACATCGCACTCGGGAATGAGTCTGATTGCTTACCTGTCCCAGAGTTGTCATGGAAGCGTCGGTCGCGCACACGCGATGAAAAGAAGTGCTGCGTGAGCATTTCTGAATGTATGTGGAGGATGCACGATCGTAATGGCGATGGATTTCTTTCCGAATTGGTCAAGTTTGAGGGAATAGGCGGAGAATATCAGACATCGGCGGGGATTGAGGTAGTGTATATTCGATTCTCCATCGAATACCCGACCGAATGGCCGTTTTCGTTTGGGGATTTCATGTGGGGTTTCTCGTAGCCACGCGGCGCTTCTTTGGAAACGATTGGTTCTAATTTTGAATATTTTGCCTTTGGAATGTTTCTTCACCATGTTCACGCCCCGTGCGTTCATTTCGCCCCAAACCTGGCCATGCAGAGGAGGAAGACGAGCCAGCAGGCGCTAGGCCCGTAAATTACTGCCTGGAAGATATTATTTGGTCAAAGCTTACTGTTGGCGTTTTGGATTTCTTGGATACGACAGCTCTTGGCTAAAACTGGACCTTGGACGGTCTTTCTTGGATATCAACCCAGGACGTGGTGGTCATGGACGTATCACCATCGCTTTCAGCCAGATCCTTCTGCTGCCTGAAGCCAATGGCGAAAGTAAAAACTTTATCGCAGCAGCAGCTACTGCTCTGCTGAAAGTGCGAACACAAATTGCTTCGCCAATCCTCTTGTGCACATGCAATTTTCAATGTGACCAAAACGATTCGCTTGCCAGTTCCTTTGTCCAGGCGTACTCCACAACGAGGAAAATAAAATTCGTGAAGGTAAGAGGCAAGATACGAATCTCGACTCGCTTGAGGCAAGCCGCCAGGAGAACGACAACTAAGAATTACTTTTGAGACAATACTCATAAAAAGGACACACTTCAGGCTCATTACAAACATCTTGAAAGTTTTTGTCTTCACAAGTAAAAAACTTTCAAGATGTTTGTAATGAGCCTGAAGTGTGTCCTTTTTATGAGTATTATCGCATTTTTGTCTCAGAGGAAACTGTTTACTTTTGAGACGAAAGGCCTTCGTTGCGTTTGTTTTGAGTGCGACATGTTCATCTTCCTCGGACGCAACACAAAGTTTTGAGTCACGTGTCACGATTACTATGGGAACAGCATAGTATGTATGCTGGGGCATGCTGGGTTCCGTGATGTCCTATCTAGGACATCACCAGGACTGGTAAATAGACCACCCTTTTCAGGTGATCTACGGATATCTCCCCTCGTTTGAGGGGATTATGGCTCATAATCCCCTCAAACGAGGGGATCTCATATCCACAAGAAATCCTGTGGATCCCCTCGGACGTGGGTCGGACCCAGTCCTTCTACCAGCACAACCAAGAAAGCAAACTCCCTTGGCTTCTGCTTGAATATGCAAGAATGGGCCTTCCAGATAAGGTCTAAAAAGGGGAAGTGGCTATAGTTGTCAAAAGAAAAGCATATTGGCGAAACAAAACTAGGGAAGTGGCAATCTTTCTATCAGCAACAAACAAGAGCATCTTAATTTGCAACATACTACATGAACCGGGTGTGCTGAACACCGGTAGCCATAGAGACACACCACACTCTCATATAGATACTGGTTATAAATAGACCGAGTAAGGAAAATAATCCAATACAGGCAATAGCCTATGGGGAGTAAAAGAAATTGAGTCAATGACAACAAATGCTCGTCCAGCACACGAGTTGTCATAGAAACATTGAACGAAATGACAAAGACGCATAGTAATGAGCATCGCCGTTCAATGCAAACTTTGGTTTCTAGTACAGTATTTGGAAAATTCCTTCTTTCACAGACCTGAAAGATAAATCTTTGCAGCAGTTAGCCTACTACTAACTCAATGTCATTGGTTCTACATGTACGTGTAGATGTACCCATCCACGCTCTACTGGTCTTGTCAAATGTGTTCCACACGATCACAAACAATCCATCTTATTTCGAATACTCTTACACCATTTGACTAAGCCATGGGACGGACGTCAGTGTCTAACAATTCTTCATTGTAGTCTTTGATTTGTAGGGAATAGATCGCCTTCACGCCAGTAGGTGACAGACGAACAGAGCACCTCAAATTATTTTCAAATAATTACAATATCTACTATTTCGTCATCTTCACTTGATCGCTATCAGTATCGCTTTTCCCCACGGTCTTGTCAGCTACCAACAAGCAGTGGAGTTCACGAGGCTTCGTCTTGGGAGACAAACCAAAGAAAGTGTGTGACATTCCGCATTCGCCTCAGTCAAACCAATAAGTGGATCAAAACCTGGAGAGGCGACGAACAAATGTGCTAGTACTGTATAATTATCAGAACTACCGGTACTTCGCGTTCGGTGTTCCGTTCACAGTCAGTGCACTGGTTCATGCTGCAGCGCTGCTGATCACCCGAAAAGTGTGGTCTATACAGGATATTGCACAGTGTCCGCGAGGATTATTTTTCATAATCCCTGCGCTGCGCGCCTTGGGGATTTGAAAAATAATCCCCTCGGAACCGTGCAATATCCTATACATATTCTTTGTTGACCTGGGACTTAGCTTGTGCACATTTTCGCTGCACTTACCTTCTCCTCTTCGGTCCAACTTAGCTAGAACTTTCCAAGTTGGAAGGTTTTTGGTTTGCGCATTGGAGATGTGTTAGAGCCAGGTGTCAGGTCGTTAAATGTCTCAGTAGCCTGTCAGTTTTTGTGCCCAGTTATCCGCGGAACTTTCTGACTGCTCAGTATTATCTTGTTGCAGTTGTGGGCAGTTACTTCAAAACTCGTACCTAAGTTTTCTCTTGTACTTTACATTTTATTATTGGCTCGGTATCCGAGTTAAACTTAACAATCTCTGGATTTTTGTTGGTTAGCGAGGTGAAATGCTAGCGGCTTCTGGTTGTCAAAATCGGTAAATGACTGTATGTAATATGTATGCATCGGTTCTGCCCAAAACGACTTCAACATTTACAATCTATAACTTCGCATGCGACGACGCAAGTCCACACAATCAAGAAGCATCTAACAAACGGTTTCTTTCCCTTCTCTTCAGGATAATACAGTACAGGGAATGGTGGAAAATTTGAAAGATACGTAACTAACTATCATGATAGAGTTTGGAAAAAAAGGAAAGAAAGAAAGAGACAACCCTTCAACATAGGCAAGAGAGAAAAAAATCATTTGATAGATGAAAGGAAGTGCCTTCTTGATTGTGTGGACTTGCATCGTTGCATGCGAAGTTATTGATTGCGAAATTAGTTTGACTGCCTCCAACTTCGTTAAATCGTTAAAATTATATTATGTTCTTTTTATAATGGATAAAAATAGAAGGACAACATGTTCCGAGTTATGACTAACTGTCGACCAAAGTAACCAGATCATATACGATCAGCATGTGCAACAACATGGCTAAACTGACAGGGAGTACGGAGACATTTGACGACCTGACACCCAGCTCCAACACATCCAGGGCGTGCAAACCAACAACCTTCCAGCTTGGAAGGCTCAGGTGAGGAAAAGTCCAATGAGGGGAATGAGTACTCCCTGTTAGTTTCGTGTTTGTGTGTGTGCACGCGCGCGCATGTGTGTGTGTGTGTGTGTGTGTGTGTGTGTGTGTGTGTGTGTGTGTGTGTGTGTGTGTGTGTGTTCTACTGTGGTGTTTTGCAGCTTCTGGGAGTCTTAAACTGGTCCCAGGAATTTGATTCGTATCTGAATGGACCTTCATTGTTTCCACTTGAAAATGACCTGGAACTGTTGCTGAATGGATTCGAGGTGAATGCTCTGAATTCCACCAGATCTGCTGGATCTGAAGAGTTAGAGGATGATGGTAAGCTAACAAACAGCACTGAAGACACTTTAGACATTTCTGAACTGTCAAATCCTATGTATAGAATTTTTGAATTTTTTCCAATAATCATGATCATGCTTCCGCCCGGGATAAGTTGTGTGCCGAAATTGTATTGTAAGGTGTTAGGGCAGCATCAGTTGGCTCTCTTCAGAAGTTTTCAAGAGTGCCAGTATTATGGCTTTGCTGATAGAGGCGTTTTAGAGAGGACACGTCAGTTTTTTGACAGATCCTATTTTCAATCTGCGGACAGAACTGTTTCGTCCTTTGTGGACTCATCAGCGCAAACAGATCATATATATAGGATTTGAATGTTTTGTATTATCCAGAGTGTTGTAATGGATGCCGATGATGATATAACTGACGGGGAAAGCCAGGTGGTCTTTAGAACCAGGTCCCACAGTGTCTGTGTAGAACTGTCGGTGCATGGAAAAACGGTGGTCGCTAAACCCAGAGGTCGCTTACACCAGGTTTTATTGTACAAAGATACTATGAATAGATGTCTGTGATTGATTGAGGAGTACTGGCGCAGGTTGGCACATCTAGTGCTTTTAACCGTACTATGGCGGAAGTGTCATCCGGAAAATTGGCCGATCGGCTTGAAATTTGGATTATTCCTTCGGAAGTGTATGGAAAATAGTTCCAAACACCTCATGAAACTCATTTTATCAATTTGCATGGGTTGTTTATCGAAATCCTTTAGCCATAAACCAAATCCTATAGGATCGGCTGGTGACGGTTTCTAAGAGATAGTCATTACCATGACTTGAACTTTTTTGTTATTAATTTTGTCGTTTGCTCTCTGTGGCTTGTTCTTTGTTCCCGTAGGGTATAAATCTCATGGTTCGGCTGGATCTCCAGCAGTGGACTCACCTCTTCAACCCAGTCATGTGATAGAAACTTGTCCACCACCTGTGGACAACGACAGTGTCAGCGACCAGTTTCCCTTGCTGAGTGCAAGCTCTGGGTCCAGCCTGCAGGGTAAAGACCAGCGCGATGCGGCTGAGCTTGCCCTATTAAATGCGTGTCTGGAGGGTGACAGCTTTTCTCGCCCATGTTCTGCCGGTCAAGGAACTAGTGTTCTGGTCAATGGCAAGGACCTGTCCAGCTCAGCAACAACCTCTCCGGGACGGGAGGGCGATAATCCAGTAGCAAGTGCTGGCCAAAGTGTGATGGGTAGCACATCACGGGTACCAAAGCACTGTGCAGAACGCGAGGACAAACGCCTGTCTGGACCAACAGCGTTCATATCAAATGCTGTGGTTAGTGCTTCACTGTTTCTGCCGGTGTTGTTTTTAATCTGTATTCATGGATGGGTATGTGTATGCGTGAGCACTTGTGTTAATCTATTTTTGTTTTCTCGTTTGATTGCTGCAAAATAATAATGAGATTAGTGACACACTAGCAAAATAATAATGAGATTAATAGTGACACACTAGCAAAATAATAATGAGATTAGTGACACACTAGCGATCTGGCCGTGACGGTGACTATTACTTTCGGCTACTTTCTGACAGACCCAGTGGTGCAACTACTAACTACATGCGCTTCTAGTACAGTGCAATAAAGTGGGTTCGTATACAGAAGGGTAAGTAGCAGGGTTTGACCTTTTGATTAATGAGAGTGGCGGTTGTTTGCAGTCTCATTCGAAAGTAACCTTAGAAACTGACATTCATTTCATTTTGTTACTCTGTTTCCATGTGTAGTGCTGGCAGTATGGTAAGCTGAAGTTGACTCCAGAAGAAATATCAGTACTGAAATCAGAGGGTCTTCCTATCCCCACTACTTTGCCCTTAGCTCCGGTAAGTCTGAGTTTGACGCTTCATGCATGTACCGCTCTTTTTTTGTTTTTCAGGAGACACACTTGTTGTGCATTGCCCTACGGAGATAATGGATGGGGGGGGGGGGGGGGGGGCATGAACATAATACAGGAAACATACGTGTGCAGGCATAGCCAGCAATCGCATGTCATCACGTACATTGAAAATCAACATAATTTTGCAAATCGACCTTTTTTCAGGATCACTTTTCAACGAGGACGAAGCAAAGCCGGCCGAACGAAGCCTAGAGGAAGAAAATCACCCTCTCCACTTCACCATCACGATACTGACATAGATACGAGATGAAACAACTAAAAAATCCACAAGAAAACAGTACGGCCATCATCGCGCTGACTTTGGTCTGAGAATTTCTATCACGATCAAAAATGTACGAGGAGCACTCAAAAATAAGCCACAGACGTACCTTTATCGCTCTCTACTCCTTTTTCAAGGCACAAAAGTCGACTCTCCACTTTCAAACCAGGAACCAGACATACCAGTGGTCCTTTTCAGCTGCTCCACGAGCGCAGGAAATGTTCACCAAGGGGCGCAGAGCAGCATCCATTCCAGAAAAAGAGCTAAAATACGAGTGAGACTCCATGACTGAGTACATGAGTACATGTATGAGTACATGCAGAAAATAGTCAATTTCAGCGTTTCTGCTCCAAACAGCAACTAGCTTCGACTAGAAACAAAGATTACACCAAAGGATCAAACAACAACCATTTTCTGCAGTTTTTTTGCAGATGGCTTCCTTGTGCTTGGCCCAGCACGCCAAAAATCACACCTCGGAGGAGTACAAAAATTACAACTCTCAGATGTCCTCGATTGCTGGCCATGGCAATAATGGGCACTAGTATGGATGGGGTTTGCAGGGCTCATCCGACCACTGGTCTCAGACTCATGGCTGGTCAAACGTGTCTAGGAGGAGGACCAGGACGCCGGAGGGGAGAAAACAACAGAGAATATGAGTAATTTTAGAGGATGTGGGAGAGGAGAAAATGTAGCGTGACGATAATTTGAGCAGAGAGTGGAAGTGTGTCCTTTTGTAACTTGAACTGTGTATCGAGAGACAGCCTGGTAGTAGAGACAGGGTAGTAGAGACAGCCTGGTAGTAGAGACAGGGTAGTAGAGACAGGGTAGTAGAGACAGGGTAGTAGAGACAGGGTAGTAGAGACAGGGTAGTAGAGACAGGGTAGTAGAGACAGGGTAGTAGAGACAGGGTAGTAGAGACAGGGTAGTAGAGACAGGGTAGTAGAGACAGGGTAGTAGAGACAGCCTGGTAGTAGAGACAGGGTAGTAGAGACAGGGTAGTAGAGACAGGGTAGTAGAGACAGGGTAGTAGAGACAGGGTAGTAGAGACAGGGTAGTAGAGACAGGGTAGTAGAGACAGGGTAGTAGAGACAGGGTAGTAGAGACAGGGTAGTAGAGACAGGGTAGTAGAGACAGGGTAGTAGAGACAGGGTAGTAGAGACAGGGTAGTAGAGACAGGGTAGTTGCACACAGTGCGTGTATAACAAACAACCTGTGCCTACAGGTACTTCGTGGACCAGAGCCAGTCATTTTGAATCAGGTGCTTGCATACTGTAACTTTGAAGGTTTGGATGTGCCATCAGGGTCGGCGCCACTGGTACGGCTGGTGCGGCCACCACCCCTCAGGAGCTTGATCGGGCCTGGCCATGGTTGAGTTGTTAGTCTGGCAGGTTCAGGCAGGTTGACAAGTAGATACGATTGTTTCAGGCTCATGTGCGTGTTACACATACATTGGACAAAGCAGTAGGATTTGTGTACAGATTGAAGACCAGTTGCATCTCAGTACATGATCATGCAACTGGTACTGATCCTGGTGACAAACTAACATTACATGATCTGGAATCACGATTTACAGTATCACCTAGGCTGATTATAGTACATGAATTTCATCAGTCTGTATTCTTGTATTAATTAAGTTGCATGGCTTGCTTCCTGTCTTTTCGTGTGGTCCTGCAGGAAGAGGAAAAGGCAATCAAACATGTGCGGCGCAAGATTAAGAACAAGGTTGGTATCTTTTGTTGTTGTTCATAAACAGTGCTCCCTCGAGTTCTATTTCCGTAAAACTGCGTTGATTTTTGTACGGCGGGGATCAGTTGCAAGCCTTTCTCCCGGATAAAGTTGCTATATAATGCATGCTAAGGTACTAATGTGAGTAATGCCACAACAAACCCTGCGAGCATTGCTCCTCGTAGAGGATCATGACATTGGGGTCATTGCAACGGTTTGTCCCAAGACGATAATTCCCCTTAGGCTTTACACTGTATCCAGGAAACATTCACGGTTCGCATGAGACTCAGCTAAAGGCCGAGTTTTCCACATCCGTAGGAACGCCACCGCCCTCAAGGATCAAGGCGCCACTACGAGGAAGTTCACACAGACATGCTGCACGGCCTCTGTTCTAACATTGACCTAGAACTTGACCCGACCCAAAACTGTTGCTAAGGGCTAATGAAGGAGTCCACAAGGCATATTACGAAATTCCACAGCAACAGCCCATGGTTACCATGGAAATGGAGTACTGAATTTGCATTCCACTGCCATGGTAGACTAAGAAAAACATTAGGTGCTCACCACGATCGATGTGCCATGGTACCATGCCCTCCCTCACCATCATCACCAACCAGTGTGCAATTCTTCCATGTACAGCGGCTGTACGTTATGATGCCATACAGTAGAGACGCGCGCTGAAGAACGTCCAGCCTGAAATACTCGGTGTTGGTTCTCTGGCAGGTTGTGGGATACATAACGATTCAGTACAGATGGTTTCTAAGAATGTGCTATAAGAACGCAGCCAGATTGCTGGAAAATATGAACGCCCCAGGCTAACCGGCTTTGGAAACAACGTTTTCGGCCGCACAACAGTCTACTGTACAGTACTTGCTGTGCTGTGCATCAGAGAGTTGTACCCAAACCACGACTCCCTGCTGTATATTGTGTTTAATAATATTGCAGACTTTCCATTTCGAAGTCTGAAGAAAGTGTTGAACCGTCTCTGCTGGGATGACAGCTACACCATAGCTCAGTGGTTAGAGCATCACTGGCCTCAAGCGAAGGTCCCTGGTTCGAGTCCTGCCATGGTCAAAATTCGCTTTGGACAGAGTTGCTAGCGCTCCGACAGGAACATGTCCGGCCATTTTGACAATTGATAAAATTGCACATATGCAATGCACTGGACATAGTCTTGCACTTTTGCGCCATTGCTTTGCCTTATAAAGATTTCATCTCGACAATTGTTTCAAGAAGATTATTCACCAAAAGCACGTTTGCAGTGCAATTCCTTGGTTCCTACCGGTAGGACCTACGATGCTACCAGTAGGACGGCATGCAAGCTGTCATTACCGAGGAACAATAGTTTAGTGCCGTCTCCCTCATAACTAGGTAATCTTCATCTGGAGTATCCTTTACAGAGCACAACATACAACTTACTTATCCGTAGAAGTGCTAACCAGTCCTGTTGGCTTACTACTAGTGGTGATCCTGAGGATCCGATGCTGAGTTCAAGTTGTTGGCTGATTTGTTGTTTTTTTGTACAGATTTCTGCCCAGGAAAGCCGACGCAAGCGCAAGGAGTACATTGGCACCTTAGAGAAGCAGTAAGTCTCTAACATGGATACAGGATTGTTGAATCGGACAACCATCCAATTTCAAGGTCTCCTTGTGTGTGTGTGTGTGTGTGTGTGTGTGTGTGTGTGTGTCCTAGTGGCAGTGCTGACTTCTCTCGAACTCTCTCTTCTACTCTCCCCTGTCTCGGGGGCGGCGTGACCAAGCATTTGGCAACTGTACACCAGGCCAGGTGTGTGTGTGTGTATATGTGTCTGTGTGTCTGTGTCTGTGGGTGTGTGTGTGTGGGTGTGGCCACTTCAATCAGCTGTGTGGTGGATACCAGGCTAGAGAATAGTGGCGGTTGTAATGCCTTGTCGAGATCAAGGGCCGCAGTCTCCAGCAGTTTTCTGCGGAGTGGATCGGACGTGCATCCTGCCACAATTTGATCACAGAGAGCCACGTTCTTCTGGTCGTCGTCGGCGAAGCTGCAGGTCGTTGCCGATGCCAGCACATGAGTATAGAAAGTGTCGAACGTTTCGCCAGGCTGCTGGGTGACCTGACGGAAGTGGAAGCGGGCCATGCTGGGGCTCTGCTTCGACTGGAAGTATTCGGCGACGGCGGATAGGCGATCGTCCAGATCGTCGCCAGTGTCGGCTAATGTAGGGACGAGCTGCTGGATGTCCTTGCCAGCCACATACTGGAAAGTGTCTCTCTGGCGAGAGTCGTCCGAGATGCCGGCTGCTGTGACCTAGAGTCGGAAACTCCGTTCCCAAGCAGGAAAACGGGCGGCAGCGTCGTAGAGACTGCTGTATGTAGTGGCAGCAGGGACATGGCGAGGATCAGGCGTTTGCTCGCAGCGCCAATGTAATGTTGGTCTCTTACTTTATTCCAAACAACAACTAACTCGGAGCTCCGGAAAGCCCCGCAATATGATGGCAACAGAATGTAATGGTGTGCGTGCATGAGTACAGAGTCGGTGCGTACCGACTGTCAGCACAGGTGTGGAAAGCGGCCTATGTAAATGGATAGGAGTACAAACGGCGCTGTGTTCATATATGCGTGTGGCAGTCCATATATGTATGTGTGAACACTACAGCGGTCAATTCATCAGCCTTGCAAGTAGTTGAATGGTGTAATCCCAGCACAAGTTGCTATGTCTAACATAGCTGTTCGCTATGATCGCTTCCGCGATGGGCATGTCTGAGGTCTGAGGTGTGGGAGTGGGTGTGCATCCATACGTTGCGCATATGAATGAAGATCGCACCCCCCCCCCCCCCCCCCCCCTCCCCCACTCCTCTTTGGGTGGCTACCTGTGCCTCGGCCATTTTGCGGACCCTGGCCACGGTGGAAGGACACGGTGATGAGCGACCTCAACTTTGCACTGCAGCAGCCATCTCAGTGGTTCACCATTGCCCAGGACCACTCACAGTTGCCCCCTCCCCAGTCACGCTCCACCATGCCCAAGTCTGTGCTCTGCGCAGTGTGTGACCAGAACCTTTCACGGGTCTCCGATAGGACGCGACACAAGTGCACCAATCAGAGACAGCTTCCCATCCAGCTCCAGCGTGCGTCAGTTCAGTGCCAGAACTGCCAGAGGTGGTTCCGTAGCAAGGGTGGGTACTCTGGCCATTGATGTCAGCCAGTCACGAGTTCCCTACACCAACAGTCAGTCTGCCTGTTCCACTTTCAATTTGTTGCCAGCAGCACTGCCTAACATACCGGCGATGCTTCCGTTCTGCGGCCGGGTTCAAGCGTCACAACTGCAATCGTGGTGCGAGACTATCAGCTGCTGAGAGAGCAACTCTGCCCCTCAGCTTCCCACAGTGTAAACGCCATTTCCGCCGGCAGCAGGACCTATCCAGACATCGGCGGTCCTGCTTGTGATCCGACTCCCGTTTTCTGGTCCCCTTTTCATAGGGGTGACACTTGCCCATCTGGGCAGTCATGCAGCTAGTAGTAGTAGTAGTAGTAGTAGTAGTATTGTGAATGATTGCCGGATGATGTCTAGAGCATGAAGTGGTCCTTATGATGGTAACGTTATGTGCACAACTGATTTGCTGTTGTACGTCCATGCTGTCTTGGTGTACTTAAAGTTTAATGTGCTCTAACTATCCTGGCTGGTTAGACGGACGATTGACATTGTGTTCTGCTTTCTCTTTTCTTTGCGTTGCTGTTTTCATCACTATTGATTTCACGATCTATTTATTTTGCCCGTACAAGAGGCTTTAGTAGTAGTACTAGTACTAGTCATGCAGCAAGTAGTAGTAGTAGTAGTGTCGCCGCAGTGGAATGCAGGCTGCGGGCTGGTCGGCAGTAACTCGGGTGGGCGGGACACGTTCAGTAGTTGGGGAATCGTATTCCGCTGCAGCTGATGTATGGCGCCCTGCTACCTAAGCGCCCGCCTCATGGCCCCAGGAAGTGGTGGAAGGATGTTGCAAAGGCTGAGCTTACCTCCACTGGCATTCCAGTTGAAGAGTTCACTGACATCGCCCGGGACAGGGAAGAATGGCGGCTGAGGTGCCGTGACGGGGTTGAGCACATTGTCAACATCAGGACTCAACCGGTAACGAAGCCGTTCCAATGCCCGGCATGCCACTGTAGTTTTCGTCGACTGCAGGATGAGAGTCACCACAAATGTAACGCAATAAGACACTCCCATCGGGCGCTCTGATGGACAGCACAAACCCGAGTCTGCCCCTTTGGGAGGGGGGGGGGGGGCACATAGCCGGACACGGCAGTGGTACAAGGAAGGAAGGAAGGTGTGTATGTATGTGTGTGTGTGTGTTTGTACAAGCATGTGCTTGTCTATTCTCATTATGCATATTATTATTATTATTTTGCTTGTTCACATTGACATCACCAACCAAGCTTCATTATGCATCTGTTCACTTTATTCTAAAACCATCAGCAGTTGTATCAACCAGGATGAAATGTTACGACTGCTCAACTGTGCTGCTCTCCAATGTCACTTGTTTCCAGGCTAGCTGTATGTACTGACTTCAACAAACAACTCATGGAGCGTGTTGCAACACTGGAAAAGCAAAATAGGTAAGCAGAATGTATATGGTGTAGGGAAGTCAATCGGGGACACATGGGTGCACATAGAACCCTCAGCCGTGGTTCCATGGTTTCTTTAAAATATCATATGCTAAATGTAATGCTCTTTGCCAAGCATGGAAAATAGAAGGACTGTGCTCTCTGTTCAGCACCAACAGGTATCTTATTTTATGAACCATGTTGAAATATTGTGAACCCTGTCTTCTGTTCCTTTGGTATTGCCGCATCTAGCTCCCTATATCGGGAAACAACAGAACTACGGAAGCAATTTACAGTACCTGAGCCACTGCTACAATCACCATCTCGTTTGATGAAAGCGCCATCGTCAACTTCTCATATCCCAGTACTGGTAAGGCTGACAAAGTTGTACTTGTGGCCACTTAGATGTTCATAGGACAGCATGTGACGAGCTGTGTGTGCGTGTGTGTATGTGTGTATGTGTGTGTGTGTGTGTGTGTGTGTGTGTGTGAGAGAGAGAGAGAGAGAGAGTGTGTGTGTGTGTGTGTGTGTGTGTGTGTGTGTGTGTGTGTGTGTGCACATGCGTGTGTGGTGTATGTATGTGGTGTGTATGTCTGTGTCCGTGTTCGCTAAAATACCAAGCTGCGGCTGGAGCTTGGTGCCGACCTGCTGCAAAAGTTGTCATGGAAAGCTTTTGTTAGAACTCAAATTTGACCGTTTTTAGGAAACTTTGTTTTCTTGTCACGCAGCGAGGAGACATTTTGGTACTTTTGGCAATGGTTAGGGACGAGGGAATATTTCACACGACTGAGACATGAATAGCAAGGGGTTTTTAATCGATTGGGTAGTCATACTGGTCATAAAAATGTAGAACAGAGGTATTGGCTTCCAAAGCGTTTTCTTGTGACAATGATCAGTGGAAGTTCATCATATAATGGGGAGAAACCACATCAACCAATAATATTATAATATTATAGTCAAACACAGGGAGGCTTTACACCTCCTTGTGTGTGTAATGTAGTGACTTCAGTCATTTTCAAACTTGCTCCAATCGCTCCGATTTTGGTCTCATTCAATTCTCCAGGATGTAGCATAGGAAATCTGCAAGTACTCAGTGTATTCTAATCCGCCCAGCCATTCTAGAGTTATGGTGATTTGAAGTGTGCCAATTTGGACTTTTGCTGGAAACAGAAATGAATGGGAGTGATGCCCGGGGAGAATCGAGAAAATTTCAACACGACTGCATAGTACAGTACAGTGTACAGTGCACATGTACAAAGCATTGTCACGCAGACTGCGCGTACAGCGTGCACACGGTATGGCATACTTTGGTATGCTGGCGCAAAACAAAATTGCTCATTGGGGAAGACAAAAGCGTCTAACTACCTCAAAATTTCTCATAGCCGGTAATTTTTTGACCCTGAAGACGGTGGCATAGTCTGCAATGCTGCGACCCGCCCAGAACAAGCCGAAATTCAACCCCTGAAGAAGCGTTGAGCGCAGAGCACCTAAAATTTGTCGTATGGAAACAGGACTTCAGGTCTCAAGGGCACGAATATCTCCTCTCTCCGACAAAGCAATACACTCGATGCGATATTCTAGAATTTGACCTGGCCGCGCCGAAAAGCACTGCGATTTCGGATTCTCCCGTCAGAAGTACTTGTTTCAACAGAATCAGGGTCTGGGTTAGAGGAACTGAAGTCACTACCTAGGGCAACAACTAAGTTACTTGAATAGAATAAATTCTTCAGGTGAAAACAGCACAGCCCACAACAAACCATTAGCATGTGTTTCTATAGTATGCACTGCATAGTGACAAAATGGACATGCTAGTCTAAGAAGTGTGGGTATAGAAATAGTGGTGCATGCGTATTACTTGAAGAGTGTGAGTGAAACATGAATATTCTTTGTTTCAGATTTTGGGTAATTTTATTGCATCCGTTTGCCTCTCTCGACCTTGGGTTCTGCTCTCCAGCTGTTTGCGGTGGTGTTCGCTCTTGCTATTCCACTTTGGACCACACACAATCTCCCATTACCTTGGGAAGCCAATCATCTGATGCTGGCAGTGGCGGACACCAGCAGCAGCAACAACAACTTCAACAACAACAACAACCACATGGCTTCTGTGTCCGACTATCGCCTTCACTCTGCTGAGAAAGCATTGGCTGCCGGATTAGACCCACTGACAGAGCAGGACACTTCCTCTTATGCCGCCGTCTCTAGTTCGCCTGCCGAACAATTTGACTATGGCCCTGTGAAATGTAAGAGACGGTGACTTGTTATTCCAGGGTTCTAGCCAGGTAAAACTAGTGAGGGGGGGGGGGGGCAGGGGAAACAGTTACTCCTAACCCCATACCTGCCAAGTATCCCGAATTTTGGCCCCTACCCTCCTTTGGCTAGAACCCTGTACTAGTATTCTATCTTATTATATTGGCTGCATCTATTATTTCTGTGTGTTTCCAGGCCCTTACTGAAGTTCAGCACAAAACAGTCTGGAATTGCTCTTGTATGCTAGAATGGGGGGGGGGGGGGGATAGAGTGGGACGGTTGCTTGTTTTGGAGTGCAATCGATCCTAGCCACCATTTCAACATGACTGTGCTTTCTGCTAGGGTATTTGAGCACAAAGGATGTGTTCTCTTCTACGTATTCATTCATCGCTTTGGTGCTAGTAGAGGAGTTCTTTGACACCCTGAGAAATAAGAGTTTGGCCTTTTTCCAATGCCGCCTTAAAAAAAAAGAAAATACGACTGATTAATGTGGGGAGCAAACCCTTCCCTATGACCAATTAGAGAGATTTAATTAAAACTATCTGAGATTACCCGGGGGAGGTATCTTGATGTCTTTCTTTTTTTTAAGGTGCGCAAGCACCACTGCAGCCACTTCATAGAAACCCTACATCACTAAAGCAGGTGGTCTCCCTGCTGCATGTCCTATAATTATCTCAACGAAATGTTTGGCAAGAAGCAAGGTCGTCACAGCATTTGTGGCTTTTTTTCTTCTTTTTGGAGCACACTGCAACAAAGCGCAATGATCGCAGCTCATGCTCAGTGCTAACGTGGCGAATCTCGTCTCGCATACGAAGAATCTTTGTCCCCGATCGTAGTGTCTTCTTGGTTTGTTTGCAGAATCAAAAAGTCTTTTGTGCCTCGAGTATTCTGGTGGCCACTGGAATGACAGTGCTGCGCATCGTTCGACGATGGCAAATTTCTGGTACAGCGGAGTGTAAGTTAGGACGGTAGCCAGGGACCGCGTACTGGCGAGCGTCGCCCTTTCCGGTTTGAGAACACCCGTTGCACCACTTCACGCCACTTGACAAGACTCGTCTTGTCATCGACGAGTTCGGAGCTCTGTCTTCGAAAGTCAGCATGAGAACATGGCCGCGCCGGGTGAACTATGAGATCGTAGAACGTCTGTTACCTTGGTCACAGTGCGGACTGGGCAGCTGTTTGCGAAGACAACATGGTAAACAAACGAAAAAATACAGTCATGAAGATATTTTGTCAAAAAGCAGGACTCAAGATCTCCAACCCGTTAATAACGGTAGGAGTGGGCACCTTGTTCAAAAGAAAATTGGCGAGTATGACCGTCGAAACTCAAAAGCGCTGGTGGAAGCAGGGAATGGCGCGGATGACGCTTCGTGAAGTCAAGCCATGGCATAGTCCAGTGGATAGCGGATAAACTACATGTGACTGACTACTTGAACAGTTGAAGCTATTACTACATGTACCCGGTCCGGTGTTCACAAGTTTTCATAATAACCAGTTACCTGCTGCTGCAAGCATGTACAGTGTACCAAGCATGTATTCGTACTTTGCTACTGTATAAGTACAGTAAAACCTGTCAAGGCGACCACTCGGATAAGGCGACCACCTGCCCAGAAGACCACTGTAACCAGGACCAAGGGATGCTATTTCCAGTCAAACGACCCTGGATAAGGAGACCACCTGGTGACAGAGACCGCATTTTGAAGGTCCCTTGAGCGGTCGTCTTAGACGGGTTTCACTGTACACAGTTTCATTTTGAATTCAATTTCGCTACATTCGTTAGGGGCCATCCGGCATTATCGATAATTTCACGAAACGAAAAAGTTTAGTTACGCTGCGCTCGGCCGGCGAGAAAAACAACATGTTATATAGTAGACCAGAATGCTACTAGCCCTGCAAGAATATTTGAAAGGGCCATTTGAAATGGGAATATTAGAGGGATGTCAATAGATCTGGATAGATCTGGTCCATGTCCTTATGCAAAAGACATGATTCACAGTTCTGATGGTGACCATACTACCTTGTTAGTAGAGGGTTATGCTGTGCTAGCCATCACCTAACAGGGGAAGAGGAGAGCTGCAACATAATAGTCATACAGTGTACCTGCAAAAAGGACATGACTGTACTTTTTGCAGATCAGTGAGTATTCGACAAAATCGTTTTTTGATGAATGAGTGTTTGGCAGAATATAATGGTATTTGTGACTTTGCTGTTTGTTACTTATATACAGTGTGCTTTCATGTTTGTGGTTTGCAATAACAGTTCATTCCCGGACCCTGCTGCATTATGTGGACGAGTCATCATCATCGGCACGCGAGTGCTGCACTGAAACCAATAGAACCACTGCTACACAGCTGGAAACCAGCACCGATCCAGTACACGGCATTGGAAAGCTGGCAAGGGACAGCGAGTATGTGAGTATTACTCACCATCTGAACATCACCTCCTACTCGTTGTCCCTACTGAATACCAGTGCTGGCGGCGGCATTGTATCTGATCACGCAGTGCTCGTATCAACCTCTCATGCTCAGCTAAACCATTCTGTCAAGCATCTTAATTTAGTCTTGTAAATAATTCCAGAAATCAGCATCATCACCATCAACCCATTCGGGTTGCCGGCCCGTGACAAACAATGTCGCGCCATTCCGTCCTCTGTGTCTCTGTCCAGCGCTTGACTTGTCCTAGCTTTTCTGCTGCTCCATTTGCACTGTCCTTCTTCCATTTGACCGCTGGCCGTCCTCTCTCCCTTCAAGTTAATTAATAATGCAAGGGCAATACTAGTGAAAAATTCAACTTTTCTACTCTGTCATTCCAGTCAACTACAGTCCTGCAACAACCAGTATTGCTACAGGAACTGCTCAGTCTTACCTATTGATGTGGCACTCTAGATAACTTGTGGAGATGAATGAATATTATGCTAAAAATATACGTCCAAGAGAAAAACCAGTATCAGAACTGGCTCAACTCTGAAGGTTCATGGGCTCTTTTCATGTTCCAATTGGCCTTGTGGAGTGCTTGAGAATCACTACTTTTTTCCTGAAAATATAATCCTAATACTTTGAACTCGCCACGAGCATTGATATAGAGTCGGACCTCGCATGTTTTTTGAAATGAAGTGTCGTTGTGTAGCCTAGTGGTACGCCTTTGTTATTTTGCATTCACTGTTGTACTTTCGTGTTTTGACCAGATGTATCTTCCTCTCTTCCTATTGCCCCCCCCCCCCGGCTTTTGTGTAGTGTTTCCCTCTATACAAGTTCCTTCTTTTCAAATACATTGATGAAAAGTATGTTGCTAGCATTCCTCACTGTGCTCTTGTGCTGTTGCATGGGTGAAGAAAGAGTAGACAAGTAGACAATGGTGGTTGTAATGTTCAACTATAATTGTAGGCTGAGTATGACCATCATAGTGCATGCATGTTCTTAGTAGGAGAATACGCAATCAAAACAGGTAGTTCAAGTTTTACGAAGCCTTAGCTAACTGTATGTTGAATCTACCGGTACGACGAAAGGAGGAACTGGCTAGCAGAACTGGCTAGCAGAACTACAATATTAGAACTGAACTCTTGGGTGAAGGATCGAGTGGTGCCGGAGTGGGTGAGAGTCAGCAGAATACCATGCAGTGCCGCGGTGCAGACAGAGTTCATCATGCAGGAAGCTAGACGGTAAAGACTGCGTTGTGTGTAGAATGTGAGGATAGTGAGGGAATGCAGACCCATGATGTTGTTAGAGGCGTGTATGCAGTAATCGTGACTGAACAAGAGCAACTCTTTGTCGGGGTATGCATACTCTAGTCTAGGTATTGGTTCTCAATCTCTGGAGCAGCTACACTATACATGTACCGGTGATAATGTAAAAGTCAAGAGTGTGTGCAACAGCTGAACAATGCATGTCAGCCTTTGGACAATCCCTAAAATAAAATCAAAATCAAAAAAATGTTCAGTGATGACTGAATGCGGTCAGGTCACATACTGCAGTGGCGAAACAGTATTTTGGTGTTGCTTAGACTGGAGCAGTTTTTTTTCAGATTTCATCTTTCACAAGAGCGGTGTGCATTGCATTGGCGCTGTGCTTTGAAAAACAAAATACATAACAAATCAATAACAAAAGCCACATCACTAGTACTCGTGCCGGAACAGGCAGCTGCCATAACTCAATTTTACGTTTATTTTAACAGCAAGGTGATGCGCCTCGATCTTAGTGTGCTCAATCCCCATTTGTTCCATCCACGCATGCATTGCTAGTTATAGTTCTCATTTTAGTGGGCCACAGCATGGCTTGGAAAAATCATTCTGCTTGCAAGCAGGGCTTGAACATTTCCCTTCCCAATCATTATCTTAGACCATAATATCGGGCTTGCCTGGTCGGGCACTGTACAGATTTATACAATGTAACTGAATACACAATACAGTGGTCCAACATTTGTCCCAAAATGAACGACACAGTTTTGCAATTGAAAGCAGGTAAAGTGCTTGATCAACAAGCCTTTACAAATGAATAGATCAGCATAAGAGGCAGCAGCAGCAGCAAATAAGACACACAGTCATAATATTGACTAAAACCACAGCAGGGAAGAACTAATATACAAGTTGCATGCCAGGAATAAGGATTCCTGTCAGCACTGTACAAAAAGAAACGTGATAATTATTGAAGGTGAAAGGATAGACAAATTATTCCTGAATAAAGCTTAAAAAATATTCGTAACGTGATACTAAGTATGATCAGGGAGCAGAGAAGACCAGCTTAGCTTAGTAACTTAGAGACACAAGTAGAAAATAAAGAAACTTTAATAGTATGCACATATTTTCACCGTGCAGACTAGATGTACCAGCAGTGATCGGTCGCACGATGTGACAAGGGTCTCACAAAATGAGAGACGTTATGTACAGTCAGTGTGTACGATAGCACCTAGCCTGAGCTGCCCAGGCACATCTCTTGTAAGAACTCCATACACTATGCCGCATGGTGTAGAACTAGCTACAGCTAATAACCCATGTGATTCCTTCGTTGGCATTCACTGAGGACAACTTCACATCATCAGCAGTGCTGCAATTGTGTATCGCTGTACACCTTAATTCAACATAAGCTATGGTTAAGCCTGGATGTTGTTGAGTCCAATTTCGTGGTTAGGATGATTGTTTTTCTTGTTTTCGGCTTTCTAGTTCACTGACCACTTCATTCAGTGCAACAAATTGATCCGAGAGGAGACCGAGCATGACATTATACGCTTCCAGAAGCTGCCGAACACCTCCTTGTAGGTCTGTACATTGCTCCAGCTGCTGCAGATGCACAGGAAGCAACGGCTTCACCTTCGCTGATAGCTCTCCTACATTGGCTAAGGGCTCAGAACTAATCACGTTCTTCAGCTCAATCACAGAACTGAGATTACTGGCAGTTTCCAGAATGGATGCCTCTTGGGCCAAGATTACATCACTTTTTGCGGACTCTGGCAGATTCTGCGACTGCACTGATTTCATCCAATGATCCAGGTCCTCCAACTGAGACCAGGCTGCCCGAATATTATCTCTATTGGCCTTTGTAGCAGTTTTCATCCGAGAATCAATGGAGACCAGCCGTTCCGCACACGAAAATTTCTGCTTTGCTGATCGTGGCTGGTTATGCCCGTATACCTTTCGCTCCACAGCAGCAAGGCGCTGCTCATAGGCGGGTACATTTTGTTCGATCACTCCAGAGAGTTCACCAGCAGCATCCAGTGAGGACTTGCTTTCCATAACGAAGGACACTTTTTCAAAATTACCATGCAGGATCGAGATGACAACTACAGACTATGTACGACAGTGAGTGCATATCGGGCTAGGATCGATGGGGGGAGGATTTCTTTGTTGTTGTTTTTTTTTGTTGCGAAAGAGAGTAGCGAAAATGTACTCTTTGATCTTTTGAAATGTGCCGACGTCATGATTGTGTCAATTATTTTGACACAGGCAGTCAGGCACATGCACAGGGCATCTATAAATCGTACTCGACTCAACAAACGTACTTGTTCAAGAATCAGCGAGCTTTCATCTTCGTTCTGTAACTAATAGTTTGATGGAGTTTAGTGTCGTTTGCAAAGGCACTTTGTCTAAGCTGAGATGAGTGAAGAGCTTCATATGTACTAGTAGATGTTTGTGGCCAGCAGTTTCTGGAATACATTTTGAGAATTTTGTATTTGTCGTGTGAAAAAGCCGGTTGTCTAAAGGCATTCTTTATGGTGCGTAAGATTCTACTCTTTATTGATGAGTTTCAATCATGAAACAAGCTGCACGCAACTGGCTTCAGCAGAGTGGTTCTCACAATGTGGAAGTTCGCCTTGCTTCTCTTTCGTCACTTATAGCAGGATTTCTGCTACGTAACCGAATGGTGACATCGGTATTTCTTATTTCTGGTATGTTGAAATATCCCTTCATTCATTCATCGTTCTGCTTCATACTCATAAGGCTTCGGGGAACGAGGGTGTGATGTCACAACAGGCTGAGAGTCGAAATAATTATAAAACTGGAGACCCCCTAGATAGGCGTTTAGCCGTTGGGGAATCCTTTTTAATATTAAAAAACAGACAAACATGTTTACAGTGCGTTTCAAAAGTATTGACCTCTGGACTTTTTCAAATAATTCAAATTTGATTTGAGCTTTTTGAGAAATTTCTTCGGGATATTAGGCCATCATTTTTTATATCTATGTTTCGCGTCAGTTCAACTTCCAGAATCATATGCGAGACGTGGAAAAAATAAAAAGTTGCAAAATAATAAATAAATCTCATCAGAAGAGTATAGAATTAGCTAGAACTGTACATAGCACAGTAGCTCGTTCATGCTGTACATTCGAAAGAAAAGTCGTGCATCGAAGGACAAAGTTTGGTTTTTTTTGAGCATGAGTAAATATTCACTTTGGACAGAGGAGGCAACCGTTGGTGCCCATACTTCGCTGGATTATTGTACTCAGACTTCAGCAGCGGTGCAAAGAGCTCCGGAACGACGCATCCTCTCAGCTTGAGGCAATCGATGCGGTCTGGTGTAAGCTAGGGGTGAAACGAGTATCTATTTTGACCAACCGATCACTCATTCATAATATTCGATCGAGTATCCGATTATTTCGAGTATTTTATCGAAATTCAAAAGCGCTAGATTTGTGAGTTCTCGACCAATTCGGAAGAAATTATCTGTGAACATAGAACAAAAGTCGCCAACGTCTTGTACAGAGTGTAAAATAACGATTTTCACCAGTACTTTCATTATCTCAAAACAAAATAACGTTACTTGCCGTGGTGATCGCATCGTCCAAGTCATAAAATACTGACTCAAAGGCACGAATAATGCATGCATACCATGTACCAGTCGATGAGCAGTACAACAGGAGTTTTTGACAAATAGAATGCCAGTACCAAAAAAAAAAAAAAAAAAAAAAAAAAAAAACGATCGAGTGCAAAATTTCGAATACTCGCTCGTTTGAGATTTTCGAACGAATACTCGAATATTCGAACTAATCGTTTCACCCCTAGTGTAAGCTCATAGAATACTGCTCGCAGATGCCGAACAGACGATTTACGAACGCTGGCCTCAAGGCCATTTCTGAATCTCAGCTTCGCCGTGTGCAACCAGTCCACACTGATGACTCGTACTGGATCGTGCGATTGTACACTCACCGTGCATGTTCGATTTTTTTTTCCGAAAAAAATCAAAACGTATGCGTGCAGACGACGCGAAACATAGATATAAAAAATGATGGCCTTAAGGACGTTTAGCAACGTGAAAGTTCAAAAGAAAATTCGAGTCTGGGAATGAGTACAGAAACAAAGGTCGAAACTTCGAACACTTGGACGCGAAGTTGCAGTGATTTGCGAAAGTAACTTTCTCTTTTCTCGGTACGCATTTGACTACAGGGAGTAGTAATTTTACAGCCCCCCTTGAGACTGAGCTGCATATACTGTACGGTACTATAAGATTCAAATAGCTTCGAGAAAAAGTCGTTTCGCATTGCTAAACCTCACAAGTTTTCTTTTTCGAAATAGATTTTCGCGAAATATCGCCACCACCAAAAGTTCGAATTTTTGCATTGCTAAACGTCCCTATTAAGGATGTTTCGAACTTTTGGTGGTGGTGATATTTCGCGAAAATCTATTTCGAAAAAGGAAACCCTGGGAGGTTTAGGGCGCGTTTGGTTGGTACGAACTAGAACGGGATTCACCAGAACAACGCGTTTGGTTGGGACTGCACCTGTTCTGGGTCGGCCAGAACATGTTCTGCTTGCTCCGGCCTCGAGGCCGGAGCAGACCGAGCAGTTTCACTTTTTCACAGTGAAACCTGGCGGGAACATCGATTTTGGTCCCAAATGATCACGTGCATACGCTTTTGGGTTGGACTCGTTGTACCGTACAAAGTGACCATGGTGACCCATACACATTTTGAAGAATGCACCAAGTTTGGCACATTTTTCCACAAAAATGTGCTCTGTTTCTGGAGTACCGTTTGGTTGGCATGATATGAGGCTGCTCCATGTGCACCAGCTGTTCGATCCTGTTCTAGATCGTACCAGCCAAACGCACCCTAAGCAATCCGAAATGACTTTTTCTCTAAGTTATTTGACTCTTACCGGTATAGTACCAGGGTTCTAGCCTGGTCAAAATAGTAGGGGTGGGGGGGGGGTGGGGGGGGGGGGGGGGGTGGGCATGGGAAACAGTTACCCTATATCCCATTTTTCCACTGTCCAATATTGTCTTGCCACGCCAAATGCAACGTATATGGGGCGAATCCCTGACTTCACCCCAGACAAATGTGCCTTTATGAACCATCTATGCATGAAAAACACGAAAATCGGAAAATGAGTAGGGGGGCGAGCAAACAGAGTAGGGGGGCGCTGCGCCCCCCCTACCCCCTTTGGCTAGAACCCTGAGTGCCGTACCGTATATGCAGCTCAGTCTCAAGCTGTAAAATTACTACTCCCTGTATTCAAATGCGTACCGAGAAAAGAGAAAGTTACTTTCGCAAATCACTGCAACTTCACGTCAAAGTTTTCGAAGTTTCGAGCTTTGTTTCTGTACTCATTCCCAGACTTAAATTTTCTTTCGAACTTTCGCGTTGCTGAACGTCCTTATTACTCAAGCAGTCTCCCCAATTTTCTCATTTACGTTTCTTAGCGATGGGATAACAAACGCCCAATTTCCTTATACAGGTCGTCCCTCGTTGATACATAATCTCTGGGACTTGACAAATGTTATGTATTAACGGGGTTTATGTACTAAACGAAAGTGTACATAACTTGCTTGTGTACCGGAATTTTTCACTTTTTTCAACTTTTCTGAGTGTTTCTTGCTACCTCGACTAGGCAGCGAGATATTCTTGATTCCCTTGATATAACATAAAAATTATGTTATAACGGTCACAGTTAGCGAAGATTATACAGTTTACATGATACATGCCCAGCCGCGCCTGTACAGTCACTCGGAAAAAAACAGAGCTTTGCCGGTTTGTGATGTGCGCTCTGGTTTCTGAGTTAATTGCGTCCACAAATAGAAACTAGAACATGATGTGCCTCCACTGGAAGGCCAAAAGACCAACAAATTATGTACTATTGAGGTAGATGACATGCGGGTACGGAGAAATGTTATGTACTAACGGGGTTTATGTACTAACGAATTATGTACTAACCGACAAAATTTGTATGGAAGTGACCACGTTTCGTCCAGGACTTGAGATTTCTTATGTACTAACGGGGTTTATGTACTAACCGGACTCGTATTAACGGGGGACGACCTGTACAGTAGGTATCGGTTATAGCGTGGGTGTTTGAAAAACGACTTTCTATTCTTATTTCCGATATTTCTTACACACGATAAATCAAGTGTGGCATATCATATGCATGTGCGCATGGGCAGGAAGATCATCGTACATGCAACGCAGTACTTCTGTGCATGTGGCTGACCAGAGTCCCATAGGCTTACCATGTGGCTATGCAACAAGAGTTACATGACCACAACAGTTGAATCTGCAGCACTACGACGCAACGAGAGTCAGATCAGAACGGAAATGGACAGATGTAATTACTACAGGCGATACACTTTGTACTAATCTGGCATGTTTCGCGACACAAAGTCCATTCTTAGGACCGATATATTCTACTATGGGATAAAATTGCTTGTAAGAATAAATGTGCACATGAAATCCATGTTATGATTTTGAAAACATGAGCGTTCATTCTTGTAGGCAGTATATTCTTTTACACGACCACGCTATAACCGATACGCACTGTACTTGTACTGTAAAAGCAGAAATTTTCGGTGGTGTTTTATTTTCGGTAACTTTGGTGCCGACAATTTTTACCGAAAATAAAACGCACCGAAAATTTCGGTACAACCGATACTGTATACGTGTAGTACTAGCACACTTACCTAGAGAACGGGTTTTACCGAAAATTTCCCTCTACCGAACCGCCGATTTTGGAGAATACCGAAAATATTACACCACCGAAAATTTCTGCTTTCACAGTACATGTATACCGTATTTGCCTGCACCCCCTTTTTTGACTAACGTTTCAGCTAGGGGTGTGCGGATAATGCTCGAAAAGGTGGCAGATTCTGCTCGAAAAGCAGTGAAATTGGCAGAACCATACAAACCTTATGGCGGGCAATTCCTCGAATTCTGCTTCATTTCTTTATCCACATACCAAACATGCATGAAACTTACCAGAAAAAGTACCGAATTCTGCCAATTTTTCTGCCGGCATTATCCGCATATGCCTAGTTTCAGCAATTCAAAGTATATTCGGAGTATAATGCGCAGCCTAGATTTGAGTACTCTAATTTCTGAAATTTTCGGTGCTCAGTATTTTCGGTATGAGGGCAACAGGCTAGGTTAGGTGAACAGAAATTTTCGGTACAGAGAAGCAGTTCCCTATTGGAGTATGTGTGTTAGTGTTTGTTCGGTGTATTGAAATTTTAGGTGTGAAACAGACGCACCGAAAGTACCGAAAATAAAAGTACACCGAAAATTTGTGAAATTACAGTATATTATCGATTATAAAGACAGTATTATAGTGCGACCATGGATGCAATTATCATAAAAATAATATACGTTCTAGTACTACCGGTAGTACCTACGGGGTCTCATACCCATCATGCACTTTCAGTGTAGCTGGCAATAGACACTACAAATGCATGCACGTGGCTTGTGCCGGTTCAGAGGTGGCAAGCTTCGCAACAGGTTAATGCATTCGTAGTGCATGCATGCCCATATTCGGAGCATAGAGAGTCTGAAATAGTGCATCTAAAATGCACACTGTTCTCCGTCAAATACAGTAGATTTCTAAGCAAATGGATAACGCCCAATTTTGGAATTTCTACGTACAAAGTGATCACAGATTTTATGTGGTACAGGTGGAATGGTGATAATTCGAACCTCAAAATGCCAGGAAAAAACTTCTAATTAGGCGAGACCAAAATAAAATCGAGATTCCCGGGCAGGACCCGGTACCCATGTGAAATTGGGGCGTGGGCGGGCGAATTTTTAATTTTTTTAATTTTTTCCTATGTATGTATGTATGTATGCATGCCATGCTGAACTTTTTTTACAGTATCTGATAATTTTTTTTATTCATTTTTTTAAAATACAGAAAACAGGTACGCGGTTTACCCGTTCAATTTTTCTGTATTTCGGCCAACAATGGCCGAAATCAAGGAGTCGTACAAGCCCGGGTTAACCCGGTTTGTGTGACTCCAGGTCACAGATCTACTGACACGATCAGTACTGCACATGACTGTATTATGAACTGTTAAAAAAATTTGGCTTTGGCTCGATTTTGGTGCGGGAGGGCCCGGGAATCGTTTTTAGAACTTCTAATTAAGCGGTATGTTCTAATTCAGCCATATTCGTATTATCAGGATTCCACCTGTATAGATGCTGGCCTAATGTTTTTTTTAAAACCCAGAGGTCCGTACTTTTGAAACGCACTGTAGGTCCACTTGATGGTAGACCCGGATGCTCGAAGGCCAACCATGTATCCTAATTCCGACTACCCATAATTTCATGCTCTGTGCTTGTATTCGACTCGTAATCTTTGCCGAGGGGACACTACGGTCATCTTCTTTTAGCACACCAATTGTCAGGGGCCTGCGATAAGCAGAAGTCCCATACAAGGCGAGTGGGTTTTCGAGTGTTGTTACAACATGCAGCCTGGGTTGCATTTCATACAAAAATCCAACTTTACCACAACCAATTTTGAGTGGACACAGTGTCAAACACGCCTTTAACCAAACATCAAGAGCCAGCTAAGATAGCTATAAATACTATTGGTGCCGACATAATAGCATGATGAACCATGAAGAGCGAGCTAAGATAGGTATAAATAATACTCTTGGTGCCGACATAGTAGCAGGATGGAACAATGAAAATATATATTATAAGATTTAGACTCGGATGGAGAGCCAAGGATTAAAATTTAAAAAAAGTTAGCGTTGGACAAAACGGATAACTTGTAAACTTATGGTCCTCTCTTTTCTTTAATTATAAGATTTAGAAACGTTTTTCTTCGATAATCATCAGTGAATCTACGTCGAATAGTGCACAAGGGAAAACACATCACAATATAGCCTCGAAATATGCTACAATGCAGGGCTGATCGAAGGTCACACATTTTGATTACAATTACAATAAGGGTGCAAGGGCTTGGGGGTTGGTTGCATTGTGACCAGGATGTGAGAACAGTGGAAAAGAAAATGCGAGACGTGAAGACGTAAAAACTAGCACAGTGCGACAACTGTAAATGTTCAAATCGGAGTGAAGGGATGATATAATAATAATAATATTGATATTATCATGTCTTCGCTCCCGTCATAATATGACGGTGAATGGCTGCTCTCGCCGAAAAGAAGCTTGCTTCTGAGTGATAATTACTAGTTGCGTTTCCTTGCATCAGCGTAGAATCCCTTGATGGCAGCTTCAAGAGCTGTGTGTGTGTGTGGGTGTGTGTGCGTGCATCGTGTGTGAATGTGTTAGTGCGGCCCAGGAAAAGAATGTATGTAGTTGTAGCTGGAGCCATACGTGTGAAGACAAAGATGGACATATTTTTTTCTAAGTACGGCGCAACCAGTTAAGCCTAGTTCACATTCGACGGAACGCTGACGGTACGGGGCGTAAGGGCCTGTCGGGAAGGCTGGGATGAGCTGTACAATCTTGTACGATTCGTACGACACGACATGCTGCAGTCGTTGTGTCGTTCAACAGCGAACGGCGCGAGTCATAAGGCACGGTGACTTTTGGACCTAATTTCTTATTTTTTGGGACTTCTTTTCAGTTATTTCTCCTTGAATGAAGCGGAATCAAGTTCACGATACCATTTTTTCATGAAGACCAAAACGTACGAAAGATGTGCCATTCAAATAATAGCTCCAGGAAATGATAAAACAGTAACGCTCCTGAACTATCCCTAAAATAGTAAATACCATAAGTGACATCAGGCCTTATCTTGCTATAACTCAACTAAGTCGTGTTAACCATTCTGCGAGTTATCATGGGAAGCGCAGTGTTCCAGATGCTAAACATTTCCAAGTACGAATCGGGAGTAGTAGGCGCACGCCGCCGTCTCCCGTTCACACTCAAAATGCAGCGGTTTTGTACGCTTGCGTCCCCGTCTACGGTGTGAAAAGTTGAACTGATCCAACTCTTCCCGATCCGTACGGCAGTATGGTTGCGTTCCCGTTCCTGGCGTTCGCATTGGACGCAGTCAGACTGTCCCGTTGCTTCCCGTCGATCCTTACGTCGCGTCCCGTCGCGCCCGTCGAATGTGGACTAGGCTTTAGCACACATGTACACCGAACGTTATAGTGTGGAATGTCACAGTCTAGCACAACAAAATTATCTTCATCTTTGTCTTCACATGTATGGCTCCAGCTATGGCATGCATTTTTTTCTAGGTCGCACTAAACACATTCACACACACACAGAGACACAGCTCTCCACTTCGCTCCCTCTCTCCAACCACCTTTCACCAGCGCTGCTACTCCCCACATATACACACATTAAATTTTCTTGCACATTCTTGCCCTCTTATCACTTTCCTACAGCACCTCAGTGCACATCTACTCAATTCATTGTTTGTTTGCATTAGTTTTCTGTTTCAACCTGATGATGGGCCAGGCCCGAAAATTTGGTGAACATTTCAAGTGACGCATGCAGCAGAGAGACCGTGTTTGAGTTGAGTGACCCCAATGTGTAAATGGCTGCAATGGAGTCTGTGAGTCCTTAGAAACATGTGCGATGGTCGCGAAAATGTAATCTCTAGCGAAATTTTTCCACTTTATAGTATATTGATGGCACCCTGAAAAATCCATTGAACCCTCGACTTGGCGTAACTGGCAGAAAGCATCTCTCCTTGCTGAATATTATTGGGTTGGAACTTGGAAGTGCACCCCTCACCATTGGAGCTTGAGCAGGCCGAGTAGGCTCATATTGCTCCGAGAACCCTACAGTTCTAGTTCTCCCCAAGCACACACTATTAAATACTGTTTTGCCTGGCACAGGAAGTGACTAACTGGTTTGTAGCTGACGCGTTGTGAATGACCAAGGGTCCTCAGTGCTTGTTCTCCACGGCCAACACTCACACTGCCGTCGGGAGTTCGCACGGTGTTTGTTGTGCTGGAAACGGAATGCCTCTGTAAGTTTGTACCACTGGCCCTGTCGTAATGTTTTGGAGCACGAATTTCATCAGCTTACTTAGGCGTAACTGATTAGGGATAAATAAAACGAAATTCCTGAACACACTATGTTAACTTTTCAGTACACAATGAACGTATGGGGAACGTATTTTTAGGAATATAACATTGTCTTGTTATTCCATTTTCCTGCTATGCATGTTATGACACAGTGCCAATTGGAACTATCGTCCTTTCAACATTTTCTGAGTATTTTTTCCATCGATGGAACAAGCCGTTCAGGTAAGCAAAAGAAATGTGTAGCCATACGCCCTTTGGTAGGGTATTTCTGTTTTCCTTCCTTTACTCATGCAGTTGCTGTTGTTGCTGCTGCAGCTGCTGTTGTTATCCTTGCTGCTACTGCTACTGTTATTGTTATTGCTGCTGTTCCTGCTGTTGCTGCTTGTAAACATCGCTGGGCGTTTCTTCTGAAAAAGGTCATTTCCTATTCTCCTCTAACACCACTCGGTCCAGGAGCGACACTGACTCACGCTGCTTCCTGGTGTTCACGAGGTGTTTGTCGCGCTGGAAACGGAGCGTCTCTGTAATTTTGTATCCCTGGTGATGTTTGGGCTTGGAGAGCTCTACATAAGTGATGCTCTTCAAGCACTATCTTCCTCAGCCTACTCAAGCTCAACTGGTGAGGGGTGAATTCCCCGAAACACTGTGTATTGAGCAATGAGTGGTGCTTTCTTGCAGGTTTGCCGAGTCGAAGGTTCGATGGACTTCTCGTGTGCTCCGGATGGCAGTCGTGAGTCAGTCAAGTGTCAAGTCAAGCCGGCGGAATAGCGCGAGCTCCAGTGTAGGGAGCAAACTCTATACTTAGCTATGGCAAATAAATTTGAATTTGAAAAATGGATCACTGTAGCCGGTATACAGTATGTATCGCCTATAAGGTTGGCGGCTATAGTGATCAACTTCTAAAATTCATTTTCAATTGCCATACCTATTAAAGTTATAGTAATACTCGTCTATAGTAATAATTATATTGCCTATAGTGATCAAATTCAACTTTCAAAAGACCTCTACTACAGTTGCGCTCGGTGAAATCCGGCCCGAAGTGCATAACTGGCGCCCAGTACTGATGCGGCCCTTGACGCCCTCAAAGTTGTACAAGTGCTAGTGTGCGCGTGTGCCGTATGAACTGTGCATGTGCTGTACTCATACGCATGCATGCTTACACCAAAGTTTAAAAACCGCGCCAAACAAAGACAAGTGTAACATTCATTTCAGTTCAGCACAAGTAAAGAAGACGGAGATCGTTTCGAAGCAGTTTATTTCATACACAGAACAGCAGGGCTTCAATATTTTGTGTGGCCACCGTCAGCTTCGATTAGGGCTTCAACACGACGTGACATTGACTCCACGTATGGGGAAACCGTGTCAGGACCCAACGAGTCCCACGCCAGGTGCAGTGCCTGCACCAGCTGGTCAGCATTCTCGCAGCGATGTGGAATTATTCTCTTGAGAAGAGCGCACACATTCTCGTTTGGATTCATGTCCGGCGAGCAGGGAGGTTGAAACAGGATGTTGGGTACTCCGCTATCGAGAAGATCCTGCTGTGCTTGAGTGAAGTGAATGAAAGAAATTTTGAACTGTTTTTAGCATGCAACACGTGCACTCCGAACTTTTACACGAGGTGCGTACAGTTGAGTTCATACACACAAATCGCCAGTGATGTAATGGGAGCTGGCTTCGCGGCGCCGGCTTTGCACTTCGGGCCGGATTTCACCGAGCGCAACTGTACATTATTTTTGCATTGGCTAAAGTAATTGATGTGGAATCAAGTGGTGTCAGAGACGTACAGGAAGTTACTTCTTTGTGAAAATTTTGTTCGATGTTGTTTCATGGGTTCTACCTGTAGTATTAGTTGTCCAAAATACCTCCATTGTGAGGATATGCTGACGATGTGTGTCAGGAGCCTTGGCTGCATAGGCATGATAGGGTGCATTTCTCAAAGTAGGAGTACACAGGACGTACGCTGCAACCAACTATGCAGTGTGTATGTGCACAGCACACTGAGTCTTTTGATACCCCACTCGCATACAGTACATGCAGTATCGGTCGTAGTAATATATCGCTTAATATAGTGATATAATGCTCGAAATCAAAGACCAGCGCTATAGGCGATACTGACTGTATTAATAGCCGCCAACCCTATACGTGATATGCACTGTAATATTGTTGTTGATTCCCCGTTGTTGGTCTAGGTCTGGTTCGCGTGGTGGTCTGGCTGTTGGCTGCACTCTGGTTCCTCTGCTACTTGTTGCCACGTGTGTCTGTGCTGAATCACACAATGCCAGAAATCTTGGTTAGTTCTGTTGCTGCTACTACTCACTATCTTCGGCTGGCAAGACCAGAAATGGTACATGTATTCTGCTTTCTATGGGGCCGCTCCTAAAAGTCCTTTCTTTCAGGGAACATGGCCAAGAAAACCAATCAGTCGGCCTTTTCTTCTATTTTTTAATATTTTCTATGCACCGTATGCGTGTAAAAATGAAATGACGTCGCGACTTTGTGAAAGTGGTATAGTTGTGGTTCGGCACACTGTGTTTCACATTTCACAGCATTGTTTTTGTATGATAAAGAGGTGGCGAGAAGGCCATTTCATGGTTTTGAGAGGTCGCTTGTGCTGTGAAGACATCTCTACTGCCTGTCTCCTCCTGGATGTGCTCTCTCGCCGCTTCCTTGCTCTCCAACCAATAGACATTGATCAATTTTTTACATGTCCAGACTAGGCCGGATTTATGACGTCAGAGAAACTGATGACTTTGAGTTTGCGGATGATGCCGTACTGCTCGCTACAACTTGCAACGCAGCCGATCAATCCCTGTGTGCCTTTTGTGAGGTCGCATCCAGCTTGGGTCTTACAGTGAGCATGACCAAGGCCAAGCTTCTCGTCGCAGGTTTCGGAGTTTGCCCTGCTGATTGCTCTGATTTGGTCATTGGCAGTGATAGGGTTGAAGCAGTCACCTCATTCCCCTATCTTGGTTCCACCATCACTCCGGACTCGCGATCGCAAGCGGACATTCGGAGCATTCGGAGCTGTCTAGGAAAGGGTGCAGGGGCCTTTGGTGGTCTTCAGCGCATCCTGCATGACCGGAGCCTGAACAGTCGGTATACCGGTAGGGTGCCATATATACCATACCGAAGTTTGAAAAAGATCCGACTTCTTTGCGACAATGGAGAGCCAAAATACTGAAATTTCCCTATCTACTCCCATACAAAGTCTATCATGATGTCACCAAATTTAGTGCAAACTTCAAGCTGGTATAACTCTGGAACGGCTGCTCCGAGCAACCTGGGACCTTCACCATTGGAATCAGTGCATTTTTCGCTACAGGTTCACCAGTTTGACACCTATTTTGCCATGCTAGAGGTGTCCAGAATGGGAAAATCAACGAGAGAGCTTGGAAGCTCAGGGCCCTACGCTATGCTTTTTTGCTTGCTCATCATGCATGTAACGTGTCAAAGCTGTGTGGACCCAGGCTAGCGCTAAACGATACTGAAGTAACGTCTGTTGCATAGCTACGGGATTAATAGTTTGTGTTTATTTTTTATTAACTGGTTTATTTATTTATTTTTTTGTGTCACGCCTGGCGCTATCCCGTATTTGTCCCGTACCGTACCGTACCATCAAAGACAGATGGCCACAAACAGCTGGCCACAATATTTTTGTTTGTTTGTGCCATCGGCATGCCTGGCGCTATCCCGTACCTGTCTCGTTTCTGCCGATCACGCGCGTTCTGGAGTCGACGGGATGTCTGTCCTGCCGTTTCCTGTTGACCGGCGCCGACTCTGCCGATCACGGACGGTCTGGAGTCGACGGGATCTCTCTTCCGACGTTTCCTGTGACCGGCGCTGACTCGCCCGTTCAGGATTATTTTGGAGACGACGGGATCTCTCTTCCAAAGTATGTTTTTGCTCACGCATCCTGTCACCTATTCGGCAACTAACGTCCATTCTAATTGCATTTCCTCGTCTCCCTACTTCGTATTTCTTTCCAGAAAATCTCCCTATACAGCAGGGAGTCGTTTACATAATACGACTCCCTGCCACAGTCAGACCTCGCTTATCCGGTCCTCGTTTATCCGGATCCCTCGCCATCCGGAAGAAAATCGCTGGTTACCGATGTGCAGCATATGTTATGCATACAACATAACCGGACCTCGCGATCCGCATGCCGGTGCATGATTTTGTGTACAAACTGGTTAAAATGTGTACAAAAAGCTTTGTCGTATCCGGTTGCAGAAGCAGGAATCAGGGAGTTGTACAAGCAAATGAGGTCCTTGACCTGCTGGATGCATGCGGATAGCACTCAGTTGCATGCACTTGTCATTTTTCTCGCTTGTTTTACATACTGTGCACGCTAGTTGTACGGCATAGGACCCGTCTACATGTATGTACGATGCCACTGCTTTTGACATGTCACATACATATCCAGTATGTGTGTTCAGTTATCCGGTTCCCTCGCCTATCCGGATATTTTTATGGAAAACAGATGTGTGCGGTTAAGCGAGGTCTGACTGTATACATCTATATACGTTATAATTATAATGCTATCGGCCTACATGCGATTCCCGAGCTGGTCGACAGGCGGCCTACCAAGCCTGCTAGTGGGATCTCGGCCTCGCACACAAATCCACACAAAATGTTGCAGCACTATCGGCCTGAATGCATTCCCCCGATACACTTCGCATATATACTCATTCTCTTGATGGTACGGGACAGGTACGGGATAGCGCCAGGCATGCCGATGGCACAAACAAACAAAAATATTATGGCCAGCTGTCTTTGCTGGTATGGTATGGTACGGTACGGGACAGATACGGGATAGCGCCAGGCATGACACAAGCAAACAAACAAACAAACAAACACCAAATTAAAGCTGTGTGGACCCTGGCTAGCGCCAGACGTTACTGAAGTAACGTCTTCTGCATAGCTACGGGAATAAAATTAATTAGGGTATGTATTTGGGCACTTTGGATGGGTTATGGCCCCTTGAAGTGGCCCAAGCAAAACGTTCTCTTAGAAAGAGACAGGTTTCCATTGATGACGAGAGAGCTTGGAAGCTCAGGGCCCTACGCTATGCTTTTATGCTTTTTTGCCTAGCTCATCGTACATGTTATCAGAACTGATGGAATTGTCTTTTTCCGTTGGTTGGCCACATCACTGTATTGCAAAAACGTTTCAATCGGTTTGAATATTATGAGTTAGGCAAAAGTATTTGCAGAATTTATTGCGGATTGTTATTTCTCTAATAATCATCTACTTTTGTTTTGCTCCTTCTTTAATTTTTATCTCCTTATATTGTAAATCAACAAATTTTGGCCGAAGAGAAATAGAAACCTCTCGATTAGAGAGGTTAAGATGCACGTTATTTCCGACGTGACGCGCAGTTTCACGTCAAATTTGAAATCGATCGGTATTTTTGCTCTCACATGCATCCATTGCTCAATCATGCATCATTTGCCTATATGACAAACGTTGGCCTGCGATTTACTTTGGCCGGTTGGTACCAAGCGGCGAAATCAGCGAAATTAAATCGCCAGCGAACATTAGTTGATTTTAATACAGATATCGGATTTTCTGGCCTTTTTGTAGTAATACATGTACATAATCATTGACCTGTTGAGCCAATGACGACGCCGAATGCATGGTTGCCTGTGGAGCACATTACATAACTTTACAGTCTCCTAAAATACGTATCCTGTCCGACGGCAAAAGAGGCTGCAGATTTAGTTTTTCTGCGCGTCGACGGGATGTCTGCGACGCGAAAGTTCAGCTCGCGTTATTTGGCTCGCACGTCGAAAAAAATCAACGCGAGTGACCTGCTGCTCACGTCGAAATTTGGACATTACATAACTTTACAGTCTCCTATATAAATACGTATCCTGTTCGACGGCAAAAGAGGCTGCAGATTTAGTTTTTCTGCGCGTCGACGGGATGTCTGTCCTGACGTTTACTGGGACCGGCGCTGACTCTGCCGATCACGGGCGTTCTGGACTCGACGGGATGTCTGTCCTGACGTTTCCTGGCACCGGGTTAGACTCTGCCGATCACGGGCGTTCTGGACTCAACGGGATTTCTGTCCTGACGTTGCCTGGGACCGCCGGACTCTACCGATCACGGGCGTTCTGGAGTCGACGGGATCTCTCTTCCGACGTTTCCTGTGACCGGCACTGAATCGCTCGTTCACGCTTATTTTGGAGACGACGGGATCTCTCTTCCAAAGTATGTTTATGCTGACGCATCCTATCACCTAATCGGCGTCTATTCTAATTTAATTTCCTCCTCGTCTCCCTATTTCTTTCCAAATCAGGGAGTCAGGGAGTCGTATGCATAATACTAAAAATGTTTGGCACCTATGATCAGGGGATGGCCCACGCCTGGTAAAAAAAGTAAGTAATTAAAAAAAAATTAAAAATAAGAGGTACTGTGTTCCGACTCTCCGCCTTCTCCGCGAACATAAGAGAACTAGAGGAGAACAAACAAACACAAGAAGCAAGAATGACACGAAAAGCAGAAATTATGAGAACATGGTATAATACTATAAATGAGCACGGCCATCAACCTCAACAGGGGATAGCCGCCTCGGCAACAACAAGAGCAGCTGAGTCCGCGGCAAAGACCGGTGCATAGAGCCGCCTAGCACCCCTCAGGCACATCACACTGGATCGGACCAAGGCAAAGCTGATTTGACACCGGATCGAAGCCATCACGGCACTGTAGGCCTCCCCGGTCTTGTCGGCGATGAGGGACGCTATCCTCTTGTACAGAGAGGTGGCAGATTTCCCCATGCCTCCCGTAGTGGAGAACACGGCGGGAACAAAGCTGGAGTGTTCCACTTCTCGGATTCTCTGCTCATAGGCACGGCGCTTGGCTTTTTCGTGACGGGTGTAGCTAGCAGCAAGTGAGTTGAGGCGATTCGAGGACGCAAAAGGGTTAAACACCCGGACATCAATGTAGGTGCGCTCGAACCGCCCTCCCCAAATACCACTAGCCACCACGTCAAGGCGGGCTTGGTCGTCGCCCACAGCAGTACGGTACCGGAGCTGCTCTCCAGTGAGTGGCTGCAAATGTGGCTCAATAGCCACCTGGTGGCCAACACGCTTCGCAAGGCGAGCTGTCACGTCGCGTACCTCGTTGTGGCGGAGGGTTGGGAAACCGCCTAACGGGCAGGAGAGGGCATGGCTGACGGTGAACTGCTGTCCACAGGAACATGATGTTGGCAGTCGTACTGGGTGCCAGCCATACCGGAGGTGCACAGCATCGCGGAACTCAGCCTTCGTGAGGGTGAAGCCGTGGGCCTTTAGGGGCCGGCAGGTGAGCCAGCTGGATGCCCCCCCCACTCCGAAGCAAGGTCGATGGTACGTTGAACCTCTGGAGGTGCGGCAGAATGCAGAGCGACGGCCTCGGCTTGGAGTGATGTCTTTGCCTTCGCTCTCAACAGCTGCTTGTTCTTCTGCACTTCCTGCAGGGCATCGCCAAGCGTGGCAGTCTGCTGCTGAATGCGCCGCACCAGGGGGCCAACGATGGTCTTGGAGTGGGCGTACTGGGCCCCGAGGGAGGCAGGTGTGATGAGCCCCAGACCACCATGTCGACAAGGCAGAGCCAGAAGCTGTCGCTCATCATCGTTGACGGTTCTGCCACCTAAAAGAGCGGGGATGAACTTGTTTCTGATGGAATCCTCCAACGGCTGCATGTACAAATGTAGGTCAGCCATGACTCGAGACAGGAAGGACCATTTGCTTCGCAGGCCGTGAACAAACGCTGCATATGCAGCTTGGGGCTGTGACGAAGCAATAGTGCTGAGCGACATCACCTCCTCTACCCAGGATTGAACCTTGCGCTCCATAAAGCAGCGGGAGAATTCTGCTGAGCCAAGCGCGGCTCCCAGATGCCGACATCCATCTGTGCGGATGTCAATTCCAGTTCCAGCAAATATGCTGGTGGCCTCATCCAGAAACTGTGGCTTGACAAGGAGAACAGACTTGGTCGGGTTGAGGAAATAGCCGTATGATGGACCACTCTCGTTGAGGCGATCCCACCAGATTCGTACTGCTTGCAACTTGCCTCCTGCGGCAGAATCATCCGCAAACCAAGACTGCGTGGCACCGTCTGTTGCTGCTTCTTCGATGAGGGGGAGAACACCGAGAGCGTACATCGTCATAGCGACCGGGTCGCCTTGGGTGGTACCTTCGCTGGACTTGATACACTCACCGCTCACGAACAGATTGGCCGGCTCTCTGTATGTGTTGATGACTGTCGGAGCTAAGGACGGGCAGGTGTGTTGGATGTTCCGCATGCATACTTCTCTGTTCAGACAATTGAACGCATTAGTTGCATCAGCCAGTAGGATTGCTTCCGTGTCATCCAGCTGATGGAGGTCATTCATGGCGTGAATGGCTGCTTCCACACCTCCGTCTTGGCCAGCACATAGTTGGAGACTTCCGGCTGCACGTTGAATTTCGTCATTCGTGATGGAGAGGATGGCTTTCCCCATGCATAATACGACGAATATTGGTACGGTACGGGACAGATACAGGAGCCCGCAAATATTGTGGACAGCTGTTATGTACAATCCTGTAGAGCCTTTGTAGTCACAGATACGGGACCGATACGGGACAGATACGGGATAGCGCCAGGCGTGACACAAACAAACAAACAAACAAACAAACAAACAAACAAACACACAAACACACAAACACCAAATTAAAGCTGTGTGGACCCTGGCTAGCGCCAGACGTTACTGAAGTAACGTCTTCTGCATAGCTACGGGAACAATAAAAATATATAAAATGCTTCCAACCATCATCTGTTGCTTCATGTGATCATGTCAGTAATTCCCATAGTATCAGAACATGTCAAGGTAGATTTTCAGCAAAAATACACTGGTTGAAAGTACAGGCTTCTGTGTAAGGAGACGAAACTGGTATTCCCAACCCCGATTCGATATGGTGCCCAAATGCTTTGAAATTTTAATATTTATAATCAAAATTGTCCCAAAGATGATTGAATTTTTCTTGCTATTTGCATCGCACTAAGTTTGACCAAAATCGGACAGAAAGTGGTTTTTTCGTGATATACGCCTGAGCTACCTTAATTACCTGATGTGACACTGTGATACAGTGCAAAGTGTAACTGTATGCTTCTCAACTCATTTGGTTTTTTCAGACATCCTCTACTACTACGTCTGCGTGGCATCAGCTTGCAGTTTGATGACAATGTTATCAACAGTATGTCTTATGGCTCCTCCACCTAACAACTATGGTATTGTTGTCATGGCCAGCATCGTGCTCTCTGCAATTGGCTGGAACTTTGTGCCACAATGTACGTCAACGGGCCAACTGGATATGTGTCACTTTTACTTCGTGTTGTTGAGCCCTATATTCTATTGTGTAGCGGATATCCGCACTAGTGTGCTGTCAAGTGCATGCTCACCATTCCGATACTTGAATGCACTGGAGTGTGCACTCATGAATAGGAATTTCACAGCCAGAAAAAAAGTAATACAGACTGAGAGGTGCGAAAAAGCACATGCCACCTAATTTTCAGTACCAATGTGGAATCTAACTTATTGGCATTCCAAACGGAACCTACCAAAAAAAGTGAGTTTACAGTATAGGGCCTGGCCTGTTCAAGCATGGCGGGCGGGGGGCATGACTGAATGCATGCCTTCGCATCCTAAAGCGCGGGATTCACGGAAGCATTTTTGCGATGCGCATTGCGAACTCGCGAAATACCATTCACAGAAGAATTCGGTGATGCAACATCGCCTTGTTGATTTGGCTCAAAGCTCAATGCAGGTGAGTACGTCACCATGGCACAGTAGTGTCTTGTATTATAGCCTGTCATACATAGAAGCCTGATTTTCAAGATGCGCTGGTGGCACATAAGCCTGGTTTTAGTGTTGACATACATAGAAATACCTGGCTCAAATGGAAGCCTACCACTACAGGAAAAAAGTCCGGCTTTGATACGTGACATTACGGTATTCTCGTGGCTAGGTACAACCTTTACAAATCTACAAGCAACTCTTGACCCCTTTTTACAACTTTTCTGCTACGGGATATATCCGGATGGATGCCATTTGGGTATTTCCCGGTTTTGCGGTCGTCGCATCAAGCTTCGCAAAAAAATCTTCTCTGAATCCCGCTTTAAGGTGGCTGGGGCGGTACAACCTTTTTCGGGATAATTTTCACCGCATTTTGAGTTTGTCGGCAAGGTGGAGATGAAAGTTGAAAATGCTTTTTTCCCGTGAATCTCTGGAGCGGAACCCTCTCTGACTTCATGGTCTCATTTTTACTTTTGGACAACATTTGAAAAATTGAGATTATAGGAAGTAGTGGTCGAACGGTTGCCCCGCCACTATTGGGCCGGGTTTCGGGCACCCTGCAAGCTCATGCATACTATTAGGAAGTTAGAGAAGGCTATTCAGACATTCAGTTAAGCGCATTTTCAAATTTCATCTCTACTTTGCCGATAAACTCAAAAATACAGTCTTGCTGTAATTTCACAGTATACTACTTGTAGGAAAGTAGAGCCCCCGGCACAAGCAAACAGATAATCTTTGTTTCATCGTGACTAACCGGTTTCACTGTTACAATACTGACTATCACAGTGATGAGAATGACCAAAGGGGCCCAATGCTATGCTACCAGATTTGGCGGAAAAAATATAAGCACACAAGTGGGCCTCCAATAAGCCAGGGGTCCAGGGGCGAAAAGGGACCTAGAGAAATGGTCTTAATTTGGTGAAAATGTGTGTGTGTATATGTGTGCCTATGAATGTTTGTACATGCAAGACTATGTACGTGGCAAAAGCATGCAGTACTATAACTGTATTTATTTGGACACTGCCAAAATCGTCCGTACATACATCAATGCAATCTCCGTATATACGTAAAGGATAATATTATATAGGGGTCAAACGGGTGTACCTTTAACTAACGAACGGGTAATTTTCTTAACGGGCGGGTTAACGGGTACCCTTTAGCAGCCATATTATTTTTTTGCACATTTCTCACATAAATCATGATTTTAATTTGTATATTCTCAGGTTGTATTTTGATACTACATTATTAGTCCATCAGCCAAGAACTCAGAAGTCGTCAAATTCAAGCACCCTGTTGCACTTAGAAATCGAATACTTGATTTTGGCCTCAATGGGGAGGTTAGGTACCCTGTACACCGAATCCGCAAATAAAAAGAGTAAACGACTTGCACGCTCTGCAGGGGGAAGCCGACAAAGTGACCATTTTTGGCATCTCATCGACAGCCATTGTTGTGCCCTAAACCCAATCTCCAATCAGTGCCATGCGCGTTTCAGGAATGAACTTTCAGATTTTTGTGAATTACGGGAAAAATCTTGCAAATCGAGAAGATTTGCAGTGTAAACCATTGCAGTTTCCGTATTACACGTGTGCCTGGATTCAAATTACAATAAAATTGTTGTTCGCCTAAACTAAAGTTGTAGAGTGTTGTTCCATTACACATCTCTTTCACTGTTCTATTTAATTGAGCATCCGAATACATACCTTCAGGAAGATTACAATGAGCTAGTATTGAACATCATCCACCTTCGGGTTTCCGAAGTGTGCACCCCGAGCCATGTCAAGCAGGTTTGAAGCGTAGTTTTTACTGTTTGACAAAAGTGTGATCTACGCTTCCACCCTGAATGGAATCACCCCGGGAAGGTCCTGATCCCTGGAAAAATAAGGAACGTGGAGAGCTAAAAGTAAGGAATCTGCGGCGATGGATGTTGTACATCGAGTGAATGCCCTGCAGTTCTCTTCTCCATTACGACCAACTAGCAAACGCCATGGCTCTGGATGCTGACAGCAAACAGTTGAAATAATGGCAAGGCTGCTTTGAACATGTTGCAACCAGGTAGTAGTACAGTTACAGTTGTGCTACTTCGAAGTACTATCTACCACACTCGAGATCACCCAAAGAATAAAGCGATTGAATTCAAAATCAAAAAAATTGTTGGGGATCGTCTGAAGCATATTCAAGCGAGGTACAGTCGGGCTTGATGACTGATCAAAGCCCTCGGGCTGGTCCCTTCAGTGGGCTTTGATCAGCCATCAATCCCTGTGTACCTCGCTTGATTATCTACTTGATACCATTGTAGTTGCAAACAAGTAACTACAACAATTGCAGTACAATAGCAAGAGTCCACTCTTGCCAATAGTCATGTAGTTTTTGAATTAGTTATTTGAAAATGGTGAGCATCTTCATCTTCTTCCCGGTGCGCATGTACACATATTTTTTGAATCTGTACGTGCTCCAAGCCAACTCACCTCTGCTCAAATCGACGGCGATTTATTTCGCGATTTTAGGTCGATCGCCACGGAAAACCACACCAAACGTTGACAAAACTCCACGTTTTTCACTGAAGACGCATTGGATGTCCTGATAAAACGGATGGAAAACCTCGTAATGGCTGATGAAGAAGAAGAAATTTGTCGAACTTCCAAGGCGCACTGTAAAAGGAGTGCAAGAGTTTCGCCAGGGAAAGTAGGCAGGTTGGATTCAGTGATGCTTTTGCTGTCGATTGATGTCAGTTCCAGGTGTTCGATTTGTAAGTGCAACAGGGGACTCACTTTGGCACCACTGGCTGATGGACTATATGATTCGCAATTGATTCGTGTATCATAATATTATTATGGCAATGAAGGTTCCAAATGAATGTCATCCGTGCATTTGCCCATGTACATAACTTCACAGGCAGTAACTTACAATCGTACATGTAGAATGATGGTCCTACAAGCTACATGTATTTTGATACACTACGCAAATCAACTGCAGATCGATGTGATTCAAGCCATGCAAGGACAGAGTGGTTTAGCAAAACTTCCGTGATCTCACGCAATCCTATTTGCTATGTTCGCAGAGAACTGGTACTCGTTGCATTCAGAAGATGTTCGCGCCCATAGCTAGCTGGGGTGCCTGACACAGCTGATGTGCTGCTGGCCAGCTAGCTGCTAGTGCTAGCTTGTTGAACTCGTGAAATGAATCTTCACAAATCCGTAATCTTGTATGCAATATTTCGAACTACTTTTCAGCTCGTCGATTGAAGGAACAAACTACAACCATAAGTATCATACATGTAGCTACCACCTACGGACATCACCGTTTGTGACACTCCGACTGGTCACTCAGCCTGGTGACACTAGTTCATCAAGTACTGTGGCAGGTTCGATGTCGGAGAACCATCGTAACTTTCTAGTTACTCAGCTGCCACCTCGAACGAGTTTCAAGTCTTGCATTTTCTCACATCACAATCAAAAACCTCCAGTACGAGGATTTTTACTTGCACTAGAGTGGAGAGAACAACTGTCAAGTCTGTCTTTCAGCCTGCTCCTGCCTGATAAAGTCGAAAGCGGGAATGCACAGGAAAAAGGAAAAGAGTATCCGCACTCCTATTTTGAGTCTTGGAATACGATAGGATCACCTTTTTTTTTTTTTTTTTTTTTTTTTTTTTTTTTTTTTTTTTTTTTTAACAAACGGGTACCCTTTTACTAACGGTACCTGAGATTAACGGGCGGGTACCCGGGTACCCGGTACACCCGTTTGACCCCTAATAATATAGCACTCAGCTTCACACAATTCCCAGCCGGCAAGTTAGCCCATTGATTTCATATCAGGGGTCCCGCTAAGCCTTACACTTGTTTCCGCCTGCATCCACCTTAAATTCCCATTATGCATTGAATATTGTTTGCCTGATGATTGCACACGGTGCATGAAACTCGGAGTTGCAAAACAATACGAGTGATCCATTGTTTGTTGACATGTAAAGGATAATATATATATATAACCCCAGTCAGAGGGTTATACCGGCTGAATATAAATCCCGACTGCGAAGCAGGATGGATTTACATGTACCGTACTCGTGCGATTAGTGCCCCTGGGGCACTATTTTTTCAATGTCCAACACAGATGGGGCACTATTCAAGAGAGAGCACTATTTTTTCAATGCTGGTACTACATTTACGTCGTCCAGCATAAAACCGAAGAATCATCGGCGAAGAAAAACAGAGCCTAAAGTGTACTGTAAACTATCACGACTCAACAGAAAGGGCAACAAGAACTGCGATTTTGATCCTGAAACCACCAGTGCAATGAATTGGACAAGAACATTAGCAAAAGAACACCAAACTTACACATGTGCTTGGTTACAAGCCCGGGGGGGGGGGGGCACTATTCAAGAGAGGGCTTTATTTTTTCACTAGCTCTTTTAGAGACTGGGGCACTTTTCGAGATAGGGCACTATTCAAGAGAGGGCTCTAATCGCGCGAGTACGGTATATGAGGATATGGTATAACCCGACTACGAGGGTCATATCCTACTTATGTCAGGCACCCCTACGCACTTTCCAGAACAGCACACCACTATTCCTGCTTAGTTGGATTACAACTCATGAACTGAAGAGCCCTGTACATATCCTTACAAATATCGCCATGTGCATCACATGTACCATACGCATCCAGTCATAATTTTAAATGAGGAGAACTGCTTTATTTGGAAGATGTACCAAAGTTGAATGATCCTTGCCAGTTTAGCGTAGAAGCTATGGTGGTAGAACTTTGTGCGGCAGTTGTCGGTGTCTCCAGCTGTTGCAGCTCTGATTCTGAGGCTACCTCCAATATTGCATCTAGTTCATCAGTGTCATAAGTAGGGGTCGGTGCAGGTGGTGCTGGATGTGGCAGTGGCTCAACGAGTTTCACGGTTTCGGTGGGCTGGTGGTACTGGAGGCTGCCGAGGTTCTTTTGTTTGGAATTCCGAGTAATCACATGGTCAGGCACAGACTTGCTGGTGAGGGTGGTGGTACAAGTTGCATGCACGCAGTGGGTTGTGTAGAGCTTGGTGAGGCGGGCTTTGCTGGATAAGCTAGCTATCGAGTTCGTACCAAGCGGCTTGCCCGTATACCAGCAGTCTTGCTTCGGTGTCTTGAGCGGTATCTGGAATAGGCGGGAGCATGTAGGTGGTAACTTGGATAATGGCAATCGAACTGCAGACGCTTGTAGATTGACAATTCGTCCATCAGAATCTTGGTTGGCAGAGTTGGCACCGCTTTGATTATTCTTGGAAACATGGGATTTGTGTAGCGGGATATATTCTGTGCCGTCTGGCATGCAATTGAAACAATGTTCAATTGTTGTCTTTCGTGATCGACGCTTGCAGCTCGCAACCTCTTAGACAGAAGTGCATGGTCATCCAGAACCATACATCTCGCAGTTTGGTAGTGTCTGATGTGGCATCCGTGAAGTACTCATTCAGGGTGGTCATGTCTTGATCGATGATTGCATTCTTATCGTGGACCGGCTTGGCTGCCGTCAAGTTTCTGACGTTTGATGACGGCATCTAGAGTGGTGTTGCCCATGTTAAAAGCAGGGTCCTTGAATACATTTATTGGTCTGTAGTACACTTGCAATTGCCAGTGAATTGCACTGCGAAATCCTTGTGAACTACTCTGTTAATACGCATGGCCATCTTGTGTTCACAACTCAACATATGCATGCTCCGAGGCACTTGGAATGGCTTCTGCGCTGTCACACGTCAGATCGCGTCGTCTCTTGCTGGTTTGGCACCAGTTATTCAAAACCGACAGCCAGTATTTGTTCATGTTCTTGGTATTGTTTGGTACGCTGAGCAGAAAAGCACAACACATTTAGAAAATGAGGTCAGTTTTATACTAAACACAAGTACGAATGTGCATATACAAGTACACACTATTGCATGTATATTTAGGTGCAAGCGCGAACTGAATATGGTATGCAGTCATTGCTTTCTTTTTTAAAGCCAAATTTGTCCAGATAATCCGAATAGGTCAAGCTAATTAGTCAAAATGGATCAAATTGAAATAAGAAGTCCGCAAAGTTCTTCCTCCAAAGCGTAGGCAACTTTCACGGAGCGCTCTTTTTTGACGACTGCACATCTTTTCTCACCAGAAAACAGGGTAAGTTCAGCACGTTCAGAAACATTGCACTGAACAAAAATAGTCCCACTCGTCAAAGTCGGTTTTTAAATAAATTCGCGCCGACCGTTTTATAACGGTAGGCCTGAATTTTTATGGACAAAAATCCGCTGCAGGGTTTGTATGCAGTAGATACCACATGCAAATTCGGTATGGGAACTGGGAACCAATGCACAGGGAATTAAATGAATATAAACCCAGCAAGGGATACATGTACACAGTAGGTATCGGTTATAGCGTGGGTGTTTGAAAAACGACGTTCTATTATTGTCGCCGATATTTCTTACACGCGATAAATCAAGTGTGACATAGCACGTGCATGTGGGCAGAAGTAGGAAGGCCATCATTATGCATGCAACGTATCGCTGCTGTACATGCGGGTGTTCGTAGTCACATAAGCTTACAATGTGGCGTTGCAATGCGAGTCGGATCAGAACTGCATTGGACAGATGTTATTACTACAGGCGACAGGCGTACTAATCTGGCATGCACTTTGTACTAATCTGGCATGTTTTGCTACACAAAGTCCATTCTTAGGACCGATATATTCTACTATGCGATAACATTGCTTGTAAGAATAAATGTGCACTTGAAAGTTCTAGGGGTCAAACGGGTGTACCTTTAACTAACGAACCGGGTAATTTTCTTAACGGGCGGGTTAGCGGGTACCCTTTAGCAGCCATATTATTTTTTTGCGCATTTCTCACATAATTTTTTTGTATATATTCTCAGGTTGTATTTTGATACCACATTATGATTCGCAATTGATTCGTGTCTCATAATAATATTATGGCAATGAAGGTTCCAACCGGCCAAGTGAATGTCATCCGTACATTTGCCCATGTACATAACTTCACAGGCAGTTACAATCGTACATGGTCCTAGTGCTACATGTATTTTGATACATGTACGCAAATCAACTGCAGATCGATGTGATTCAAGCCATGCCAGGACCGAGTAGTTAAAGGGGAAGTATACCCTAAAATCAAATTTTCACCAGTTGTAGTCTTCTGGGTGCTGAGTCGAATGGTCTTGGTCCGAGGAAGCTGCGACGCTCCCTTCCTTCTTTTTTCCCAATCGAACCCGCGCACTTCCACCGAAACTGGGTGACTGCGCCCTACTAGATGGGGATTTGTATGCAAAATCTCGCTAAAAGTGCTATGTCGTTCTTATAAAAGCACGGATGACCGTGATTGGCCCATATGTTGTAGTCTTTTGGACGCTGAGTCGACTGGCTTTGGTCCGAAAAGGCTGCGATGCAGCGTTCCTCCTTTATTCCCAATCGAACATGGTTGAACAAGTGGTCACGTGCTCCTGGGTGCCCAAATCACCTGGTCACCGCGCCAGCAGGCGACAACTTTCACACCAAGGTTCAACTCGTGTGACAGGACTGCACCCAAAAAAGGTCAAACAGGCTAGTAAGTTGTACCCTGCAGGCACGGTGACCAGGTGACTGGTGTACGCAGGAGCACGTGACCGCTTGTTCAACCATGTTCGATTGGGAATAAAGGAGGAACGTTGCATCGCAGCCTTTTCGGACCAAAACCAGTCGACTCAGCGTCCAAAAGACTACAACATATGGGCCAATGGCGGTCATCCGTGCTTTTATAAGAACGAAATGGCGCTTTTAGTGACATTTTGCATACAAATCCCCATCTAGTAGGGCGCAGTCACCCAGTTTCGGTGGAAGTGCGCGAGTTCGATTGGGAATAAAGGAGGAAGGGAGCGTCTCAGCTTCCTCGGACCAAGACCATTCGACTCAGCACCCCGAAGACTACAACTGGTGAAAATTTGATTTCAGGGTATACGTCCCCTTTAAGCAAAACTTCCGTGATCTCGCGCAATTCTATTTGCTATGTTCGCAGAGAACTGGTACTCTTCGCATTCAGAAGATGTTCGCGCCCATAGCTAGCTGGGGTGCCTGACACAGCTGATGTGCTGCTGGCCAGCTAGCTGCTAGTGCTAGCTCGTTGAACTTGTGAAACGAATCTTCACAAATCCGTAATCTTGTATGCAATATTTCGAACTACTTTTCAACTAAACCGAGCTCATCGATTGCAGGAACAAACTACAATCAGTATCATAGCTACCACCTACGGACATCCCCGTGTGTGACACTCCAACTGGTCACTCAGCCTGGTGACACAAGTTCATCTTCAAGTACTGTGGCAGGTTCGATGTCGGAGAACCATCGTAACTTTCTAGTAACTCAGCTGCCACCTCGAACGAGTTTTAAGTCTTGCATTTTCTCACATCACAATAAAAAACCTTCAGTACGAGGATCTTTACTTGCACTAGAGTGGAGAGAACGACTGTCTTTCAGCCTGCTCCTGCCTGGCAAAGTCGAAAGCGGGAATGCACAGGAAAAAGGAAAAGAGTATCCGCACTCCTTTTTTTGAGTCTTGGCATACGATAGGATCATCGAATTCCAACTTTTCAACTTTTTTTTACAAACGGGTACCCTTTTACTAATGGTACCTGAGATTAACGGGCGGGTACCCGGTACACCCGTTTGACCCCTACTTGAAACCCATGTTATGATTATGAAAACATGAGAGTTGAGAGTTCATTCTTGTAGGCAGTATATTCTTTTACACGACCACACTATAACCGATACGCACTGTATACTGGCTCAGATAACCGTGGCTAGACGAGCGCTGATTGGCTGAAAGCAGGCTCTCCGTACTGTAGACCCCCCCCCCCCCCCTCTCTCTAATTCCCGTCCCCTGTCGAATTTCTACCTGTGAAGCGACCTTAGCGTATACGTCAACATACAGTGTTGAACTGACGCATGTGCCAGTGCAGGTATACCTGTGGATGAAAATGTGCACAATCCAGCAAGGCAAGCCTGATCTTTTTTTGTAGTTGCACATAGTATTGCACTTTAGATAGAGCCTTGATCTAATTCCCGCCCCCTGTTGAAAAACCAGGGAAGCGACATGGGGGTGGGGGATCAACGGTACTTCATGGTACAACCATAGCTTTTGTCAGTGAAACCGATTACCGTCAAAGTCCGTAAATAAGTACGTACTTACTTTCAAATTTAGTGGTCACACCCGTACTAACTTTCGGGCGGGTACTGATTTTCGGGCACGAACTAACTTTCGGACCTGACTTGTGTGTAGTGGAGAAGTCATTTTCATGTAGATGTACATGCTACGTGCTGCATGTGCGCATCGTACCGGTACTTATTTCGGGCAGTATGTTTTTCGGGCTTGACTTGACTTCAACACACAGAGTCAAAAGAATGAAGGGGGTATTTATTTCAGGCAGTTATTTTACGGGCTTTTACGGTCGTCTCGATGAAACGAAAATGGCCTTTTGGCGCTTGTGTCGAGGCCTCTGCTTTCCTTGTAAATATCTTGGAAAAAGCCGAAGAGCTCATCTTTCCAATGCGACAATCACCAAAGAGCTTTGATGTGGCATTGCAGAGATAATTTTCTGTGTGTGCGTGTGCGTTTGTGTGTGTGTGTGTGTGCGTGTGTGTGCATGTATGTGTGTGTGCGCATGCGTGTGTGCATGTGTGTGTGTGTGTGTGTATGTGTGTATGTGTGTGTGTGAACGTGTAAACGTGTGTGTGTGTGTGTGTGTGTGTGTGTGTGTGTAAACGTGTGCATGTGGGCACGGGTGTGCTTGTGTGCATGCGTACTTGTTTCAATTGTACAGTGCTCCCTGGCTATTTGTGGTTACTAGTGCCACTCTGGGGTTACTCTGCAATTGTGCTGCTCTTACTATGGGCCTTGCCGAACAGCTTCAGCGCTGGAGAAGTGGCCATGGTTGGACAGGGCATCTTTCTTCTGTTTTTTGATGTCTCACTCCAGACCTTGAGGCAGGTTGGTATGAACATGTTGCTGTTCGGTACCATTTTGCCATTATGCATGCACAATGATTCAAAGAATGGATACGGATAGGTGCAGCAGCTGTCATCAAGTCTGGGAAATCATCTAGTTACACATCAGAGGTTGCCTTCGAAATGAATTACATGTGCGTATAGTGCGTGCATGTCTGTTCCATTAGGCACTGCATTTGCCTTTGGATTATTCCGGGTGCTGTTGTTAGTGCCCTTGGGGACAGAGATGGATATAAAACTACGTTTGCATCCTCAATTTCTGAGTGCTGGCATGGCGGCTGTACAGCACAATCATGTGCATTGCTGTGCTCTGCCATACCCCCGCTCTGTACCTTGTCTTTCTGCATTGCCAACTTTTGCTATCTTTCCGATGTGTTTGACTTTCACTTTCGGGCCCTTTCCCATATATAGTAGCTATGTCAGTGAAATATGTACCTCTCCTTATTGGAAAGATTGCTTTTCAAAATAAGGATTATTATTCTTGCAATGTACAAGCAACTTCTCCAGTGTCTTTGTGCTCGGGGGTTTGGAATTCAGCATATGTCATCCATTTGGAGTGACAATTTCCTTAGAGCAGAAAGAGCATCGCAGGCGGGCACTGCTAAGACTTCCGAACATGCCTTCATTTTTTATACCACCCCTGCCCAGGTCCGGACTAATGCATTTGTGCAGTAGAACAACCGGTCCCACAAGTTCCATGTTTGCCTTGAGGATACCTAGCTGTGCAGGTGTATGGGAATTTTTTTTAACCTCCCTTGCACCCTCACTCTTCTCTAACTTTGTGTATTGTCCTCTTTGTTTTCAGCTGCATCTGATGGATGTTCCAAAGATGTTCGTTTATGATAGGAATTTGAGTAGTTTGGCAGCAGAGGTGAGCTCAAATTCTTCCTTGTTGGGCATTAGCTTTACTTTCAATTTAGCGAAAGCCTGCTTCTATGACATAAGCTTAACTGGCTGAGAGCGAATTTACATGATGGCAAAAATCATCCCGTGTGTGAACTATGAAGTAAAGTTTGGCGGAGCTTATGCAGCGAGCTATACCAGAATTAGCCTGTTGCCGTGAGGTGGCTGGGGAATGGCATGCCGAGAGATGCTGACGCATGTTGTATACTATTTTCGATGGAGTCTAGGAGAATTATCGGGTATGGACACACAACTGGTCACGACCGAGGAAAAAGTAGTAAAAACTGTAAAGATGTTTAAAAAATGTTCTGGGTGGGATGTGCCTTCTTGCCCTGCTCGATCGCATGCTCATTGTGTCAATTGATTTTCGGTTTCCCACTCCGCTGGCATGCTCTCTGTTGTGTTCGGCCTACAAGCCACGCAGGGGTACATTGGAGGACAAGACAAGGACTGATTCATTTACATTGAGCATGCGCATAAATAAATTAATAATTATAATACAGATGATAGGCAGTATGGAGAGTGACAATGCTGCGACAATCAGATGATAGACAGTATGGAAAGAGACAATGTTGCGACAATCAATACACTACACTCTTGGGATCACACACCTCTCTTTCTGGTGGCGTCAGTCCCATCGTGTAAATCTGCCTGTCTGTCTGTGTACAAGAGGAGAGCAGCCGAACCGTTTAACGAGGGGACTGAGCTGGATACTAAAGCTGTGTTCACAACTGGCGCGTGTACGCGGTACGCTTGCTGTTCATGCGTGCCCAAACGCGCGCTCAGGCTTTCACAAGAAACAGCAATCCGAGTCGTATTTAGCGCGTGCGACACCTTCGAGTACTAATTTTTTGACCCCGCCAGTCAAGGTGACTGGCCTGTACGCTGGTACGCGCCTGATACGCGCTGAAAATTCCAACATGTTGGAAGTTCCATTTCGGCGCGTTTCCGTACGCCCCAAAAGCCAGCAAAAATACGCACAAACGCGTGGTTTCACGCGTACACGCGCCAGTTGTGAACACAGCTTAACGTGTCGGCCAGTGTTGGTCTTCTTCAGGAGGAAGAAGAAGAAGACCAGTTTGGGTTGTGGCAAGACTTTTCAACTCTTGCCTGCAGTGGTGTCCCGACAGAACTTCATGTAGACATCAATTTGTGCGATATGTTGTACATGTGATTTCCGCCACTTGTACCAAGGTGTCAACATGTCACATGTCTGCTCGCACGACTTTGTAGGTACATGATCAAATGGCGGAATGTCAACCACGGAAATGTCTGAAAACACGCGTACATCACGCATTGCATCATAAAAAGGAGGTCCACTTGAAACTCTGTCTGGATAACACTGATATGGGAGATTAGCAGCTCTTGACGCTCTTGTGGGGTATGTTCTCTTCTTGGTTCTAGAGTAGGGGTGAAACGAGTATCTATTTTGACCAATCGATCACTCATTCATAATATTCGATCGAGTATCCGATTATTTCGAGTATTTTATCAAAATTCAAAAGCGCTAGATTTGTGAGTTCTCGACCAATTCGGAAGAAATTATCTGTGAACATAGAACAAAAGTCGCAAACGTCTTGTACAGAGTGTAAGTATGATTTACAGCCCGAGTACAAGCGAGTACAACGGCAATACCAGCTGATACATGACCGAACGGCGTCAGCCGTGAGGTCATGTATCCCACAAGGCATGTTCAAGTTCAGTTGACTGTGCATGCGGAGGTACACGTACACGTGTTTGTGGTTTTGAAAATTAGTTTATTTCTTTACAACATTGATAGTGATGTGATTCGTGATTGTACACGAAGAATAGGAACACACCTGGAAAACACTAGCGCCTTGCTGGGTCTCCAGTTTGTTGAGCTCTTCGGCGGAGCAGCTGCTGATCAGGGCATCGATGTCCAGGCACTCATCAGGTTGGACGGCTTGGGCCGCGACAGGTTCGGAATACATCGGCGGCTGGAACAACAGGTCCAGGTCGATTCCGGCAAGCTCGGGATGTAAGTCGGTCGTGCTTGCACTGCTTGGGCCGTCGAGCAATGATGCTGCCTTGAGCTTGTCACATCCAGACGGCCTGTTGTAATGGGTTAGTGACTGTTGGCACTTGTGTCCCGATACACCCATTATCGTTGAAGGGGACACACTCTGACGGCACATTTCAGTGATCGTGGATGCTCTCACTGAGTGATTGGTGTTTCGTTGAGACAATGAACACTTAACAGACAATATTCTCATGAGACCACCCAGCGTATTCTTGCCAACAGGCTTGCCATTGTACCAGATCTGTGCTTCAGTTGTAGCTTTTTTCTTGACTTGTTGAAACAGCCTTGTCCTGCCAGATGACGAGGTTGGCAGCTTGCTCACCAGCAGTTTAAATGCCTTGACGTGAGCAGGATTTACAATGCGCCCATCAGACACACTGTCAGATGTGCCGATCGAACCTTGATGGTTCTTAGACTTTATGGAAGTTGTCATTTTGATGTACTCACCAAATTCTGTGTCGTGGCAAACTTCAAAATCCTCCGCACACATGTCAGACTGACACTCTCGACCACGTAAACGAAACTGTTTGGTGATTGCAAACCACACCGTCTCCGCCAGTGCGATAGGGTCGGTCTCGTAGTTTGCGAGGAAATAGGAATTTAGTTTTGCCTGATCCTCGTGACAAATGGCATCTTTGTGGTTGACTTCCTTGAGGTTGCCATCTTCTTGATAAAGGCATTTAGAGCAATATTTGCTTGCTGGAACTCTTTGTCCGTGATGATGTTGATTGTGCGTTGATGTTCTGTTAGCTGATGTAGAATTGCGGCACGAAATGAAATCAGGCTCGCCTTGCTATACAATTTTTTCCCATTTTTTGTTCGAATCCCGACGTATGCGTGCTTCAAAACGCCTACAAGGTCCAATGCTGATACCGTTGCCAGATCACAGGAGATCTTTCGAGTTCGGCAATACTCGCCCGGGACGACGAGCCATTTCTTGGTGGTGGCGGATGTGTTCCGGTTTTTGGTATCGGAGATCATTTTTTCAATGTCTTCATCAGTGATCTCGAACTGACAGGCCTCAACGCTCGCGTTCTCTTCACTGACTTCACCATTTGAGCTACTACCAGTATGGGCATCTTCCAACAAATTTGGAGCTGGTTTGTCTTGTAAGTTATCCTTTTCCGGATTTACATCAGTATCACCACGTATCAAAACTGTAACCTACACAAGGTAAGTGGATTTGGCATACTGTGAATGCGCATGCGTGAGCGAGCAGATTCAGCGGGCAATAAACCGGTCAATACGCAGAATTCCTGCCCGCAGCTGTGCGGGCAATATCAAGAAATACAGACCGCTTGCGGAGGGCGCTGATTGGCCGTAGTACGGACAACCCTCACGTGACATGCAATAAAGTAACGATTTTCACCAGTACTTTCATTATCTCATAACAAACTAACGTTACTTGCCGTCGTGATCGCATCGTCCAAGTCATAAAATACTGACTCAAAGCGCATGCATACCAGTCGATGAGCGGTACAACAGAAGTTTTTGAAAACTACAGTTGCGCTCACTGAAATCCGATCCAACGTGCAAAGCTGGCGCCCTCAGCTTCCACGGCCCTTGACGCCCTGGAAGTGGAATGAATGCAGCTGGACGTACACATGTACGCATACAATGATGTAATCGGAACTGATCCAGGGCGCCAGCTTTGTACTTTGGGTCGGATTTCAGTGAGCGCAACTGTAGAATGCCAATACTAAAAAAATATTAAAAAATGGTCGAGTGCAAAATTTCGAACGAATACTCGAATATTCGAACTAATCGTTTCACCCCTATTCTAGAGTCTTGTGAAATGGTCGGGGTGGGGGCAGTCACTTCCTTTTTGTATACTAGTTTTTTTTAGGATCAAGTGGTGGTTCGTCATCGTTGTGGTCACCGACTACCCTCTGTATGTTGGTCCGTCTGTCTGTGTGTCTGACTGGCTGACTGACTGACTGACTGTCTGTCTGTCTGACTGACTGTCTATTTGTCTGTCCAACTTCTCATCCTGTTCCACACTAAGGTAATGGTCACGTATTCGTTGATGGTGGGAGTGGTCATTGTTTGGCCTTGGACATCAGCTCTATCATCACCATGGTGCCTTCGTCATCTCCAGTGAGTGAGTCGTGAATACTAGCTGTATGACTCTCTGTGTGACTCTGATGGCCTAGCCCTGTTTTGCCAACTGAGCCTCATATCCGTGTGACTCTGGTGGCCTCATATCCGTGTGACTCTGGTACTCATATCCGTGCACATATTTTTGGAAGATTAAACTTTTATTGGATGATCCCCAGTGTGGATGTAGGTTGAATTATCTTAGATGATAAAAGGAATATTGAATATGGAAGAAAGTGATAAAGGAACTCTGTAGAATTGGTGCAATCCCAGCACAAACATTGTTTGCTGTTGTATGGTGCGTGCGTGCGTGCGTGCGTGCGTGTGTGGAAGGGGGGGGGGGGGGGGCATGCGTGCATGCGTGTTTGTACTCATGACTGTGTACTATACATGCCTTTATTGTGAAACAGGCTGCTCATGTCATCACATAAACGCTGGTCAATAGTTCTAATGTGCTGGTTAGCAGCATCGATTGTGTTCTTCCTGGCTCCGTGGATGCAATTGGTGATGAACGTGAACATTGTACTGTGGACGTTCCGTTTTTTATTCAGCCTGACTCGAGTAAGTTGCATATTTGGGGTTACTTATGTTGTGTGTGTGTGGGGGGGGGGGGGGGGGGCATCGCACTCCTAGATGTCTTTGCAAAGCCCTGGCTAGTCTCATCCAGTCTCGGCTTCAAATTCTGGCTAGTGATTTTCTCCCAGAGTCCCAATGCAGTTTTCGGCGAGGCAGATCCTGCACAGACATGGTATTCAGTGTGCGACAGCTGCTTGAAAAAGCAATTGAGTACACAGCCAAGGGCTTCTTCGCCTTTATCGACTAAAGGGGAAGTTCACCCTAAAATGGAAACTTCGCGACTTGTAGCGAAAATGCACTGATTCCAATGGTGAAGGTCCCAGGTTGATCGGAGCAGCCGTTCCCGAGTTGTACCAGCTTGAAGTTTGCACTAAATTTGGTGACATCATGATGACTTGCCCAGACTAGGCCGGATTTATGACGTCAGAGAGATAAATAGACTTTGTATACATGTACGGAAGTAGATGGGGAAAACATTTCTTTCTTGTTTCTCTGCGACAATGAATTTAATACTAGAATTTTTTCCAGTCGGGCTACCGGTAGGGTGCCATATGTCCCATACCGAAGTTTGAAATACATCCGACTTCTTTGGGATACTGGAGAGCCAAAATACTGAAATTTCCACATATACTCCCATGCAAAGTCTATCTCTCTGACGTCATAAATCCGGCCTAGCCTGAGCAAGTTAATGACGTCATCATGATGTCACCAAATTTAGTGCAAACTTCAAGCTGGTATAACTCGGGAACGGCTGCTCCGATCAACCTGGGACCTTCACCATTTGAATCAGTGCAATTTTTGCTACAGGTTGTGAAGTTTTCATTTTAGGGTGAACTTCCCCTTTGAAAAAGAAAGAAGGAAGCCTGCGGCTCCGTACCCCGTGAGTGTCTGTGGCAAGTGCTGTCCCGTGCTGACGTCCCACCTCCAATGCTTGCAGTTATCCAGTCGTTTCACCACGAGACGTCTGTGGTATTAGGGAGGTTTCGCTCTACGGAATTACGTATGAAAATAACGTAGGAACTGCACGGCATTTTCATACGTAAAAATCAGAGCAGTTGGGTTTCGCTCTACTTGATTTCTCCACGACTGCTAAACATGCGTCGTTTCTTTGGAGACACGTTGGCTGCATGCGCCCACCGCATGCACCATGAACCGAAACCGCGTTTTCCATTATATTTTGCGCGTGGTGTACGGTGTGTGTACCTTGTGTTTCGCGCGGCTTGAACGTTGCCATGGACAAACGTGGAAAATGCGAAAAAATATTTCGAAAAGTCCTACGGAGGACCCAACGTAGGAAACAGCTTTCCTACAGAAATCCGTAGAGAGATTTACGTATGAAAGTTGCCCTCGCTCCCCGGCGCGTACGACATTCGGATTTTCATACGTAATTATGTAGAGCGAAACCTCCCTATTGTGTGTAAGCGGCACGGAAGTTGACCCATTCAGCGTCACCAATGGCCTACTGCAAGGCTGCACCATATCCCCCCCCCCCCCCCCAAATCTTGTTCAATATAGTGCAAGCAGTCGCCACCAAATCCAAATGCCAGTAGAGTGTCAGGGGCATACCTGGTGCTGGCTTTGAGTTCACTATCACTACGGCGAAGGCCTCTCTATCAAAAGTCAATGACTCATGCCGAACGGATTCATCCACCACTGCTCTGGAGGCGCAGTTTTCGGACGACTCTTCTCTGTTTGCTACGTCGCGTGCTGGTGTGAGCCCTGGAGCTGTTCCACTGGGCAGAAGCTGAATTTGGCCTCTCAGTGAGCGTATGGTGTTTTACGTCAACCATGACGGCTACAATGGCCAACCAGACACAACGAAGCAAGTTGGGGCCAAAGAGAAAGTTTATTTCTTTCCATGCGAAAATATAATACAGGGGCCATTTTTACGAAAAATGATTTATATACACAAAACGCATGTACATATGTACGAAGTCACTACATTACACCCCCACCAGAGATGAAGCCGAGAGCAGTTGAAGAACGCCAAACGGAAATGATCTTGGAAAGGAAAAGAAAGAGTGAGCGAAGCGTACAAAGCGGAAAGACGGGAAAGAAAAATACACTGTACAAAGAGAAAAAATATGCGCTGCATGTGGAATACCGTTGTGTATGACACGTGGACACAAGATCCAAAACAAGGTAGACAAATGCAGGAAAGGGAAAGAGGAAACACGCGTGACAGAGGTGGAAGAACATGCCAGAGGCAGTCTAGAGAAAGAAAGTAGAGAAAGGAACAAGGGAAACGTACGCGTGACAGCGGAGGACGGATCTTGATCTTGTCAGAGGCGGCTGCGGGCTGGGAGATCGTGGTTGTTGATCGGCGGATTGGCGGATGGTGGGCCGGTGAGGTCGTGGGCTTGGGCGCCTGCTCAATCTGGGCCACGGAGGTCGAAGGCACGATGGGCCTGCTCCATGCCATCCATAAAGCACTAATAACTCCGACTCAGCGCAGTGTCAGGGGTCACCAATTATGGTGTTTTTACGTCAACCATGACGGCTACAATGGTCCACCAGACCACAACGAAGTAAGTTGGGGCCAAAGAGAAAGTTTATTTCTTTCCATGCGAAAATATAATACAGGGCCATTTTTACGAAAAATGATTTATATACACAAAACGCATGTACATATGAAGTCACTACAAGCATAGTGAAAACGAAGTTCTTGGTTGTCAGAGAAGGTGTTACTGCCGCTGACCGGGCGCCAATGTGGCTGGCCAGTAGGCAGGGAACATGCGTCCGTTGTTATTGCAGAAGAAGCAGCACCAGTACTCGCCACCACAGCAGGCACTGCACTTGATTGATTCAGTAGCAGAAGACTTGTCCCCATCCAGAACGGCGCCCATGCTATCCTGCTGATGGTCCGTTGTCCACGAGTAATTCCTCAGGCTCATCGGATTCCGACGTCCCGTCACAGACAAGATGTGGCGCTCTGAAACTCCCATAGCTGAGAGCCGTTGACCAGCAGTGGCACGAACAGAATGATTCGTGTATATACGAGACAGTTCACACTACTTGCATACAGCTTGCATCATTGTACCGAGTGTGTTCTTCCCAAGGGGGACAGTTCGCGATCCATACTTTCTCGCCCCTCTTCAGGTTTGACTTGGGCCGTTGAAAGAGTGCATCACAGTCTGGATTTAAATGCTCCAGCAGAAATTTGATTGAAAAAACTTGGTCGCCATCTTGGATTCGGCCAGAGGTTGGAGCATCGTACTTGTCAACAAAGCCGCCAGCGTGATTCTTTGTTGCAAGGACGACGGCCTTTTCTCTCGCTCTTTCTTGTTCTCATCTTGACGAAACACCGAATCAAATTTCTTGATACTCCGCTGCAGCTCTCGCCTGCGCAGAGAGAAATGAAGAGAGATGGAGAACCACACTTACTGATTCAGAACATCTGGCTCCTTGGGTCGCATGAACAGGTCCATTATCTTGGCAAAGTCGGCATCACGAATAAATTCCTTGTGCTGGACGGGGCGCAGCTTTCCTTCTCTCTTGTTCTTTTTCAACACGGCGTCCATTGCTTTGTTAGAAGCTTGAAATGCTGCATCTTTGATGATGTTCGAGCTCCTGATGTCACCAAAATGTCGAGCATTTGCAGCTCTGAGACACAACGTACTACTGCGTTGGTAGTGCTTTATCTATGCGCTTTGCCTTGACGTACAGCTTAGGTAATACAGTTCACGAATCCTCTCTTTGCATCTTTCCCTTCAAATCCTCTTTTGAACATGATTTTTCGTCGTGGGGAGACTCCTGAGCTGCATTGAATCGACGAAGAACTTGCGCCCAGCCCTTAGTAGCTGCTGCAGTGGCCGCGGGAGTGCTATCAGCCACCACTTCCAACACCGTAAATAAAGCCGTGACCGTATACCGCATTTCCCCAAATATAATTCACGCCTTTTTACACTTAAACTGGCAATACATAAGATCAATTGTGCACTCATAACAACAGCAAAAAATGAATAAAGTTTAGTTCCATAACGTTTTCTTGTGACTTTCATCAGTGGAACGCCGTCACATAAAAATGTAATAACTAAAACACACACTTATATACATGTAGGTAATATGGTTTCAGGTAGAAATACAGCAGCCAGCAAGTACAAAAAGCGAAATTTGCACCTTTCCAATGTGTGAATATAGTGTACTGTAAAAGCCATTATTCTAACGAGGCGCATATATAACGATTTCCCAAAATCGACTGGTTTACGTGTACCAAAGGTAACGGTCCTCACTTATTCTCAACGCTCAATAGGACAGTACATGTATCGATTTCTGTATAACGATTTCTATTTTTTACTCAGAGTTAGCATTTCGTTATGTATATATATGGCTTTTACAGTATGTGAGAAAGGTAAAAGAAAGAAAACGTATCACTCACACTCTTCAAGTAATACTCACGCACCATCACATTCATCCACACAGTATCACATTCATCTGCCACTATATTAGCGCTATGAGCTGAATTCTTATCACGCTGCTTTTCACACCCAACTCTTACTGACAGGGAGGTGGCCTTTATTAATGCTGGTTTGAGAGCTTGCACATCATTGTGAACCTGATGAAGGCAATTTGCCGAAACGTTGTAATAATTATTGTGAAATGAGTTGAATTATTGCAGTGTTAATGGAAGAGAGCGTGTGGGCTCTACTCTTAAGCCACGTTTGTGGGGTGCGGCTTATACTCCAGTGCGGCTCATACTCCGGAAAATACGGTAACTTCAAGGGCAGAGAAGGTGGTGTGACTTACAATCGAGTGTGATATCCTACCTACGTGACTCTATTGAAACAATAATTATGGCTTAAAAAAAAGGGGGGAGGAGGAAGAGGGTGTGCGACTGATAACCGAGTGCGATTTAGAATCGGGGAAATAGGGTACTGGTGTTACGTGCACCTATTAGTACCTATTAGTACCTATTAGAACGAGGTCTGTCTCGTTGTCCAGGAAACGACCAATCAGCGACATTCCCGCCAAGGGCCTTATCAGAGTTTAAAGCCCGCTCAATCGTTTATTTACTACTCTTGATGACGCGTCGAGGGCCTTGGATTAGTTTAAAGCCCGCTGAATATACTCTAAACTGGTGCGTACAACTCCCTGTATGCATAATAGTACGGTGCAGATAATGAACTCTGCATAACGTGTACGGTGTACTACTAAAAGCTACGCAATTCAGAAGTGTGTATGGTTTTTGCCTCCCGTATTCTTTCACCTGTACGAATTTTCTTTGTCAACAGCTTGCGGAAACCTATAAAAACCGAAGATCAAAGTCATTAGAGTTATCGACAAGGGGCTCTCAAAGCCCCTAAATAGCTCCACAAGCTACATGTATGAATAAGAATGAAGCTCGCAATAAGAGCCCAGCATTTCATTTGCTTCCATTCTACTTTTAGTAGTCCTAAGTGGTGCTGAGTTACCATAACTTTCCAGAAGAAAATATTCTTTCATACCACACCAAGTCTCTCTGCACACAAACCACAAAACTACCCAATATAGTGGTACACACGCATAATGGAAGTGAGATAATGCATGTAACCTCGTTCTAAAATAGTTCGTGCATGGCAGGGAGGGTCTTATGGCTTGTTTGTGCCCTTCAGGGTAGCCCTCGGGCCTACGGCCCTCAGGCTAACCTGTCGGGCACTAACAAGCCATAAGGCCCTCCCTGCCATGCACTAACCTATAATTAGTACCTATTAGTACCTACTTGTATTAGTATAATTATTGTGGTTAAGACTCGGGTGGAGAGCCAAGGATTCATTTATTAGAAGAAAAGAGGACCAAAGAGCTACAAGTTGCGCTAGAATATCCACTAACACCACCAGTTACTTTACAATCAGCTCATGCGATAACATTGCACGACACTGACCACCGGTACTGACGTTCTACACCTAACTGGCAATCAGCTCTAGCTCGTCTCGGGTGCGCACTCTAACAGCCTTCCAACTTGGAAGGTACTAACGTTAAGTTATAGAAATAACATAAGGAGGGAAAGGTGAGCGCAACCAAGACAAGCACAAGCTGAAAGTCTCAGCTGCGAAGGACGTTGGCGGATGTACATGTATGCAGTTAGGTGTAGAACGTCAGTACCTGTCCGTTGGTCAGTGTCGTGCAATGTTATCGCATGCTGATTGTAAAGTAACTGGTGGTGTTAGTGGATATTCAAGTGTAACTTGTAGCTCTTTGGTCCTCTTTTCTTCTTATTAGTATATGGGAAAAGGTCAAAAGGGGGTTTGTCAACTGACAACCGCTCTATTTAGTTGCTATTCACTCTTTGGCGCATGCGCTGGATGAAAAATTCTTGTATTAGTGATGTCGAAAAAAATTATTACGTTTCAGGCCAGTCACCCGTAGTTGTCTCCTCCAGCGCATGCGCATTGTTAAAACTCCTTTCTCTGAAACGCCTCTTTGTATATTTAAAGTTGTCCCTGACATTTCCCATTGTTGTGTGACTTGTTTACCTTTTTGCAGGCGATGCTGTGTGGCTATTGGGCCATTTGCCTGGTGGTGGCATTTTTCCTGGTTCGACAAGGTTTTGTGCAACGAAAAATACTCCTTGCCAATAGGTAGGTGAATACGCGATGAAGATTTTGCATGGCACTGGTGTCGTTGCCTGTACAGGTCACATGATAGTCGCGTGCGTGCGTGTGCACGTGCATATATGCATGCATGGATGTGCGTGTGTGCAAGTATACAGGTGTGTTTATTAGGGGTGAAACGAGTATCTATTTTGACCAATCGATCACTCGTTCATAATATTCGATCGAGTATCTGATTATTTTGAGTATTTTATCAAAATTCAAAAGCACTAGATTTGCGAGTTCTCGACCAATTCGGAAGAAATTATCCGTGAACATAGAACAAAAGTCGCCAACGTCTTGTACAGAGTGTAAAGTAACGATTTTCATCAGTACTTTCATATCTCAGAACGTTACTTGCCGTGGTGATCGCATCGTCCAAGTCGTAAAATACTGACTCAAAGCCATGCATAACGCATGCATACCAGTGGACCAGCGGTACAACAAATGTTTTGGAAAAATACAATGCCAATACTAAAAAACAAAAAACAAAAATCAAAAAACAAAAAAACGATCGAGTGCAAAATTTCGAATACTCGCTCGTTTGAAATTTTCGAACGAATACTCGAATATTCGAACTAATCGTTTCACCCCTAGTGTTTATGCATGCATGGATGTGCGTATGTGCAAGTATACAGGTGTGTATTGAACTCAATAACACAGGCGCGTAGCTTTTCGCATTTTTGGCAAGGACTACAGATCTGTGTTGGCGCCATTAGGCTCCTCATCTCACAATTCTGCTGTTTTACTCCCTAGAGAACACAATACAACAATGGAGCCAGGCTAGTTTGTTACGACTCTGAGTTTCATGCCAGTGCAGCAGTCATCAGGCACCAAGTGTGTGTGTTTGGGGGGGGGGGGGGCTCAGAGTTGCAACAAACTAGCTCCGCCATCCAGCACTGAAGGGATGGGAGCTAGCACCTAGTCCGCATATGCATTCTCAAGGATTTCCCCAAAATAGCTTTTATAATGTTCATGTCTAACCATGATTTCCAGCCTTGGGCGTGTGTACACCTTTATGTCCATCTTTCTTGCTCTCCATCGTGGAGCGATCTGGAAAGTGCACATCTGAGGGAAGGGAGACCATCACTCACGTCGTTCCTAAGAACACTACAGTTCATATAGGAAAAAAGATGATCGTCATCCTACTTTTGACCATAGTCTTAGATGGGCTGAAGGTTGATCTTTACAGAATTGTTTGACAATGCAGTGCGGAATACTTGTCCCATTGTGTTTTTGAGGTTTACTTCTCCAAGAAATGGATCCTTATTGAGAGGATATTTTGGCCGAGTTACGAATAATTTGGAGGGGTTTGAAATGCCAGAGATCAAGTCTGTCCCCATTGAAAATCGCAGGGAAAAAACCCAGAAATCTGCGGAAGAGGCTGCTGAGAAAAGTAGGCACAATGTAGGCCAAGTACAGTAAATTTGCGGAAACTGCAGCATCAAAGTCCAGTGCTGGAGACAAAAGACAGTTCACAGGCACGATATTTTCGACCATGCACGAGATCCACCCACCATGCAACCGGGTTCAGGCCTTGCAGGGTTAGTTTCATGTACCATGTTATGTACGCGCACAGAACACATGCACTGTACCGGTATACAGCCTACCAGTCGGGCTCATGGATTGACTGAAAGTCAATGAAAAAGGAAGAAACTGCAGGGATACTGTTTGATTCGCGGAAACCTAGGGAAATCGCGGAATTTGCCGCGGCTGCGGAATCGCGATTTTCCTAGGGGACAGTCAAGTATATCTGGAAGGACTGTAAGAAAACTATTGGAATGTGGACTTCAGCCCATTACTTCTATAAGCATTCATGGTGTGCAGTGTTGTGAAACACCCGTATTTGTCTTTATTGGCTTCTTAGTATTAGACCCCACTAATTTCCCTGATACCTAAGCGGTCATTTGACTGCTTGGTCTATAAATACGCAATTATATTTGACCACTTATATCAAGAGTACATGATCCCCCAGAGTGTGCAACGCCTGATCCAGCTCTGCATAGGGTCTTGGTCGAGCGTAATCGGACCTTTGCTTCGTAATACCGTACACATCTGAGGGGAACCCGGGGAGTTGCGGGGACTCTCGGATCAATAACAACGGTGCCCTGCCTCGAAAAAGACCTTGGGGGACTTCGGTCGTTAACTCGGTCCATATATCCTGTATAGACCTCCTAGCCGGTCTATAATCTATACTTATCACTCTTCTATATCACCCTCTACTAATTCTTGTGATCCTTGACTGGTGCTATATTACCCATATCGCCGTAATGTGTATAGAATAAAGTCAATAAACCCTGAAGCCGAGTGTTTATGGGAAATATAGACCTCATCTTGGTCAATATCCTAAACGTATTTTTTTGCGGAAAAAGTCCTGCCTGCAGTACAAATTTGACATGAGTTATCCTTTTTTAAATTATGATAGAAACACGTTCCGAGGCAGGGAACTTGGTAAATCAATGCTTCTATCATGTCCATAACACTGCAAACTGCGTTGTAGCCATGCCTGTAGGATTGTCAGCATGGGCTGACAGAAACATATACTTACCAGATATACACCGCAAATGACAACACTGGATGTGTATTCGTGTTTGTGTGTACCTGCTTTAGGTTTCAGCTAATGATGTCACGCAAGAAGTTCCATTTCTTGGCGGTGGCTGTCTTTCTGCCTGGGTTGGTGCTGGATCAAGAGTTCATGATCTTTGCTAGCGGCATAGCTATCATGCTGTTTGTCATCCTTGAGGTGAGTAAAGAGAGTAACTAAAAATCTTAATCTTGCTACTGGATGTTTGATGGCTTGTTCCCTATGTGGTCATCCTCTGTTTCTCTCGCCAGCCGGACACGTCACCATGGTCATAATACATGTACCGGTACAGTTGTGTCATTTGTGAAATCCGGACTCTTGTGCACTTTCAGCACCTCAAACCGATTTTGATTACCTTGTATGGCCCCGCTGCTGTTGATACTGCAAGTATACATCCGGGGGTTTCACCTGCTGCTACCATACATTCATATACTTATGGTAATCAAACGTCAATTAGAGTGATTGTTTCCTCCTCACCATCTCTGGCCACCTGTTGACGCTGGCCGGCCTGCATGTTACAGCCCTGAGCACCGGCTTTATCACATTTGTACTTGGTCCGGCTCATCACAATTGTCGCTTATCTCCCACGCACGTTTTGACAGTTAAAACCCAGTCCGATCGCGATATCTGACTCACTTTTGTATGGGAGGTTGTGATGGCAAGGTCAAAGGAGACAACAAAGAAAAATCATCGTGACCACCGCGAGTTGAATCGCGATGTGTACGACTTTTTATGGGGAAGTGTGGATTTGGCCATTCACTGTTATGTCTATGCTGCGAAAAGTCAAGCGCAGCGACCCGAAGACCGAAACTAGTCTGTAGCAGGGGAAACTGACGTCCTGGCCGAGCCTCACAGTTATGCGTGCACGGAAGAGAAGTATGAGCGTCATGCTGAAGAAGAACGGTGTTTTCGATGCGATGCGAGAGAAGTTTTGGTTGTTCCGTCTTGGTGCTGGGACTCCTGAAGCTGGGCAGCCCTTGTTCTACCAGCACGATGGCGCGATGCCTACAACCACCAAGTCAAACCGGCAGCATTGGGTACGGCACGGAGCCAAGAAAGGATTTGCTTGCTTGGTCACCCAGCCAGCTCAGTCGCCAGGTTTGAACTGCAACAACCTGGCATCCTTTTGCAAGCCTGCAATCTGATGTCAGATGGTGGCAAAGAAGACAGTGTCAGACCTGGCAGCGGCAGTGCAAGAGTCATGGTCAGCATATCCAACAGTGGACAAAGTTCATAGGGGTTTACAGGCTGGATATTTAGATGTCAGTGGTCCTGGGTGTTTAGTTAGCATTGCATATTAGGGACCTTTCGCATTTGCTACGAATCGAATGCGAAACGAAAGTTTGATTCGGCTCGTAATCGTTTCGTTGAAAACAGAATTCAGGTTTCGCAAGTCGTAATGCAAATGTGCATGGCAACTACGAATACGGCCGGTAGCTTGGGGTACGGGTGTACACGTGTGTTCGCGCACACGTGCATGGATCATGGAATCAAGGGAAAAAATGTGTATATAGCTGGCAAAACATGTGTACCTTGCAAAAAATGTGTACCTGACGGATTCGGAGCGTGCCACGAATGAAGAGGCTTCCATTCGTGAAAACGAGCTCTCCGCGGCGACTCTGACGAATCCTCGAACCCAGGTGACGAATCAGCATTCGTTTCGTATCCGTACGCGTGGTGCGAAAGGTCCCTATTGAGCTGAATATGGGCTGGGTTGGGAAAATCTGTGTGTGTGTGTGTGTGTGTGTGTGTGTGTGTGTGTGTGTGTGTGTGTGTATATGCGTGTATGCATCAGACTGTGAGATTGTGTGAGCTTTAGGACTCTCCTATTGGGGGCGATGGCTGGATCTGTTGCAGTGTTGGGGGTGTTACACTGTGTGTGGTCTGGCCTACGACTCAAGCTCTCACAAGAGTGCAGAAGACTTGAATTTTTCTATAGTGCATTTCGAAAAATTTAGCAATCAGACATCAAATTGTTCTGTAAAGGTTTATGAACAATTGGAACAGCCGTTAAGGAGTTGGAATTTCGGCTAGGTTTCTGTCTCTTTCCCATGGTTTAGGCCGCGGTCAACCAAACAAGCCGTTTTCAGCTTGCGCTGAAAGTGGCTTGTGCTGAATGAAGCGGTTGGTCACATCGACCCATATGATTCGCTGACTTTTTTCGCGTGCTGTAGAGGTTTTTCTTCGCGTCCAATTTTGAATTTGATTTTTTGAATTTTTAAATTAACTTTTATTTTCTGTTGAACATGTACGTGGCAATCAGCAGAGTTTTGGTACTGTACTGGGAGCTTCATTGGAATCAGAGTAATTGTTGGAAAGATTGAGGTGGGTTTGAGCTTGTAGTGCAGCCATGGATCCTGAAACTAGACTCTGTGCCGTTGTCTGGATCTTGCTCTGCGCCGATATCATGGTGCGCATGCTTCTATCGCACAATAGTCTCCCTTGTCTGACGCTGCCGGACCAAATCGAACCTCGTAGAAAGCGCACAAGGAAAGATGAGGACAATAACAGACAGCAGGCAATGAGAGAAGTTGGACCAAGAACGAAACAAACAACGAAAGCCGGAATATTTTAGAACACGATGCATCCATGGCAAGATGTGCTTTGGATTTGCACGATTTTGTTTTTCCCGCCACTGCGCCAGAATGGCTGAAAGTGGCTGAATCCATTCGGCGCTCCATTCAGCGCTTTGAAAACGGCTGACTGCTGAAAACGGCTGAAGCCGAAAATTCAGCTGTTTCTGTAGCAACGAAGACGTCAAAAAGCGCTTTTTTCGCTGAATGGCTGAATCGCGCTTGGTGTGACCGCGTCCTTAGAATTTTTGCCCTGGAAGCCAGTAGCGACTTTTCATCAAAAACCCATGATTTTCTACGCCATTTTGGCTTTGTGGTTATGAATGCTGTCTGCTGACCATGAAGTTGTAGGTTCAAATCTCAACCTATCTTCAACTCCAACTTTTTTCATTGTATTGGTGATCAAGCTGGTACATGATTGTATAAGATTCAAGAAGGTGGCTGCTCCGAATGTTGGAGCTTGCGCTTCCTGCCAACTGCACTGACACTGGACTGGCTCACGTATGTCGAAACGGTGTGAGTGAAGTCATTGCACTGTCAGCTGTAGCTACGTGTTGAATACACCGGCACATCGATCAATCGACTTCTTGCAGAGAATATTTTTAGTATTTTCACGATCGCCAATTTATTTGAATTTAAGAGTCGGCGCCGTCTTCTATCAGCTTTCACAGGCGTCTGCTTTTCTCAAAAGTCGTCGAAGTCACACGGATGGCTTGGCCGGATCATGGCCTTGAGAATGAGTCTGTGTCTATGTCGTTTTTGTCCCATGGTGAGAGTAAATTGCATTGCAGCTCAAAGAAACTGTTTGATGACAAAACGGGACCCATGGCGATCTTCAACATTTACCACGCTTTCGACATGCCCTCTGTGACTCCATATCGAGGAAGAACTTGTTTGTTGTAAAACCAGACGTACCTACGTGAGTGAGTTGGTCATTTTTCATGCTTTCACACGGAATATTTCTTTGGTTCACAGCGAGTTTTTCCAGGCAGCTCATACGGTAAGACGGCAAACTTCCCGGGCGATCACTAGGATTGCTAATCATTTTGAAACGGACTGTTGCCCACGAACAGCCAATCACTCCTAATTTATCACAGCACAGCCAAGAAAAGGCACCACGAAAAAGCTTCTTTCCATATGCATAAGAACCCAACAAAGAACTGCTCTGCAAAACAGGCTCAGGCGCAACTGAGCCCAGCGGAGCCTGAGGCCCGAGCACGATATTCACATACGAAGTGGCATGAGGCATGAGGCATTGAGGCGTACGCAAGCGGAGCACACAATTGGTATAGTATGGTGCAAGGCGCTAAGGTCAAAGCACAGAGAACGACTGCAATGGCATTGATCATAACTAGAGAGGAGGGATTACAAAGCACACTCGAAGCCGAAACCAGACAGATGTCGTAGAAAGCAGGCTGCAACTGAACAGTGTGTGTGTGTATGTGTGGCTTGCCTGGTGTTGCGATTGAGAGGCTGCATTGATTCTGTTAGCTAGGTGGTGTCGTTGTGGCTTCTGAGTCAGAAGAAAGTACCTGTTCGCCGGCACTTTGAGATGAGTTGTGATTGCTTTTTGAGGAACGCTGTTGATCTCAGCGTGGGGAGTATGTGGCACTTTTTGGTGATGCAGAGTGGACACTGCTTCATAATTTTCGTGCAGACCCTGGTGCGATCTTTCACCCTCCATTGTACCTCGTATTCGTGTACAGGACGCAATTCACTCAACATCTACTGATGATCTCTCAAGAAGCGAAACAGCTGTCTAGAGGGACTTACATTTCAAAATCTTTACGGATTTGTCCTTGCTATGGCGGCGATCTGCAAATAGAGTGGGCAGACTAGCGCCGCAGTCTGAAGTGGTACAGCGAGCTATGTTTACGTTTAATTGCCGAGTTTGTCGCGACTTCCTGTGTCGTATTTTGATTTCCTGTGTGGTGTGGGATTTTTTTAATGGCAGCAGCAGCTCTCTCTTTACAGGGAAAGCTGAAGAAGGTATTTGCAAGGTATCTTCAGCCAACCTTTTTCCTCTTTTGCTTTCTTTCCATTCACAAGTATATTCGTTCACTGCGAGTTTGGCCGATTGGGACAACACTGGATCAGTACTTGCGTCCGTTCGTGGACAGCCGTGACTGTGGCAATGCTATACTGACTCACATTTATTTGCTGGTGGGATTTGCAGTGCCATGCTTTGCCTTCCCTCTGAGTCACTTCAACTCAGGTTAGTTTTGTTCGTTCTGTCTCTTTTCATCCTCTCTCTCTCTCTCTCTCTCTCTCTCTCTCTCTCTCTCTCTCTCTCTCTCTCTCTCTCTCTCTCTCTCTCTCTCTCTCTCTCTCTCTCTCTCTCTCTCTCTCTCTCTCTCTCTCTCTCTCTCTCTCTCTCTATCTATCTATCTATCTATCTATCTATCTATCTATCTATCTATCTATCTATCTATCTATCTATCTATAAAACAGGGAGGTTCCAGGCTGTCCAAGAGAGTGCTCAATACCGAGAGGCAGAGCCGGTTCAAACAATAAGAGGAAATTTCTGCTCAGAGACACTGCATTATGTAGTGCTCTCCGAGCCAAAACATCACTTGGGATACCAACTTGCAGTGACGTTCCGCTTCCAGCGCAACAAACACCTCGTGAGCACCAGGCAGCAGCGCGAGTCAGTGTCGCACATGGAGTTGTGAGAGCAGACGTTGAGGGCCATTTGCCATTCGCAACGCTGTCACCTCCAACCATCTAGTCGCATTCCCGCACGAGGGACAACAATACGGGCTTGTCGTGTGCTCCAGACGCAGTCGTGAGTCAGCCAAGTGTCAAGTCAGTCGGCAGGAAGCACGCGCTCCGATGTTCGGGGGAGACACTTTTATATGTTCCCTTTTGGGAACATTGGCCAAATTAAGTTAATTAACTGATCACCGTCGATGTGGCAACATCTCTCGAATCAGTGGCACAAGCGCACGAAAGGCCGAAATTTGCCAGATGTTAACATGGGCAACATGGTGATTCACTTCTTTTCTGTGCCACGTGTACGAGGCATGCATCAGTATCCACATTCTCTTTCTCTGGACTTGTTTCCTTTGTGATTGAAACAGACACAGGTTTTCCATCATCATCGATTGTTCGTATGTTTTTTTTATCTATCTCCACATCCACCATACGCAGTTCCAACACCAGGGATCGATTTATCCGGGTTCGCATCGCAGTTTGCGAATCAAAATTCACTGGCTGCGATTCGCTTTTCGTTTTTTTATCGCCCAAAACTGCGATGCACTGGCCATGCATACCGGTATGTACAAAGACCATTCTGTACTGATTGTGTGCAGTTTATATGCGACTGTTGTGCACACTACTGACTAGGGAGTAGTATTTTACTACTCCAACCAACTGGCCTGTCCTGCTCAGTCCGCGCGCGGGGCGCTCTGGATGATTTTGGACACTGCACTAGCACTGCAGTCTTTTGAAGTTTTGTACACGGCGGCAACTTTCCCTGAAGTTCTCCTTTCTTCTTTCACTGTCAAGCTCAATTCAGTTTGCTTGTGTTCGACAAGACACAGTTGAAGTAGATGGTTCTTAGTCTCATGTAGCCAACATGTCAGTAAATCTGATCACTGTCCAGAAGTGGGAAAAAGAACTGGACGCGCCAGGAATGTCGATTCGTTTCGATGGAGAAAATCGAAAATTCTGTACACTTTGCACGGAATGTCACGATCGTTTGCGCGCTTTCCTGAGCTTTCTTTGTCGAAGGAATCAGTGGAACTGCCCTGTTGAAGGATACTGTGTTGTGAAGAACTCAAAGTCGGATGGACGCTGAACATGTAACAAGCCCAAGCGAAAACCCTAACGTAAATATTCATGTCAACCGTTCGCTTGGAAAAGCAAATAGCAACTGCAGCTATTGTCCACTTCTGTACAAAATCCTGCTATTGTACAGATATACATGTACACTTTTGATGAAGGAAGACTGCTAATCAATACTTGGAGTTGCTAGTCAATTGTAAAACTGTGTAGCAGTGACTACTATGCAAAAAAAATCAAAGTAAATCGATCCCTGCAACACTATCAGTGTAGCGACTGTTTCAGTTTGAGGTGGCAGTGGGTGATTATGCAAAAAGCACCAAGTGTCAGTTAACTTTAGCGGAAGTATACTGGTAAACTTGTGTTGTCATGACTACTGCTACTCTGTTTGCCTGTTTTCTTATTTCTGACATGCAGCACCGAAACTTGCCACTTATGCTGGTGTTCTGTCACTTGGATTTGGAGACAGTGCAGCTAGTCTTTGTGGGATGCGTTGGGGCCGGCTTAAATGGTCAAGTGAGCTGCTTTGTTGTTGTTGTGTATCCTTATGAAATGTCCAGTGCTTTCTTGGAGACAAAAGTGTGAAATTCCACAAAAATTCAGCCCTTTATTCATACTAAACAAGGCTTTTTGTCAATGTCTCATGACAGAAGATACCATTGTAATAGGTGCAGCTAGCTGCTTGAGGCCCCTTACATTTGGAGTTTTGTCTTCAGAAGTATGGCTACTTGAATTGTTTCACTAGCGGTGTCATGTCTTACCAAGTGTGACGAAACGCTACTTAAAAGGGGAACTGTCACCAAAATTTTTCTTTGTCTTATCTTGTAGTTCTTTGGCTCCTGATCACAATGGTGTCATTCTTTTTTCTCTGCGATGACTGGAAGTGGGTGAAAACTTGAAAAGAAGGTCCCCAAAATTGTCCCGAAGTACCGAGTGACGTCACGCCGGACTTGACCCCCACGCGTACATTCATCGTCAAAAACGAAGTCCAGCCCGTGTGCTGGTCGATCGAGCCAACTGTTCGATGTACGGTGCATGCTTGCCTTCTGAACTCGGGTACTGATGTGTACGTTGTACACAATGAGAACGCCAAAAAGGGACAAAACAAACACAAGTCGACAGCAGTTTGTCCCACTGGTACTTCCTCCACGAAGCTCCAGCTCTTTGTTTAGTTGTGATTACGAAGGAGTGGAAGGATGTTTGTTTGCTGTTAGTGTGACACACATACCTCGTACTTGAAAATTACGTCGTTGTATCGAAGGTGGCGTTGTTGCCCACCCAGCTCTGAAATGAAAGACGTTGGAGTTTGTTATCTGCATCTTCAGCAACATCGCCAGATAAATTGCCTTCACGTAGCTACATTGCGTTCCTTTGGGGCTCGGGTTGGTGGTGTTATCGCCGGCCGGAGGAGTACTGTTTTCTGCATACGCGCTCATCATCGTGTTGTTCCTCACACGAAAAGTTCAAAACAACGACGTACTTCCGTGCTCACAAAATAGAACTTAGATCCTCGCGGAAGAAGTCAAAAAGGTGAAAGCTCAGCTGCTTTTTATTTTGATTTGGCTGTGTAGCTGCACGTGGGTCTCTGCCTCTTTGGCATTCTCCTTCTGTACGACGTACCCATCTGTGTTAGAGTTCAAAAGGCACACGTGCACCGTACATCGGAACAGCTAGCTCGATCGACCAGCACACGGGCTGGACTTCGTTTTTGACGACGAATGTACGCGTGGTGGTCAAGTCCGGCGTGACGTCACTCGGTACTTCGGGACAATTTTGGGCACATACTTTCAAGTTTTCACCCACTTCCAGCCATCGCAGAGAAAAACGGGTAACACCATCATGATCAGGAGCCAAGGAACTACAAGATAAGACGAAGAAATTTTTTGGTGACAGCTCCCCTTTAAAAGGACATGAAGCATTCACGCACTTGCAAGCAGTTCTTGCAGTGCAGTATTGTATCCCAGGATCATGCAGTGGTACTCATAGCCCTTTCCCAGGTGAGAAATACAGGTGGTGTGTGTGTGGGGGGGGGGGGGCACTCCCCCCCCCCCCCAGCACTGTGGTACAGTCAGATGTCACTTATCCGACCACTTCGGGAATTGGGCATGTTGGATAACTTGACATCTTCTTTTTTGGTGTGTAAGAAGCATAATGGTATGATTTCACGGGTTTATGTACATGCACTCAACAACTGGACTCTTATTCATTCACATTTTGTGCATGTCAAGCGTTGAAATACTGGATCACATCTACGTTAAGTAAATGTACATTATACAGGTAGACTCCCTCTAACTCGAATATGGTATAATTCGAACATTCCATGTAATTCGAACTTTTTCGATCTCCTGCAAGTCACTTCAACTCAAATTCAAATGCATAATTCGAAGTACGAAGAGTGCGCCGACTGGATAATTCGAACTCATTCTTCGTACAGAAGAGCAGTTTACAGTACATTGTGATAATGTCCTTCGAATGCTTATTTCGAAGTGAGATCGACTTGCTATAATTGTAATTCGAAGTTCATAATTTTCTTCTCTAGCCAAGAGTAGCTCAAAAATCGATCCTCCCTGGTCCGCTCCAGGATCGGCAATAGCGTTCAAGAAACCCACCTTCTCTTGAAATTTGATTCAAGCCTATGAGAGACAAAGTGCAAAGATTTGATTGAAGACGACTTCTTCCAGGTGGCTGACTCTGTTCGGGGATCTCAGCGGCCTTTCATGCCACGCCAGCTCGTGCGCAGAGATGTTTGCGAACAACACTATTGATTGGAAGTCGTAAAAATCGTCGATGCCTGTGCTCCGCTTCCATTCTTCAGAACGCCGTGCTGCTATCGACGGCCTTTCATGACGAGGATTAGGCGGTGCTGTTCTTTCCGTTGAAAATGTTTCAGGGCAGCTGCAGTGCCAGACAACTAACTTCTTCGCTACAAATCGTAGAAGATGAAGATATCATGTCAAATGACGTGGCGATCAAGTAAAATGTGCGAAAATAATCAGCACGCGATTTCGAGCATTTTGACATGTAAATATCAGTGCATGGGGCTGCATATGGATAATTCGAAGTTCCTGATAATTCGAAGTTAGGGCCTGGCGATTTGAGGTTCGAATTAAAGGGAGTCTACCTGTACAATGGTAGCCAGAAACAGAAAACTTATAATTATGGAAATAAAGTAGGGGTCAAACGGGTGTACCGGGTACCCGGGTACCCGCCCGTTAATCTCAGGTACTGTTAGTAAAAGGGTACCCGTTTGTAAAAGAAAAAAAAAAAAAAAAAAAAAAAAAAAAAAAGGTGATCCTATCGTATTCCAAGACTCAAAATAGGAGTGCGGATACTCTTTTCCTTTTTCCTGTGCATTCCCGCTTTCGACTTTATCAGGCAGGAGCAGGCTGAAAGACAGACTTGACAGTTGTTCTCTCCACTCTAGTGCAAGTAAAAATCCTCGTACTGGAGGTTTTTCATTGTGATGTGAGAAAATGCAAGACTTGAAACTCGTTCGAGGTGGCAGCTGAGTAACTAGAAAGTTACGATGGTTCTCCGACATCGAACCTGCCACAGTACTTGATGAACTAGTGTCACCAGGCTGAGTGACCAGTCGGAGTGTCACAAACGGTGATGTCCGTAGGTGGTAGCTACATGTATGATACTCATGGTTGTAGTTTGTTCCTTCAATCGACGAGCTGAAAAGTAGTTCGAAATATTGCATACAAGATTACGGATTTGTGAAGATTCATTTCACGAGTTCAACAAGCTAGCACTAGCAGCTAGCTGGCCAGCAGCACATCAGCTGTGTCAGGCACCCCAGCTAGCTATGGGCGCGAACATCTTCTGAATGCAACGAGCACCAGTTCTCCGCGAACATAGCAAATAGGATTGCGCGAGATCACGGAAGTTTTGCTAAACCACTCTGTCCTTGCATGGCTTGAATCACATCGATCTGCAGTTGATTTGCGTAGTGTATCAAAATACATGTAGCTTGTAGGACCATCTACATGTACGATTGTAAGTTACTGCCTGTGAAGTTATGTACATGGGCAAATGCACGGATGACATTCATTTGGAATCTTCGTTGCCATAATAATATTTTGATACACGAATCATAATGTAGTATCAAAATACAACCTGAGGATATACAAATTAAAATCATGATTTATGTGAGAAATGCGCAAAAAAATAATATGGCTGCTAAAGGGTACCCGTTAACCCGCCCGTTAAGAAAATTACCCGTTCGTTAGTTAAAGGTACACCCGTTTGACCCCTAAAATAAAGTGCGAGGAAGTCATTCGAACCGGTCTCGAACCAGCCACTTAGAGATAACTGCACATCTCTGTGGTGTGCCCACTACACTCATCTGCTGCCATAGAGTCATGAAATTACCACTCAGAGGCATGTTGGATATCCAACGTGCTTGGATGACTGGCAGCATGATAAGTGACATTTGACTGGACTGGTTTGTGAGTCCTTGTATCGTACATAGCATATGTTAAGGAGTGCTGGTGCCGTACATAGCATGTGTTTATTAGTCCTTGTGTCGTAGCATGTGCTTACGAGATGATTTATTTTTATATTTTTCTGACTCATGAGTACATGCATGTGCTTTTTCCATTCTTTCTCACCTCTGTCCTGTAGAATTACACAAGACTGTTGAAGGAAGCCTAGCATTTCTAACTGCTCAACTCTTAGCATGCTATGCCATTTCACTTGTTGGTAAGATACTATATTGATGGGTTTGTGATTCTGAGTTTCAAGTTCTTCATCAACTCCTATGGGAAATACATGTGCATTGTTCACCTTTAATGACACAGTCAAATACCCATGTGAACCAGTGTGACCAAGAGTACATAACCCCCCAGAGTGTGCAACTCCACTATGGGTGCTGTCCCGACAGAATTTCAAGTTGACGTCATTTTTATGATGCAATGTGCACTGTACACGGATTATCAGAATCCGGAACCTGTGGTTGACCGAAGCCGATCGATCCTGTACAAATTATTGCAAAGAAAAACGTGTGATGCGTTGACACCCGTACACATGTTGTAAATCACTGGTGCAAGGAGCATTGCGTCATAAATAATGACGTCAACTTGAAATTCTGTCGGGACAGCAGGGTATGTGGGAGTTGCACACTCTGGGGGGTTATGTACTCTTGGTGTGACATATGCTATGCTAAGACCAAGAGTACCACAGTTGCGCCAGGTGAATCCGATCCAAATGTGAAGCTGGCACGCTGGACTAGTTCCTATTACACCACTGCATCTGGGGACAAGTATTTACGGTATGATCTTTACGTATATAACAAGGTTGAGGCCGAGGTTTTATGGCTAATAAAAACCTGATAAAAGGCGTGCAGTCGACACAATTGATTGACTTTGCCTGGCTGATGTTCAACTTTTCCGGAACGGATCGCCACCCAGCCATCACTCGTTCTGTTGCCTCAGGAACATGATCAGAAATCACTTCTATGATATCAAATTATTTTATACTCATACTAGTACTTGCCAACCATACCGGTTTCCCGGTATAATACCGGAAAACTAGGGTAACTACTGGCATACCAGGTATTTTTGACTTTGATCGAAAACCTACCGGAATTGGCACTGAACCACGAGTGTTCAAAACAAGGGTTGTTTTGTGGTGTGACAAGGGCACATGCGGCCCTGCATTTCACAGAATCACACATGTAGGGGCGATATGATAATGAAGAAACTCAGGTTTTGGTCCCCCAATGAGCAATGGGTTAGAAATGAATAAAAAGAAAGAAAACTATTGCGTAAAAATTCGCAAAAGTACTCAAAATTGCCCAAAAAAGGAGAAAATGGCCAAAATTGGCAAAACCAGCAAAATAAGGGTAATGAGTAGGGCTGAAACGGTTATTACGAATAACCGGTTATGTAACTGTTAGGCCATGGTAAAAAATAAAGTTGATTCTCAGGTCATGAGCCTGTGAAAATCGGTGCGAGCGAGCGATTATTTATTTTATTTCCCACATTTTTTACTTCCAAAGATAGGGTCACATGCACACATATGTACGTCACAGGTTCATATAATTATTTAAATTTATTCCCGTAGCTATGCAGAAGACGTTACTTCAGTAACGTCTGGCGCTAGCCAGGGTCCACACAGCTTTAATTCCCGTAGCTATGCAGAAGACGTTACTTCAGTAACGTCTGGCGCTAGCCAGGGTCCACACAGCTTTAATTCCCGTAGCTATGCAGAAGACGTTACTTCAGTAACGTCTGGCGCTAGCCAGGGTCCACACAGCTTTAATTCCCGTAGCTATGCAGAAGACGTTACTTCAGTAACGTCTGGCGCTAGCCAGGGTCCACACAGCTTTAATTTGGTGTTTGTTTGTTTGTTTGTTTGTTTGTGTCACGCCTGGCGCTATCCCGTATCTGTACCGTACTGTACCGTACCAGCAAAGACAGCTGGCTACTATATGTTTGTTTGTTTGTGCCATCGACATACCTGGCGCTATCCCCTACCTGTCCCGTACCATCAAGAGTACGGTACCATCAAGAGAATGAGTATATATGCGAAGTGTATCGGGGGAATGCATTCAGTGCAGTAACATTTTGTGTGGATTTGTGTGCGAGGCCGAGAACCCACTAGCAGGCTGGCTGGTCCGCCTGTCGACCAGCCCGGGGATCGCATGTAGGCTGATAGCATAATAATTATAACGTATCAGATTGAGTAATTATAACGTATATACAGTCATGTAGATCTATAGCAGGGAGTCATATTATGTAAACGACTTCCTGCTGTATGGGGAGATTTTCTTTAAAAAAATGCGAAGTAGGGAGACGAGTAAATGCAATCAGAAAATCTCCCCATACGAGGTGAGTTGCTATTTCTGGACATTGTACATTTCTGGACATTTCGAGTAAAATAATTTTTCGTCGCGTGTAGAGTCAAGTCAGTCAGGTTGATGAAGTTTTTTCTTGTTGTAGTTGACAGCTGGGCTGTTGTAGTTTCTCCTCGTGTCGGTGCCTTGTTGATAGCCTTTTCTTGGGAGGCATTTCAACGAGTTTTGTGGTACTATGTCGCATGAGAATTTTGAATTTTTAGTAAAATAAGAAGTAATGGACGAATCGTTGGCTTCCCCATGTGCACTCCACTTCAGACGCTGTATAGTCTTGGACCTGTTGGCTGGAAGTGTGAAGAGGCCAACTGCAGTCCATCAATCGAAAAAATAACAAAAATGGTGCAGTATAGGATGCCTATTGACGCTATTTTACTTTCATGTCCAGAATTCCATACACTGAAATTTAGGCCAAACAATTGGCCTGTCGAAAACATCCCGCTATAAAGTCTCTGGGATCACAGCATGAGCAATTGTCACATATTTGGAAAGATGAAGGATTAGGCCATACAATAGATACAAAAAGATATGAAAAATGTAAAACACACGGCCAGTGGGCCTCTATTTTATTTTCATGTCCAGAAATTGCTATTCACCTCGCACAGCAGAGAGTCATATTATGTAAACGACTCCCTGCTGTATGGGGAGATTTTCTGAACAAAAATACGAAGTAGGGAGACGAGTAAATGCAATCAGAATGGATGTTAGTTGCCGTCAGTATAATAATAAGAAGAAGAAGAACGCCCGTGATCGGCAGAGTCAGCGCCGGTCCCAGGAAACGTCAGGACAGACATCCCGTCGACTCCAGAACGCCCGTGATCGGCAGAGTCAGCGCCGGTCCCATAGCTATGCAGAAGGCGTTACTTGTACTTCAGTATCTCATGGAAACGTTTTTGCAATACAATGATGTAGCTAATCAAGGGAAAAAGCATTTCCATCAGTTCTAACAACATGCACGATGAGCTAGGCAACAAAGCATAGCGCAGGGCCCTGAGCTTCCAAGCTCTCTCGTTTGGTATTTGTGTGTTTGTGTGTTTGTTTGTTTGTGTCACGCCTGGCGCTATCCGTATCTGACGGCAAAAAAGCATAGGATGTTATAAATTTTTCAATTCTCCTTTTTTTCAGGCATATCAAGGGATTCGAACCCGCACTATCGCCCTACATGCATTCCCCCATACACTTCGCATTCATACCCATTCTTCCAAGTTGCTTCACGCTATTATCTTGCGCTTGAAAGCCCTATTTGAATATTGCGGGCAGCTGTATGTGGCCAGCTGTGTTTGATGGTACGGTCCGGTACGGGAGACGGTGTCGTATTACCCTCGATCGTACCTGTCCCGTACCTATCCCCTACCGTACCGTGCCATCAAAGACGGCTGGCCACAATGCATTATTCAAATAGGGCTTTCAAATGCAAGATCACAATGTGAAACAACTTGGAAGAATTAGTATGTATGCGAAGTGTATCGGGGGATGCATGCAGGGCGCGCGATAGTGCGGGTTCGAATCCCAGGTTATGTCTTAAAAAAAAAGGATTTTTTTTAAAGAATTTATAACATCCCTATGCTTTTTTTTGTCTAGGTCATCAAGGCAAAAAAGCATAGCGTAGGGCCCTGAGCTTCCAAGCTCTCTCGTTTTATTATTCAGGACAGGGAGTAGAAAAATACCGGTATTTTACTACTCCCTGATTCATGCCTTTCGCATTGACTGTTTTCATGCGCGCATATGCATGCATAGAAATAAAAAAATCGTCGGTGCGCCGCCAAAAATCGGTGCGCGCGTACTTGAGAATCAAAGATAATTTTTACCATGGCCTTAGGGGCCGTCCGTAAATATCGATGTTTTTTTAGAGACGATATTGGTGCTTCTCTCCCTTGACCCCCCTCCCTCCCCCCAGAAGACGCACATGTACATCTAGATCATGGAATCAATATTTTTGGATGCTCATGAAGTGCCCAGGATGTTGAGGGTCCGGTGTAGGCGTGAAAATCCCGCCGCACTCACGCAATAGCTGCATCGCCTGGCCTGGGGGGAGCGAACCGGGTTGGCGCTGCAGTGCTCACAGACATCGTGTACTGGTGTAGCCAAAGCGGCTACGCTCGGGCTTGAATTTTTTCAAATCCTTGTTCAGACAGTGAAGACTGGAAACTCTTGTGGAGTTCGTCCGTGTTTGTTCGCACTGCCTCTACGTCTTGAAAAAGGTCTCCTGCAGGCATCGTTCGGCCGATTTCCACAATCAATAGCTCATTCTTTTGCTCTTGAAATTCGCCATGGGCGTACAGCTTCCAATTTTTGATTTTGTTCCTGTGTCGCGAGTTTTAGCTCCGCGAACGGAAGCTGGTTTCACATTTCTTGTATAGCCATTTAGACGTCCGCGTGCAGGGATCGGCGAAACTTCAGATATTTACATCGATATTTTTCTGATGCTCGAAAAGACGCACATGGCTCAAACCCCCTCCCCCCCAGACGCACCAATATCGTCTCTAAAAAAACATCGATATTTACGGACGGCCCCTTAGGGCCAAAAAAAAGGATAACCGTTTGATCGACGGTTATGCAGCGATTTTTCCGAACATTTTTCGAAAAATAGGAACCTTCATAACTCCGTCATTTCTTGTTCAAATTCAACAATCGAAGGCTCTACGTGGTAGCGGAAACTCTGAGCTCTGCGTTGCAACAATCGCCGAAGATCTGCAATGTCTGACTCCAGAGATATCGCATGCCGAATTTTTATCTCTGCAAATTCAAATTTTCCATCGATACTCATCACCACCTTTTGTGAAACAAATCCTTTTTTGCGTGCCTTTGGCCAATTGGAGCGACTGAGCACAAACTAGTGACCAGGGAGTCGTCAAATACCTACTGTATTTGACGACTCCCTGCGGCCTGAAGTTCAATCGTCTCAAAATATTTGTGCGTTCTGCGATGGAAGAAAGTGAAATGGCGTTGATGGGACGGATTTGCTTGCATATCGGGCTTGGAAACGATTTCGCTGTGTTCCTGCGCCTGATATGTGGAGGTTGCTTGATGGAACCTAGTATCATCGCTTTGCTCTCACCAGGAGCTTTCCACGGAGCCCAAGATTGTGAAAATCAAGTGAAGGACACCAAAGTTATGACCTCAGGTGTAAGGTGAAAATTGTGCACTCCACTTTTCAGCTACCCAGCGGATGTTACCTATTTTCGACTATTTCGTACAGAACCATGAAAATTCTTCAGACAAGGCATGAAAATGGCGTCAAAAACAATGAAGTTTCCATGTTGCAGTCTTATAGGTTATAACCGGTTAAGCGACCGTTATGCTAACAGCTAACCGTTAAAGCACAAATGTGTAACCGTTTCAGCCCTAGTAATGAGAGAAAAATAAGGGAAACTGGGTGTGTGACTAAGGGATTTGCTTTGGCTGGGTTGGCAAGTATGTATTCTATCCTCATCTGACCTGGTCGCCAAACAGGGGGACAAAAGAGGGCTCGCCCATTGCAGGCATTGCTGTCGTACCGTAAAGAAATATGCGCCGCGCTTCGAACCTGCAGATTTGTTACACACGTTTTTCATGGAATGCTGAATCCTTACGTGCGTGTGTCTGGCGTGCACCATTCTGTTGTCAATTTCTATGGTATGGTATAGTGCCATGCGAAGAAAATTCTAAAATTCTAGCCATCCCAAACCCCGACCACCATCCCCTCCTGGAATGATTTCTTATCCTGTTCTGAACTTCACACCTGAAATGATTGTTCAATCACCCTCAGCCAATCAGAGTTCAGCAATGGTTTTTTGGCTTGCTAATGGCTTTACTCTTGTTGTTTCTGCTTGCGGAAGGAGAAACACGTCTGAAAATTCAAAAATTCTATCCTGGCTCTGATCTTCACACCTGAAATGATTGGTCAACCACCCTCAGCCAATCAGAGTTCAGCAATGTTTTTTTGGTTTGCTGATGGCTAAACTCGTGTTGTTTCTGCTTGCGGAAGGAGAAACACGTCTGAAAATTCTAAAATTCTAGCCATCCCAAACCCCGACCCCGACCACCATCCCCTCCTGGAATGATTGCTTTTATAGCCTATCCTGGCTCCTGGAATGATTGCTTTTATAGCCTATCCTGGCTCTGAACTTCACACCTGAAATGATTGGTCAACCACCCTCAGCCAATCAGAGTTCAGCAATGGTTTTTTGGCTTGGTGATGGCTGAACTCGTGTTGTTTCTGCTTGCGCAAGGAGAAACAAGCCTGAAATTTCTATCGAAGAAAATCTAAAATTCTAGCCATCCCAAACCCCGACCACCATCCCCTCCCGGAATGATTACTTTTAAAGCCTTTCCTGGCTCTGAACTTCACACCTCAAATGAAAATTCTAACATTCTCTACCACTCTACTCAGCTGCAATATTATGTAGGCTGTAATTTGGAAGGAATTGCTTGTTATTAGGGAGGTTTAGTTCCACGTAATCCGCGTGTACTTTACGTGTATACCACGTGATACTCAGTGACCCACGGACAGCGGTTTTCTGATTCACGACATACTGTGCATGGAGGCTCACCCACGTTCCGCCAGAACGCGAGTGAAAATGAGAATGGAGCGCATTGTGCAAGCGGTGAGGGTGCTCAGCTGAAGAAGTTTTTGAAGCACGAAATCAAAATATTCGATGAGCTTCGAAGCTTCGTCTTTGGGCCTTTCGAACTTTTCTTTTTCAAAGTCTTTCTTGTCGTTCTTGAGTCCGTGCGAGGGCTCACAGGGAAAGGAAAAGGTCGTGACACTAGTACTTGGATTCAGATAAATAGACGTGCTGGAAATCAAACAAGCTCACGATACCTGATGGCTCGTCTTGAAAGTTCGCCGAGTCACAGCGCCCATAATCGACACAAACACAAACCAAGCTCACTTTGAAGTGCTTTCGTTTCTTCCCGAACCCTAATCCAACGTGTTTGTGCCCTGAAATAAAATGTTTACTTTTCTTGTTTTCACAAGTTTTGAATCCGTGTGACTAAACACAACATCGCGTACGTGGGTCCATTGCATGAACTTTACGTATATCATCCACGTTCCCGTATCCGTTACGTGGGACTAAACCTCCCTAGTACCTAAACGTCAACATTTCTCTAAAACTATAATTATTAGTACAGGTAACCTGATTATGGCACTTACCATCGACCTTATTGGAGCAATTCTGGCATGCATCTAACTGTCTCCTTCAAATAAGCGCTCACTCTTTCTTGATGGGCCCGAAATGTTTAACCATGACAACAAAATAATTTACATGTGCACGCATACCAACCAGTAAGCCCCTTTCCTCTATGTCACGTGATTGTCGCCTTGGAGTCGACCAAGGAGAGATCAAACTGCACGGGCTGGAAAGCGCGGTCCTGCCTGCTCAAAGGTGATGGAACTGGATACACTGCCCGTCGTCACTTGACGATGGGCAGTAGCCACTGGACTGAGACTGAGTCTCAGTCTTCATGGTCTTTGGTTCTGGTTACTTGCCACGTGTTTCATAAAATACTAGGCACCGGATCGCACGGAAAGAGCGACTACGAAAAAGAAAACCAACAAGATCAAAAAATAGCTGACTAATAAATAACTAAAGCAGAACTGAGTGACTGTTTGCAACCACAACTGTCATGCGCTCCAACATTTTGATCTGGAACTGGGAAACGAAAGAAAACCCTTTGTTGAACGATATTGACGATGTGAATGAGCTGAAACTTTTATTGCGGAGTCGCTCGCGAAGGAGATTTTGGACGAGTCGGATGAGCCTCAACCGAAGCGTGCAATGCTCAGCAACCTGCAGGACCCGCGCAATTTGCCGATGTTTCCAATGAAGACCTGGGAAAATCCGCAGGAACAGAACCCCCGATGCCCAGTCGACAATGTCAATTGCCACCTCGAGAAAAACGCGCTATGGTCCAGTATGGACTACTACCAGAAAACACAATGCATGTGCAGCATGTCATACTGGTGTGCATTGCATCCCTATGCAAGTTTGGCTTGGGTGCACACGGGAAACAGTTTCCAGTCACTCATACTCGGCCAGCACCGCTGTTCATCCAGCCCTCAAAACAAGCGCAATTTTTCTTACTGTATCTGAAACATAATTTTCTTTTCTTACTTTGCGCCATACAGATAAGAGTGCTTCAACCCACTTCTTTGGATGCTGGCAGTGTGTGGTGGGTGCGTTGGTGGCAGTGGCAGTCATGGAAGCGTTCACCGGCCACATTGACAACCTCATATTACCACCGTACCTGTATGCATTGCTTGCGTTATCTGCGAAACTTGATTCAGCTGTAAGGAGTTTGCTTTAAAGCCTTAAATGGACCTTCCTCTCTCCTGGACATTCATTCTCATTAGCTGCTCTCTGCGACAACCATCATTAAAATAGTTTTTTGTTCTAGAATTCTGTATGTGTGTGTGTTTAAAAAAATATAACTGTTAGGTAGGTTTTTGTAGTAGGTCACTCTTTATTGCTAAGAATGCAGTCTGTGGTGCAGGTCTTTAATCTTCTACTTCAGTAGGTGAATAGACTACAATCAATTAATCCAGCTTTTTATTGAGGCAGGCAGGCGGGCGGGCATTGTGAGATGGTTTAAGGCCATGGCTGAGAAACCAAGGGGACCAGATTCTCATGCCTTGCTTGGAAGCGGTTGGATTTGTCCAGCTGTATGTCGTCATTGTAATGTAGTGCTACTGTATAGGGACCAGGGAGGGTACATAATCATTCTGTGCTTGACAAGCACCTTGACTTCTGGACTTGCTCCCAAAGCTACAGTTGCGCTCACTGAAATCTGACCCAAAGTGCAAAGCTGGCACCCTGGACCAGTTCCGATTACATCATTGTATGTGTACATGTGTACCCCCAGCCGCATTCATTCCATTTCCAGGGCATCAAGGACCGTGGAAGTTGAGGGTGCCAGCTTTGCACTTTGGCCGAGTTTGGGTCGGATTTCAGTGAGCGCAACTGTACCTGGTCCACCGCACGTGTCGGCCGACTTTGGACTTAGTAAAGCGTACTCGGTACTTCACATAGGTCCAAGGTGAAATATCTAATGTTCAGCAAATGAACCACGTAAATGGCTGTACTTCTAGAAGAAAATTAATGAAGAAAATCCATTCGGCCAATTTCCGCAAGCACCCCGCAGAGCACTGATATTTATGTTCTAACCTGAATGCCATTGCTAGGATTGGCAGCTAGGAGCACTAAAAAAACCCAGCCACCTAATTTGGCTTGCCATGGCTGCAGAAATCACCACTTAGGTACCTGAAGACAGAACTACAGCGTTTAGTTTGAACTCTACAACGGTACAGGAAACACATGCTAGGATGTGTTTTGTGCGAATTGTCCCAAAATACTGAAATTTCAAGTTGGGCTAACTATGAAGGAGTGTTCCAATGCTCCCATTTTCAGGTCTCACAATAGTCTGGTAGGCCCGTAGGGTTAACGAGCTGTGCAAGTTCAAACAAAATTGGCTAGGCCGTTTTTATTTTCGGGTTTGGATATGAGCCGCCCTAACTTAGCGCCATGTGTGTGATGCTCAGTATAATTATTATACTGAGCGTCACCGCATGCACGCGCTACGCAGTTGAGCGCATTTTAAACTTGGCAACTTGGTATGCAAGCGAAACCAAGAGGTCATAAGTTCCCAAGAATGTACAACTCGGGATACTGTTTCTATGGGGGTTCGCCGAAGGCAAAAGCTCACATTGTGTGGTGTAGTGGTCATGTTGTACGGTCCCAGCACTTTTTTTAGCAAGCAGTGGCATAATAAGAATATCGCTTCCTGACAGAAGCCCACTCAACTTACACTGCTTATTGGAGTCATTGGCATGATAACGGTCAATACTAGACTACTAGAAATCGGTCTGCTCGCACGCTGGCCTCCGTTGTACTTAGTGTGAACCATACCTGGAATGCGTGAAGTGAGTTTTCGCCGCCGGAGACCACATATGCAGAGTTGCGCACTCTGGTCAGCTTATAATAATTATACTCTTGGCGAAACATATCTTAGTGCCTCTGATCCTAGCGCTATTCCGCCCAGCACTTCACATTCGGCTGCTTCAACTCATAGCACATGCTCTAAGCCGTTTCATACCATCGCATGGGGCATTCTTCTTTTTCACATGCACCGCATTGCATTTTTCTCCGTTTCCATACGTTCCAATGCAATGTTTGCTGTGATAGGCTTCCTTTGCCGCCATTTACTCTCTGTAACCGGGTCCGGGCACCATGCCCAACATCATCGCGCCATGGCGATTCTAATGCCTTTGAGCTTGGGTATCAAACACAGCACATTGCAACACCCAATTCACAAACCGTATGATGAGCTGTTTATTTTAGCCTTGACTTTGCGTACTACACTGTACATGCTGTACATGCTTCCTGTGATTTGAGACTCTTGCCAGGGCACTTCAAGCTTCTTCATACACCAGCAGAACAAGATTGAGAGCATAACAGGCATGAGGGGGGGGGGGGGGGGGGGGGTACACAGTCGCATAATATTATGTGTAGGATGGCTGGTGCATGTCATTGATGGTCATTAGGGAGGTTTCGCTCTACGGAATTACGTATGAAAATTCGTAGGAACTGCACGTAATTTCATACCTAAAAACCAGCGCTGTTGACTTCTCCACGACTGCTAAACATGCCTTGTTGCTTTGGAGACGCGTTGGTTGCATGCGCCCACCGCATGCACCACGAACCGAAACCGCTTTTGCACGTGGTGTACGGTGTAACCGCTTTTGCACGTGGTGTACGGTGTGTACACCTTGTGTTTCGCGCGGCTTGAACGTTGCCATGGATATGTCTGGAAAATGCGAAAAATAATTCACAAAGTCGTACGGAGGACCCAACGTAGGAAAGAGCTTTCCTACGGAAATCCGTAGAGAGATTTACGTATGAAAGTTGCCCTCGCTCCCGGCGTGTACCACATACGGATTTTCATACGGAATTACGTTGAGCGAAACCTCCCTATTATGTGCATGCTGAACCTAGGTCGAAAATTTTAGGGGGGGGGGGGGGGGGTTCACGTGCCCCCGTGCCCCGTGCGGGCTACGCGCCTGCTGCACTCAGAAAATAATTTTAGCATTAAGTTTGGGTAAGAAGTATCATTTAGTTCCGTTGAAAGACTACCCTCGAAAAGTAATCTAATACTGGTGGTAGAAGCAGCAGCAGCAGCAACAACAAAGCATTGTGTCTCGGCATCTCACCAAATAGCTGAACTTGAACTGAAGAGTCTTCAGTTCAAGTTCAGCTATTTGGCATCAATTTGCTTGTGAAAAGTTTCAAGCAGACAATTTACTTACATGTATCGGTATAATGTGTCCAGTGTGCTGATACATGCATTCATAGCTGATGGTTACTTGTACTACTGGCGGGCAAAAACTCGCTTCTCCATTGCAAGCTGGCCCGCAATGGAGGCAGCAACCTGTCCACGGCATACACCGTTTCTTGGGTTTGCTTGGTTGGTGATGATACTGCAGGTTCTGCGTTGAAGTCCAAATCTTGCTGTGCGTCCAGTAATGGGGGTTTAATCCACTCCAAAGTAGTGAACTTGTCCTCTTCTTCCTCCTCCTCCTCTTCTTCTTGTTCTTCTTTGTCGCCATCATCATCGTCATCATCATCATCATCTTCTGCTATAGATACATCACTCATGTCTTCATTCCATAGCCCACTGCAGCTGCATTGTGACAGTTCACACAACAAGCAACATCAAGCAACATCAAGAGCATGTGTGTGTGTGTGTGGGGGGGGGGGGGGGGTAAACTCAATTTCTGCCATAATCCCACGTACACAAGGGAACAAGGAACAGGTAGGTAGTAGGAAGACATTTATTGTGGCAGACGATAGACGAAACGAAAGACTAAATTGTGACGACGAGGGAGAGGGAGAGAGTGAGTGAGAAAGAGTGCAAGATATAGGGTCTACCGTCTGGGTAGCTATGGCAATTATGGGCACGCAAGTAGCTATCCAGGCCAACGGAACACATCTGAGGTGAGTACTTGAGGGTAAGTACGGGGTGCATACAGACCAACAGGAAAGGTTGTAGAAGGAGGCAATGCACAGGAGAAGGTACCTAACATACCTCCCCTGCGTGAAAAAAAGATCCGGGGCTTCATGGAAAATAACAAGATGATGAGAAGATAAAGAAAAATGACTGAGGAAGAAGAAAAACACACACACACACAACACACCGAACTCACCAAAGTGTAGACGTAGTGTAGCTTTTCAAACTGAAAAGCTGCCGGTTCATGGCCGGAAAAAAGCATTATAATTATCAAATCATTAAATGGAAAACCTTACACACACACACACACACCATCTTCAATCCAAGTGGTCTCTTGGCTGCAAAAATAATTCTCAATCAAATTTTCGGCCAGGAGCCATCATCAGGATTGAGGAGAAAAACAAGTGAGGTGGACCTATAACAGGCAACAAAAAGTGGAACGAAACTACACCATACGTGATAAAATTGCACCATCCTTTCGGCACAGGCACACACACACACACACACATACCCATGCACATGCCAAAACACTGAGACACACACTCGCACCAACACTCACACTCAGACAAGCTCACACTCCAAGTCACACCCAAACCCACACACGTGTAACTAAAGACACACAAAAAAATACCAATGTGCCTGAAAACAAGGTGTGATTAGTGGTGGGACTATGACAAGAAAAAAAAGGAGAGATTAGATTCCGTCGCCAAGCTGCACTTACGCTATAACATTGTGCTGAACTATAATTATAACAATGGCGTGAACAAGCACACATGACAACAGGACAGGACAGTGGCAACAGTAACAATGATCATCATCCAAAAAAAGTCCCACATTGTCAATTGTCCAGCAACACCCAACCACGATCATGGTTCACCTTAGGATGGCGTCTGGAGATGTGGATTGCCTCCCTTATCTGGCGGTTCACGTATGACATTTCCGTTGCGAGTATGGATGGTGATGTGAAGGGAATGAGTGGTGCTGTGGATGGATGTTGTAGTGGTTGGTGCAATGCGTAGTGCTCTCCCGAGGGCTTTTGCGGTACACAGACTCTTGCTTCTCGGTAATGTTCCTGGACTCGCTCACTTGGATTGAAGATGGTGTGTGTAAGGTTTTCCATTTAATGAAGTGGCTGCAGTGGAGCTTGCGCACAATAAGAAATATTTTAATATTTCTTTTAATATAGGTATGAATAGGATGAAGGCCGCAGACATCACGCAACTACGTTACTTGTTTGACATGTATTACTGTGTATTTTATAACAAAAATATTATTGAAAACCCAGAATCGATTTTCTTGTTCCTATCATCAGTGGGAAAAAACGGAACTAAGGATACAACCAAAGAAACTGAAGTTAAGTACTGTAAATAGAAAGGTGTTAGAAATAACATCAAGATACAAGTGCAATAAAACCACTAGAGGAAACGCAAAAAAGGTAACAAGATTACATAACCAAAGGCGAGAAGGCACTGAACGAAGTGTCAACCTACGAATACAACTTCAGTGCAACAACGTGCTCTTTCTGCTTACACAAAACAGGCTTATGAATACGTATACAAACTGCCTCAAGGACTTTCAACTGTTGGACATAACGCGCACGACACAGTACAGAAAATTGAGAGTCATCATACACACCAAGACAGTCAGGACGAGATAACAAGTGTAGATACACAGCTGACTTCTTACGATCAACACATTCATCCGCCTCATCTCGCTCCTTCCCACCCGACTCCTCCTCGTCCATCTCATCATCCTCTTCCTCGTTCCGCTCGTCATCCTCACGATCATCATCACCACCATCATCTGCCTCGTCCTCTGTCTCCTCACCAACCGTTTCGTCATCCAATTCCTCTTCCATCCTCTGATCATTCGTCTCATCTTCCGTTTCAGTACAGACCACTTGTCTCCCATTTGCTAGCTGCTCGTCCCGTGAGCGGAGTTGTTCCTCCAGATCCGCTTCACTCACTGACTCATGATACTGCTCGACCCTCCTCCTGTTGGTACTGTCCACAACGCGCGGTCCTTGGCCGTTTCTGGCATAGATCTCTGTGGAGTAGTTTGCTGTTGCCCTCCGAGGTCTCTGGATTAACGTGGGCGGCGTGGCAATTCGTGTGAGAGTTGGTGATGCCAGCGCGAGTGTAGGTGGGTCCACCCCAGCCCCCGCCACAAGAAGAGCCGGTGGCAGTTCTGGTGGTGGCAAGGGCGACGGTGGTGCTGCTGGAGTTGGCAACTTGGGCAGCCTAGCTCTCCCACACGGCACTGCATTCTGTGTTGGCTCAGTCTGTACCACTGGCACAGGGGGTGGGTTCTTTCCCACTGATGATAGGAACAAGAAAATCGATTCTGGGTTTTCAATAATATTTTTATTATAAAATACACAGTAATACATGTCAAACAAGTAACGTAGTTGCGTGATGTCTGCGGCCTTCATCCTATTCATAGCTATATTAAAATTATTATCTCCACGTAGGTTATTTGTATATTTCTTTTAATGTGCGAAAAATCATTATAATTATAAAGTCCATGTGCTCAATGCTGCACGTCATACATGCGCTGCAGATCATAAGGTAACTAAGCCTGTTGCATGTGAGTATGTCTAATGTTCACTCCAAACCTCCCCCCGACTCCCGCAGTTAGATATGCAATGTCAATGTAATCCATTGTTTCTCTATCCATCTCCTTCATTGTCTCCTTCACTAGTAAGGTCTTCCCTTTTCCTGAGTGCGAGTGCCGGGAGTAATGTGGAGTTTTAGAAACTCGACAAGTATGCATCAGCATTCAGGATAAGCCAAAGAGGCCGAGGGCTGTGGAAGAGCTACTGCGCAGCACAGTGCACTTGTAATGCCACCAAGTGGCTATGCATACCTACCTACCTTGCTTTAGACTCTGGTCTCTGGAGCTGCAGTCCGAAGTGTAATCGATCATCGTCACCAAAGCTCTCTCCCAAGTCCTTGCCAACAGCAAAATCCAATGTGTACTCCTGTATAAGCATAATGATTCAATATGTTTATTTGAACTTGGATGGTGAGATAATTGTTATTACTAACTATTACTAACAGTTGTATTCATGTATATTGAGGAAGAACAGAATGTTGGGAGTTGATACCAACAGTCCACGAATGTAACAAGATACTGTCAGTTTCCCTCGTTGGACCTTTCTGTACCTGAGCCTTACAAGTTGCAAGGTTGTTGGCTTGCACTTCATATATGTTTGGAGCTAGGTGCCAGGTCTTTGAATGTCTCAGTACCCTGTCCATTTTACGTCTTGTCGCACTATCTGACTGCATATTCAGTTCTTGTTACATTCATGATTGCACCGTGTAGTCAGAACACACAATATAATCAGCTGTGCAGCACTGTGCAGCGCCTACAACAACGATCGGTGATGGTGTTGTTTTTTTACAATACTGTGAAATACTGTGGGTTTCGGATACAACTATGTGCGCAGTCTTACCATGCTACTGCCCATCGTCGAACGTAGAGATGGTAGATCCTGCGATGAAGCCCTGGAGTAATCGGGCATGTCTTGATTCACAGCATGAATGATCACACTGTCATTCGCATTACTGGGTGTTGCAGCTGGCATTTGATTGAAGCTCTCCAGGTCAGCTTCCGAAAGCGGCTGTCCATCCATACCTGACTTGCTTGCTGCCATCCAAGACATACTCTACATGAGGTTGCATGAGACACCATTCACAGAGTATTAAAACCCGTATCATGCCATTAGAGATCTGATGTACTATCATATCATTATAGTTATCATACTGAAAAGCAATGCTACTACAGCTAGTACCAAGAGTAAATGAGCTCCCAAGAGTGTGGAACTCTGCATATAGGGTCTCCGACGTCGAAAACTCACATCACGTGTACAAAGTACAATTTGTACTATGTACAACGCAGGTTGGCGTGCGCACAATCCGAATATCTGCCATGATCATACTGATGACTCACACAAGCTGAGTGGGTTTCTGTCATGAAGTGCTACTTTTCAACTCCATTGGTCGCTAAAACGGGCTGGGAACGTACAACGGGAATACTACATTACGAGATGCGAGTTTTCACCGGCGGCGGATCCCATAGAAAGGGTATCCGGAGTTACACACTCAGCAGGGAGCCTGTGTACTCTTACTAGTGCCTGTATCCAACATTCAATACAAACAACATTCCAGTGTTTTCCAGTGTTTTCCTGCCATATATTCTGTGCACTAATGATCCCTGGACGCAAGTTTGGGGCATATGGGCCACCCATGCTCCATTGGGGACTGACCCTTCTCAGGATAAACTATGAATGGAAGCAAGTCAGGAACTGCCTGGAAAACACCGTCATTCGATGCAAAATTTTCAACATGTCAACATAGTGCACAGACAAGCAAATTGCTGGCCAGCGAAATCTGACCACTTCCTTTATAACAGTGCCACGAATTGCATGGTGGATGCATGCCCTGAGCTAGGTGAATTAGACGAAAGATGTGGTGCACGAGGAAGGGTGGCTAGAATCCATGGTGCAAAACAATGTATCTGTGAGCGGAATGAATTCCGGTGTGTGTGTGTGTGTGTGTGTGTGTGTGTGTGTGTGTGTGTGTGTGTGTGTGTGCATGTGTGTGTGTGTGTGTGTGTGTGTGTGTGTGTGTGTGTGTGTGTGTGTGTGTGTGTGTGTGTGTGTGTGTGTGTGTGTGTGTGTGTGTGTGTGTGCATGTGTAATCTAGAACTGGTTTCACAAACCGGAATGTCTACCCCACAAATGGCATGACCTGTTGCTGACTTGCTTTGCTATCCACAATCCACGAGTGGAGAGCATCAGAGGAAGAGTTGCATTGGCAGAAGAGATACTTACACTGAGGCTGCTTCTGTCTGATATACTACTGTCCAGTCTGTTCTGGCAACGACTAAATGATGGCAGAATATATCCACCATCCAGTCCGATGAGCCCACCATGATTGTGCATGTGTAGAGCATTGTCATCAGAGCTGGAAAGAGGTATACCGGTAGCAACAGCAGCACTGTGAATATCTGTATCACGACTCCTGTTGCTGCTTCCTTCCTCTTCTGCATATTCAGAATGTGTGTCATGTTGGGCGCCGATAGGTAGCACGTCGGTGGGCGAGGCTCCATGCATAAATGCCATGTTTGCGTAATCCTTCATGCGTTCTGATGCATCCATTGTACGGATTACATGTTTGCCAAGTTCATCAGTGCCCTTGTCCATGTCTAATGAAACACCACTGCCAGTGACGACACCAACAAGCTCAATATCACTACTGTCATCCATGTACAGTTGGTTGATCTGGGCATTCATTCTCGGGTTTGATGATGGTTTGACATTGGTTCTCCCAGATGTTATTGAAGGCAGTTGCTGGGATAGCTGTTGTGACTTGCTGTTCAGTACCGACGGTCCACCATGGAACTGAAAAGCGAATTTCTTGAGGCTTGAGTTATTTTGCGGCGATGAGGTGGATGTGGTACTGTCTTCATCGGATTGCTGCTCCCCTGTTGGCATGGGAAGTCGTCCCCCTGAAGTGCATGGAGCTGCTGCTGCTGCTGCTTCTACTGGAATCACTCCAGGCCCACTAAAATCAACACGTCGCCCTTCAACAGCAGGTAGCCTGGATGCAGATGAGCCCTGGCTTTGTGGTTCTGGTAAATCTCTATTAGCACTCTTGATAAGCCGACCATGCCGTTTGTTACTGCAAACACATTATACAACAAGAACAGAAACAACAAAAAGACTTCAGGGAATACTCGTATACTGCACAAGCAAGTCCTGGAGATTATAAATGTATAGCCATTGGGTAAATGTATAGGTATTTTTACTCCAGTTATGTTCCAGCTTCTTAGCTTACTTAATAGCTGTACTGATGAGGCCTTTATGGCCGAAACAGCTTGCTGTCTACAGCATTGGGTATTACGCTCCTCGGCTTTCGTCTTGTTGAGCACTCTCAATAGGCTGCTCTAGTGCTGCTGCATCACGCAATGCCCGCTACTTTTTGTAGTTTGAGCACTCTGGCGCTAGAGCGACGAGCTATCTTAATGTCTGTGGTGCCTCCTTTGCACTATGGCTGGTAGCTCGGCCTATTTAGGTCGTAGCTGTACTGATGAGGCCTTTATGGCCGAAAAAGCTTGCTGTCTACAGCATTGGGTAGATAGATAGATAGATGGATAGATATATTGCCTGATGATCGTAGTAATACGTGAAACTCAGAGTTGTGACAAAGCTTCCAATCTCTCTTGTGTAGATAGATAGATAGATAGATAGATAGATAGATAGGCTGCCTGTTTTGGAGCCATCAGTTGCCTGATGATCGAAGTAATACGTGAAACTCAGAGTTGCAACACAGCTTCCAATCTCTCTTGTGTGTGTGTGTGTGTGTGTGTGTGTGTGTGTGTGTGTGTGTGTGTGTGTGTGTATGTGTGTGTGTGTATGTGTGTGTGTGTGTGTGTGTGTGTGCCTGTGTGAGTCTGTGTGTGTGCACGCGAGACCTGCTGAATGATGTAATCCCCGCCCACGTTGCTATGTTTAACATAGCTTGTTTGCTATCATCGCTTCAGCACTGGGCAGGAGTATGAGTAGGAGTGTGCATGAGTCTTTAGATGTAGATGCCCGTATCATAATATGCATTGCAGATTTCTATTTTTGGCAATCGACATCATTCTGGATCCACAGAAAAAAGATGTCTGTGCAATGCTTGTGTGTTGTATCTATTGCTTTTCTGCTCCGACGTTCGGAACCTCTCCAGCATGACCTATTTTCCGGAGTATAAGCCGCACTGAAGTAAAAGCCGCAGTGGAGTAGAAGCCGCACCCCCTATTTTTTTGCCACGAAATACGGAATCAATCCCATTTATCACCGTTAATTAGATCATCGGAGTAGAAGCCGTACCCTCCTTTTTTGGGGTGAATTTTGAGTGTTCAATGGGTGGCTTTTGCTCCGGAGAATGCGGTACATCGTCTGTACAAATCCCTCATAAGATGTGTGCACTCAATCCTGGGCATTTTATTTGCAAAGTGCTGGAAGGACCAGATTTTGAACGCCCGCCGTGAGATCTATGGGGACGTCTGGAGCCTATCATGTCACCGTGCATCGCAGCTGAAAGCCTGAAATGTCTTAGTCACACCGTCCTCACGGATGGCAACAGAATGCCACGGCATGATTTTTGGGACAACGGCTGCTCATTGTCATGCCCCTGAACCTCGCCGTTGCTGGAAGTACCTCAGCGACCACAGTATCTACGGCACGTGGTATGCGACTTTCGTGAACCTCCCGCTAGACAGAGATCAGTTTATTCCCCATCTGTCGGTGAGTAATCATATGCACCATCAATACGATTCGAAATACTGCTGATGCTGTCAACTGCCAGGGTGCAATGGGACCTGTTCACAGCCTCATAACTCTGCCCAGCACAGGTGCACTACAGAACGTGCTGTGCTAGTGGAGCTCAAGTTCCACTCTGCATAATAATCTCTCTAGCGATTGCCAGTTACCTGGATGGCTTTGTAAATTGCTTTCCACGGGACTTGACTTTCTCTGGTTGTGAGAGGGAAATTCCAGAGATGAACAATGGGTCGTCTTCATCACTTTCCTCCGATGGTATTGGAACATCGCGCTCAATCCAGCCCAGAGGTTGGAGTACACGCTGAGAGCGCTTGTTTCCATGACGGCTCCGACTAGCACTACTGCTACTACCTGTGGCATTTGGTGGTTGTGAAGCCCAGATTTCTCCATCACTCTTCAGCACGGCTGGTGGACTTGGCTGCATTCCGTTGAGTAGTACAACATCGGAAGCCTTGTGCGGGACTCCTTGCTTGTTTAGCACGGAATTTTCAGCTGAGCATCCAGCTCCAAAGCATCCAGCTGGTGTATCTGTGACAGCAATTAGAAAATGAATTCCGGCATCAATCCGCTCAATAAGAACCAATCAAAATGACGAAATGTTCCACTGTGAAATTAGGCATGCAGGTCCCGTGGAATTTTCTTTCTTCCCTCTTCAAGCTGCATTGTAGTTCCTTCCATATGCATTCATTTCATTGCAAATCCTTCGGTTATCGAGTATTAGGTGACGCTATGGGCATACATTTGAAATTCCCTGACTTTTGCCTTGATATACACCAGGATTCACCATGGTAGAGGGCAACACGTTTTTACCAGCCAACAATTCTCCTGCATACGATAAAGTACTGTTGCCGAAAAGCAATAAAAATGGTACCTGGGCTACACCAACCAATTAACAATAAAGTAGTGATGCAAGGAATATTCGAGTTCTTCAAATGTTCTAGAATACTGACACTAGAAAGAATATTCGGATGTGAGCAGTAACATTCGAATATCCAATAGATAGAAAATTCGAACAGTACGGTTGTATTATCCAGCTACGACCTTGATATACTGAGCAATGTTGAGGACGACAGTGCAGAAATTATGTTTTCAGAGCCGTGAGTGTGAAGCTTGGTTTTCGGCCAATTCTGCTCTTTTGCCAAAGGCCATTGATTATACACGTGATCCGTATGCAACATGAATGTTGGGTATGATTGAGTGAAGTGAACGAGCCACATCAGAAGAATGTAGAATATTTCTTTGTTCAGCAAAGCTATATTCGAGAGATTATTTGTTCGAAGAAAACGCCATTCACTCAACACATTGCATCACTACTGAATTTCACTAGACACTAGAGTGCGGACTTCATTCATGCCTTGCCTGAAAATTCGGATGACGTTTTAAAGTTTTTAATTGATTGATGTACTTTTCTAATTGTCCGTTAACTCCAACGCAGCCATTTACACATTCAGGAAACTTCACTTCTCACTGGCCCAAACTCCAAAAAAAGGTCTATTCACTGAGATTCAAATTCAAATCTACATTACAGCAAATTTTCGGGCCTGTCCCCATCATCAGGGTAATCAGTCTATTTGATTGATGCAGCCCAGAGACCCAGAGACCCAGAGACCCAGAGACCCAGAGACCGTTCTAAACATGCCGCTCAGGATTCAACTTGAGTACACATGTACTCTCCCAGTAAGTTCTGTGGCTATCGTTGTGTATACTGTAAAACAGCTAATTTTAGCGCCGGTGGAATTTTAGCGAGTTTATCGAAAGGAGTGTTTTCGCTAAAGTTTCGCCACGCCAATCGAAATGTTGCATGTACAGCACTAGTCATCTTTTTTTTAAGCTCTGAAACTCGGATCGCGAATTGGTCCACGTTCTGAAAATGCCAAAAAATGTAGAGGGGACGGTTCGATACCGGAACGGCTTGACAGCCAAATTTGTATAGACCCAAACCGATCATCAGCGTGGATTGTTCACTCGAAATATGTTTGTAGAAGGAAACTGGCATGTTGAAGTTTGCCCTGAGGCCAGAGTTAATCGAACTGAGCCACTCCTTTGTGTTGGCCCATTGCCTCCAAGTTGCCCAGTTTTTCGCTTCAAATCAGAGGTGGCTCCAAACCGGAAATGTTTTATAGTGCATGTCAAATTCACTCTGAGTTCTGAAATTAGGTAATTGCTATCGCTCCACGACGACCAGTACAGAATAAGAATAAGCCTTGTGTGTGCTTCCATTAGTTTTCATTGGTATAAGCAAGAGTACATGAAAACCAGAGCGTACAGCTTGGGGCCTTTTCTGCTATGGGTGTCTGTTACGGCGGAATTCCGTGATTACATCATATTTGGCGCAGATCTGAGGCGGGAAATGGCGTAGTGCGTACAACTGAGCTGCAGTTGTTCAGAAAGAGACCTGCTTGAATCCTGTTTGTACGCACTACATCACTAAAGTGATGTAATCCCGGAATTCCGCCGTGACAGCAACCCATCCGAGCTGCACACTCTGGGTTTCATGTACTCTTGGCATAATGTGCTTTATTGGTGAGAGGCGACCCGCTGTTTACCTGCGACAAGAAGTTGATAAAAAGAAGAAGTAAAACTCAAGTCGCAGTGCGAAGTAACACGTCAAAAACTCACCTGCTTGGTATGGCGCTTCTGGTCATCACAGAGCCATGAAATTTTGGCTCGGAGTATAACACATCGTAGTCTCACTGTGACATATGTTTTCTAATCAAAATACCAAGAGAGAAAGTGAATATTGAGTCCGTTCCGGTTTGCAACCTATATCTTATTTGAAACTGTCGCCTCTACCCGCTAAAATTAGCCGTTCTACAGTAGATGTGTGATTTCACGTGACGTGTGTGTGTGTGGAGGGGGGGGGGGGGATGGGAGAGACTCAGAGAGCCTATATTTTGGGGTCAGTAATGGAAACAGCTCGAAACAGGGGCTTCACCGGCATTCCTAATAGAAGATGTGGCAAATGGTTCTCCTACTCACCTGTGACTTCCCCAACAAGTTGATCATTGATTCCACTCAGTGTTGAAATGGTGTCTATTTCACTCACCTGCATTATAGTCATTGGCAGAGGTCAAATATGCACATTACTGAAGATATCGAGTGATTTACTGCCTTTTAAAGTCATATAATACAATCAGACTACTTATAATTGTACACTTTTCTTTTCAAAATAGTGGTAGTGACCTCGGTGATAATTTTATAAGGAGTTTGGTTGCTCCCACACTGGAGCTTGAGCTTTTCCCCCCTTGTGTGCTCTGGATGGCAGCCGTGAGTCAGTCAAGTGTCAAGTTGGGTCAGTGGGAAAAGTGATGGGTGAATTCCCCCAAACACTGTGTATTGAGCAGGGAGTGGTGCATTCTTGCAGGTTTGCCGAGAGGAAGGTAGATGGATGTCTCGTGTGCTCTGGATGGCAGCCGTGAGTCAGTGAAGTGTCAAGTCAGGTCGACGGGAAAAGCGTGAGCTCTAATGTCAGAGCAACCAACTTCCTTATGCTTTTAAATCTGTCGCATTGTGCTCAATATAGTGTACTACTAGGCATCGTGCAGCAAGCTTCAACTAGCTCAGGGTTCTAGCCAAAGGGAGTAGGGGGGGGGGGGGGGGGGGGCAGCGCCCCTACTCGCAGCGCCCCTACTCTGTTTGAGCCCCCCCCCCCCCTGTGAAAAAGTGCCCCCCCCCTACTCGTTTTCCGATTTTCGTGTTTTTCATGCAATTCAACGAAAAATGCAGCCGAAAGTCACTATTAGATGGTTCATAAAGGCACACTTGTCTGGGGCAAAGTCGGGGATTCGCCACATACGTTGCATTTAGCATGGCAAGACAATATTGGAAAGTGGAAAAATGGGATACCGGGTAACTGTTTCCTATGCCCCCCCCCCCCCCCCCTACTATATTCACCTGGGTAGAACCCTGTGGCTCTACATGATTTACCGCCAGTTGGTCAGGTAGAGGTATAGATAGTCCGTAGTCAAATCTGACCATAGGTGCAAGAGGTGTTAGAGACCTCCTGTTTCAATGAGCTCGACATACTAAGTGTGGGCAGTGCTCATTGTTGCATCATAATTGTACCCGAAATATCAAGTCGTGGACAAAATTTGTGCTTTAAGTATTTCGCTCTTTTAAATAGGTCGGGAGAACTGAGACTGATAGAAGTAAACCATTTGTTTTAAAATTCGTATTTATGGCTAGAGGAAAATGCTATTCACTCGAAGCTTTGACTGAAGGAATGATTCCTAGATACGCTATAGACTTATGATTGAGATAGAAAGAGAAAACGAATCTCTGATCGAAGGGAAGCAAAACTGTCCTGGGAAAAGAATCATGCATGCCTTTGGTCTTGACACGCAAGCGCTGGCAGGGCACAAGAGATAATCATACACAACTCCCTCAACTACTGAAGTAGTGAATATCAAATAAATATGAGCCGCAATCAGCGAAAACGACCCTTAGAGATTTCGTAATTTTTTCGAGAAAAAGGTCGTTTTGTGACGTTCAACGATTGTTTTGATCGCGCTGCGAACAGCGCGACGACTTCTTGAACTCCTTGCTTGAAGTAGTTTATTTTGAAGTTAGTTGAAGTGGTGTCGAGTGGCGACTCCAGTGTTCCTTGATCTTGCTGCGATGGATGCGGACGCCAGAGCTGTTCGCAGCGCACACACGGCAGTGATTGTCTACAGCTAGCTCGAGCCTGGTGGGGATCCGGGAGTGGATGCTGAAGTAGCCGCTGAAGTTCAGAATAAGGATGAGACGTTCTTTGGTTCCGACATCCGCATGTCGACAGCGAGGCGGAATCGCAGCCGTCATCTCCTGCTGCGATGCGGCTCAAGGTGGCCGATGACTCGTCAGAGTCGGAAGATGAGGAGTCGTCACCTGAGATAAATTCTGAGTCTGGGGCTAGTGACGGCAGCAACGTCGTGTCTTCAGCTGCGGAGGAAGAAATGGAAGACGAGATTGCGAAACGACTCCACGCAGGATGCAGCTGCGAATATGTCGATCATTTCTCCGCACTCATCAGCTATTCTTTGTCATTATAGCTGCTTACTGCACTATTTCAAAAGTATTCAAGCTGCCCACTCACCTTCGAATGCTGAATATTCATTGTACACATACATCGTATACATACATTGCACCAATTTGGGGTACACCTTGTATATTGGTGTATACACCCGTTTAGAATCGGAATATTGAACCTTTTCTTGGCTGAGGTCCTTCAGTAGATATGGTTCAACAAATTTCTAACCAAAAAGGAATTTTGAAAATGTTGACCCTAAGGGCTGTTTTCGCTGGTTGAGGCCCATATACCGTAATCTCTCGCATATAAAACCATGTCTTATAATCAAAAAGTCGCTGTTTTCGGTCCTTTCACAAGTGCATTTTCTTTCGATTATAAGACCATGGTCTTATATGCGAGAGACAAACTTCGCATGGACATGTACATGTGCAAGTACCGTAATCTCGCGCATATAAGACCATGGTCTTATAAAGTCGCTGTTTTCGGTCCTTTCACAAGTGCATTTTCGTTCGATTATAAGACCATGGTCTTATATGCGAGAGACAAGCATCGCATCGACATGTACATGTGCAAGTATGCATATTATTGGTTAATGCCAGTGCAATGGAACCATGATGAACCTCGTGTGGTTTTGTGATTTTCATTCACTTATAAGTGCATGCTACTGCCTTGGCAGGCTAATAAAAATATTAGGTCCTCACCACGATTGATGTGCCATGGTCAAAATTCACTTTGGACAGAGTTGCTAAGCATTGCATAATTATGTGCAATTTTATCAAATGTCAAAATGGCTTGCAGATGCTCCTGTCGGAGCGCTAGCAACTCTGTCCAAAGTAAATTTTGACCGTGGCACATCAATCGTGGTGAAGACCTAATGTTTTTATTAGCCTGCCAAGGCAGTAGAATGCAAAATTCCATAGTATGTTTCCATGGTTACCATGGGCTGTTGCCATGGAATTTCATAGTATGCCTTGTGCAATCACGTCTAAATTTGTGGACTCCTTCATTAGCCCCATAGCAACAGTTTAAGGTCAAGTTTTAGGTCAATATCAGAACAGAGGCTGTGCAGCATGTCTGTGTATGATGAGGTCTATGCAAGCTATCATCAAACATCAATTCATAATTGTGAGACAACCAAAACGCACAGTGCAGCCTCACAAAGGCAGGAACTTTGCCTCCGTGAAATTTCTATCAACTCACCATTCGGTGCAAGGGTTTAGTAGGAGGCGACTTCAATGGAGATTTGTTAACACGACTGCCAAATGCAATAACCGGCTTGCCAGCTTCCTTGCCTGTCATCTGGGCACCTACAGAAACAATGAATAGGAAAGAAATGTTTATTTCTCGTTCGCAGTGAAATAAACGAGAAATTGTGTTCTTTGTAGATTTTTTGGCACGTGGTGAAGGATGGGTGTGAGGGCACAGTTTTTGCTGGAAACTGGTGCTGGCGCGGATTGCTGATCATTGTTTTTCTTCTTGCCAAGCAGCAGGTGCCCGCCCACCCACCCCATCTTGGTGTTGATGTTGAGCATCATGCTGGCCGCTGCTGTCTGTATGGTTGTGCTTGTATGCAATTATAGTATAGACTACTAATTTCAACAAAATGTATGCGTGGCAGGTGTGGTTACCCTCGGCTAGCAGAAGCACACATTGCTGTTTGATTTTTCGGCATATATTGATACTAGTTACGCTGCCGCTGTTGCCTGGCTAGTTGCTGCCTGATGCGGTTGTGAGTTGTCATGATGTATTTCTTTGGCAAGAAGTCTTGTGCAGTAAGCCTGCACACCCCGCAGTAAGCCTGCACACCCCGCATGTTGTTGTGTGTGATGAAGGTCGGGGTGCACGGGCAAATAAATCTAGACAAAGAATGTGCGTAGGCAAAAGTGGGCAATTCCTAACTTGAGCTGTGGTGGACTTGCCAATTTTTATTGTATCATGTTCGGCAGAGTGTGTAGGATTTTCTGTGCTTGTCGTGGATAATGCGGTGTAAGTTCACCAGTTTCAGGACGTATGGATATACTGTCCATTGTTCAGCTGATAGCTGTGTTGTACATCTTTTGTGGACTTTTGATCTCTTGCTTCACATGATAGCATCAGTGAGCTGAATGACCGCAAAAGAGTGATGTCATAAAAAAATCCGCAGTGGACTGAGGGATGGCCACTGTTGTGCCGCACACTCTTGGGTATCTATTTTTGATAGGATGTGTTGGATGAAGCAAAAAAAGGAAAGAAAAGAGACAACATATAAAGGCGTTGAAGGACAACAAAAGCCGTTACTGTCAGTGCACTCACAGGAAAAGTGTCGAGCCTCCAGGCTCGTTGGCTGGCAGAATTCTTTTTCCTCTCTTTATCATTTTGACTAACTCTTCATTCAACCCAGAGCTGTGTTTGTTGGGTGATAGGGCACAGGATTCGTGCTCGGGTTGTTTTGGAGTGTCAGACTGTTTGCAGTTGTGGTGTGACTACTGCAGTGCGCAATCATGTACTTACATGTCCATGCATGGTTTGTTTCTTGTCCAGAAGTGAACAGGACTATCCTACACGTAAGAATACTAGACAGACTCATATCTTTTTTTCTCTCCAGAAAACATCAGGTTTTCTTTGCTGTCATCACTTCCAGTTCTGATTACTGCCGATCATTTTCTCACTCTTCAATTTTCTGATTTTTAAAATAGCGTCCGTCGCCTTCTTCCACAATCGCCGTGATTTATGACAAGCACGCTGTATGGCATTTTATCGCAAGATGTATGTTAACGAACTTTCTCTGCTGATCAGTGGGATGTTTCATGTTTCTTTGTTGCAAGAATGGTCTGAAGAGTTCCCGTATCATGAAAGACCAATTTCAATTTCCCTTTCCTGTTTTTATGTATGCGTTGTATCTCAACGATACCTCACTCAAGACTTCCAGGCGTACCGCACACAAGCACTCTCAGTCTCAACCACCACGGGCATTACGAGTTTAGATAGATAAACATTACAGTAATGATAGAATAGAATGCATAACGGATATACGGGTAAGAGAGCTATTGCGACTCTGAGAGAACAACGAAAAACACCAAAGGAAACAACCAAGGAACAAACCACTCAAAACGCTGTCATCAGCAAAACGTGCCAGTACCGGTGCACACACGGCGACCCAAGCGAACTCAGCGTACCAAACACGCAACAAATAAGGCAAGCCAGATATCGTGCACGCGTGAGATGACCGTATGACGGTATACACGACTGAAGAAACATGGCAGCGGCTCGTGCACGCACACACAAAATAAATAAACAAATAGAAATTCAAACTACAATAATTAATCCGAAAGGAAAGAGGAAAGAGACGTATGGGAAGCCGAAGGGTTTCACCTGTCAGTGGGTGCTTGCACCCGATATGGGTGAGAGTAAACCCTGTCAGATAGTGACACATCGTAGGATTACTCAGCAGCGGAACTTCACTCAGGGAGAATAGTAACAAAGCACGTAAGTAACTCTAGCAAATCGTGAACTCTACTAGCAAACGCACGCAATGTTCATAATTACTCAGACGACACTCGTGGCCAAAGACCAACAGGTAAGAGAAGTTACCTAATACAGAATCAATTAGACTAAATCAATGGCATGCAGCAACAGCTTGCAGGAAAACAGGCAAGGAGTCGAAGTCGTGACGAGATTTCAGGACGTGCAACGGAGACCTTTTCAACGCATTTACAACATCCTCCCCACCAAAGGTCTTCGCACACTACAAGTCAAGACGAGCTGGGATCCTGACGGCCCGCCTAGACCTCCTCAAACAAGGTGACTCTCGTGGCTCAGCCGGTTGCCCCACATCTGGACTTGCTGGGGTTGAGACGGGATCACTCTGTTCATCCGCTGGAGTATTTGCCAGCTGCTCGATTGGCACCTCCGGTTCACTAGCCACTTGCTCGGGCTCACTAGCCACTTCCAACGGAACCAGACGGGGAATTGCCCGGAGCATGGTGCTGTTACCAATCTTCACCCGTGCTACTCGGCTCTTGCCATCTCGACCAGCGAACAGCTCTATCACTCTACCGAGGCGCCAAAGGTGCCGCTTCTTCTTGTCGTCAACAACCAGGACAACCTCACCAGCCTTGATCGGACGGGCCTGGGCGGACTGGTAGCTGCTGAGGCCGACCAAGTACTGTTCCCGCCACCGCTTCCTCAGGTGCTCCTTGACATTGATGATGTAACTGAACCGGGCCGATAATTGTGCAGCTGTAAGGCCGTCTTCTACCTCGGGGGCCCCTGGTGCAAAGACATCTCCCATCATCATGGCTGGGGTCAAGGCCATGTCATCACCGATGTCCGTTGATACGGACGTAAGCGGGCGCGAATTCACCACTGCCTCGATCTCCGCCAGGACTGTGGCCAGCTCCTCAGGTTTCAGAAGCGCTTTGCCCAACACCTTCTTCAGAGGTGTCTTCACGCAAGCGACCAGGCGCTCATAAAACCCGCCAAACCAGGGTGCTGCGGGTGGGTTGAAGCTCCACACTACCTCTATCTTCTCCGCGGCAGCCTTGAACGTCGTAGCGTTGTCCGAACGAATTCTGCAAGGCTTCCCACGCCGCGCGACGAATCTGCGATAGACAAGAAGGAACGCTTCTGTTGACAGACTATCCACCATGTCCAGATGAACTGCTCTAGTGGTACCACATACAAAGAGCACGACCCATCGCTTTGCGGACCGCTCTCCCGTTTGGACGTAAAGAGGACCGGCGTAGTCTATGCCTGTAAGGCCGAACGGCTGTTGATGTTCAACACGGTCTGCTGGTAAGGGCGCCACCACCTCGGCTGCTGCTTTGGCCTTGAACCAACGGCAAGCAAAGCATCTCTCGGTAACACTTCTCAGCAGGCGACGCCCAGACAGAATCCAAAACTTGCGTTGAAGAAAGGCAAGGACGCTCTCGACACCTTGGTGCAATCGTTGCTTATGCACCATCTCCAGCAAGAGCTCGGTCAGATGATGTTTCGCTAGGATGATAGGGTGCTTAGCGTCATATCCTAGCTCACTTTCCTGCAGCCTGCCGCCGACCCGCAGCAACCCAGCGTCATCGAGGAAGGGTGACAACTTGTACAAGCGAGAACTAGGAGGCAAGGAATTGCCTTCTTGCAGCATAGCGATTTCCTCCGCGAAACACTCTTGTTGGATGGACCGGTACAAGAAAGCTTCTGCTTTAGGGAACAGCTCAGCGCGGGTTGCCGGCTCCTTCCACTGGAGCATCCGCACGACAACTCCACGAGCCCGTTGCCACTTCGAAAGATTCTCCCATGGCCAAACAACTGACTGCCTGACTGTATTCACTGCCGCTACGCGTGCTTCAATGGCGGACTCTTGCGTGCTGTGAGACGAAATCGACTGTGGCCACTCAGACTCCTCGCTTAACCAAGGCGGGCCATGCAACCATATCACTGTCTGAAGGCCACTCACCGGAACACCGCGGGACACAAGATCTGCTGGGTTGCTCACACCGGGACAGTGACGCCATTCTACGTGCAACTTCCGCGACACCTCTTGCACAGCTGCTACCCGATTAGCGACATACGTCTTCCACTGATACGACGGCTTCGAGATCCAATGCCAAGTAGTCAGACTGTCGGTCCAGCCAACAATCCGCTCGATCGGAATCCTCAGCTCACTGACAACGAATGACAGCACCTTCGCGGCAAGGCACACCGCTTGCAACTCCAGACGAGCGAGAGTAGGCCGAGCCACAGGTGCCACCTTTGCTTTCGCGAACAACAAAGAGGAAACAACACCAGTCACCACGTACAAACAACAGCCATAGCCCTTCTCAGATGCATCTGCAAACATATGCAAGAAGACAGGCTTCCCAACTGGGCAACCGAGCCACCTGGGAATGCGAACTGCAGAGATATCTGCCAGCCCTCCCCACCATTCGGCACAACGCATGGACAAACTGCTTGGTAGGGGGTCATCCCATCCTCCACCCAACTTCCAACACTCTTGCAACAGGAACTTGCCAGGCAAAATAGCGGGTGATGCCAAACCAAGAGGATCATACACTGCAGCGACGCAGCGCAGCAACGCACGACGGGACCAGCCAAACTTACTTGGGGCATCGACATTACCCAGATCAGCAACTGAGATGACATCTTCTTCGGTCGCCCACACGATGCCTAGCGCCTTGCTACCTGCCTCTGGGTCTGATGGAAGCGTGTTTCCCCGCCATTTCCGCAACTCCATGCCTGCTCCCTGCAACATATGCATGCTGTATTCCTGCAGCTTTTCAGCATCAGCAGAGCAAGGCACACTAGATACGCAATCATCAACATAAAAGCTGCGCAAGAGAAGCTTAATAATGGCACATTCCTCAGCAGAAGCAGAGCCTAAAGCATGATCTAAATGATAGCGCAGAACAGCACTCAGAATAAAAGGTGAGCAATTCACCCCAAAAGGCAGCTTCTTCAAGCGCCAAATGCACATCTGCTCCTGCCCTATCTCCGGCCAGACAAACCGGAGGTATGGCCTGTCCTCCGGCCGCATTCCTATCATAAAGAATGCTTTCCGTATATCAGCCTGAAAAGCAACTGGGTACTCACGGAAACGGAGCAAGAGCCCCACCAAATCTGGCAGAAGGGATGGTCCTGGATCCACCAGGTCATTTAGCGACTGCTCTCCTGATCTCGACGCTGATGCGTTGAAGACGACTCTCGTCTTGGTTGTGGTAGCGTCGCTGCGAAATACTGCATGGTGTGGCATGTAATAGCCTGGCTCCTCTGGATGCTCCTCCTTCTCGATGGCGTCCAGCTGCGCATACTCTTCAAGGAGCACGCGGTCGTACTCTTGACGCTTGCCCTTACGCTGTAGCTGTTGTACTAATGCTTGCGCGGCTGCCATAGCTTGGTTAAGGTTGTCCGGTGGGCGCTTCTCTGCCTTCCACAGAAGGCCAACTTGGTAGCTGGGACCCTCTCTCTCCAGCAGAAAGTCTGGTAGCGCTGTAGCTGACCGCTCTGGAACTTCTTCCATCCGCCAAAGCCGGTCAAGCTCAATGCAGCCAACACTCACCGTAGCTGCTGGGACGGAACTCTTCGTAGGTCCGCACAAGACCCAGCCGATCTCTGTGCTCCATGCGGTTTCTCCATTGACCACCTTCTTCTCCTTGAGAATTTCATTGCAATGATCCGCACCGATTAACAAGTGTACCTCATTGGGTATACCTTCACTAGGCTGGTCACTGAGCTCAATTCCACTGGCTTGCCATTGCTGGATTGTGGACTTTGCAACTGGGGGGAACTTCATCCTCATGTCGTCGTTCTTCCATGCTCGGATCGTGATTGCCCGCGAGGTTCCCGTCAAGACTACCTCTAGACGCTCCAGTTGCCGTACTACTGGCTCCGTTCCAAACGCAGTGACCTTGACTTCGTCTGTGCTCAGGCAGGATGGTCGAATTGCTGACGCTAGGGAGGCAGAAATAAACGAAGCCTGCGATCCTGGGTCAATGAATACCCTGACACGAGCTCGTTTTGATCCACACACCTCTGCCACTCCAGTCATGAGGTGTACACCGGCGGACGTTGTACAGCTATACGTTCTGATACCCTCGCTGTCCGTGCCCCTAGGCGGCTTAGTTTCGGATGGCCAGTGCAGCAGCGGGTGGTGTTTGGAGCCGCATTTGCACCTTGTCTTAGACTGACATTCCTTGACCTGATGGCCCACTCTCAGACAATTGTAACACAGCCTCTCCCTGGCTACAAACCATCTGCGTTCCACCGGCGCAAGCGTAGCAAGCTCCTTCTCAGCACCTTCGACGGAAACTCCCAAGCACTGGGCACTATGTTGAGGTGTGATGTAATGCGTCTCAGGTGACTTCACCTTCAGTGACTTACGGCCATGGGCGGTTTGGTAGGCCATGCCGTCCTCAGTGAATGCCTTCAGGTCCTTCTCGTAGCACCTTTTTTCGATCATGAATGCTTTCATATCTGGACCTATCGCCTCCAATATCACTTGCCGTACCATGGCTGCAAATAGCCCACTCTCATCGCGTCCACCGCGATGACTGTCCTCAGACTTTGGCATTGCGAGCTTTCGCCACTTCTCAGTGTCCCGACTTACTCGCACGACAAATTGGTAAAAGCTCTCGTCTGCCTTCTGGGTGTTAGCGATGAGGGCTTGCCAGGCTTTGTCCGCCGTCTTGCCAAATGCCGTCAACAGCTCACGCTTGGCATCGGCAAAGGTTTCACAACCATAGCAGGCACTTTCCAGCTTACTCCCCGCCAGGGCCACTCGTAGGCGTATCAGTAGCTCCTCAACTTCGTACTGATTTTGGTTGGCCACGTCTTCAAATAGCTCCAAGTAGCTTTCCACCGTCTGCTTTGCATCATATTTCGGAATTTTTATCGGTTTGGCTCTCAGCCCCTGAGCGCTCTCCGCAGACACACTGCTCGCTGTGTCATCTTGTTGAGCCGCTAACTCGACTTTCGCCTCTAACTTCGTTATCTTGTCCAGCAACTCTGTTTGCTGCCTGGTACTGTCTCTCTCTTCCATTCGAGCCTTGCGCTCTTCACTCTTCTGGATCTGCTCGGCATGCTCGACCCGCCTGCTCTCCACGTAACTCCGCAGACTCTCTCCAGTATAACCATAGGCCTTACCGTTCGCAATGAACGTTGCCTCCACACTCCCAGCCGAATACATCGGCCCTGCTCCTCGCTCCAGTGCAGTACTATCCTGGCGTGATCGCCAAATTTTATGTATGCGTTGTATCTCAACGATACCTCACTCAAGACTTCCAGGCGTACCGCACACAAGCACTCTCAGTCTCAACCACCACGGGCATTACGAGTTTAGATAGATAAACATTACAGTAATGATAGAATAGAATGCATAACGGATATACGGGTAAGAGAGCTATTGCGACTCTGAGAGAACAACGAAAAACACCAAAGGAAACAACCAAGGAACAAACCACTCAAAACGCTGTCATCAGCAAAACGTGCCAGTACCGGTGCACACACGGCGACCCAAGCGAACTCAGCGTACCAAACACGCAACAAATAAGGCAAGCCAGATATCGTGCACGCGTGAGATGACCGTATGACGGTATACACGACTGAAGAAACATGGCAGCGGCTCGTGCACGCACACACAAAATAAATAAACAAATAGAAATTCAAACTACAATAATTAATCCGAAAGGAAAGAGGAAAGAGACGTATGGGAAGCCGAAGGGTTTCACCTGTCAGTGGGTGCTTGCACCCGATATGGGTGAGAGTAAACCCTGTCAGATAGTGACACATCGTAGGATTACTCAGCAGCGGAACTTCACTCAGGGAGAATAGTAACAAAGCACGTAAGTAACTCTAGCAAATCGTGAACTCTACTAGCAAACGCACGCAATGTTCATAATTACTCAGACGACACTCGTGGCCAAAGACCAACAGGTAAGAGAAGTTACCTAATACAGAATCAATTAGACTAAATCAATGGCATGCAGCAACAGCTTGCAGGAAAACAGGCAAGGAGTCGAAGTCGTGACGAGATTTCAGGACGTGCAACGGAGACCTTTTCAACGCATTTACAACACCTGTCAAGGATAGTGATAAACAGAATTAGTCGTTTCCCCTTTTCAATCCTTTAAAAACTTATAAACAATTGTAAACTACAAACATTTGTCAAGAACTGCCGTTCACGAATATTTATTATGCACATAAAATAGTGATCACGGCTTGCTTGAGATCCCTGTTGTTTCATTCTGCAACTCCATTGCCTTTCTCCTTTCCTAACTCAGTCTTTCCATTATCTGACAGTGCTGCTCTCACGCCTAGCTGGGTGCAAGCACCCTTCATTATCTGACAGTGCTGCTCTCACGCCTAGCTGGGTGCAAGCACCCTTCGCCAGATACACAACTACACGGTTTCTATTTCTCCTTGACACTCAGATTGATTTCTTCTTCACGTTCACTTTTGTTCTGGTGGTTATTCGTTTTATAATGGCGATGGTTGGCCAGTTGCGTTTGTTGCTGGTTGGGTATTGGTGTTGTTGAGGAAAAGTGTAGGTCTGTGCGAGTTGTTTCTTGTGGTGTGAGTGTTGGTGTTTTACGTGGCCTGCCGCGTTCATGCTTCACCGCCGCAGGCCCAGATGGCGAAGGATCGGGGGAGGCAACGGCACTGTCCCAGCTGCAGCCCCAGGGGCACTGGCAAAGTAGACCCAGTTGGTGGCAGAAGAGGCAGTGACACAAGATCTCCAAGTGTATAGCCATACCCACTCTCCTCCGCCAACAATGCCAGCAACAGTGGAGAAAGCAGAGGCAGTGAGCACAAAGCCGAAGATGGTGTGGGTATTAGTTACCGTGTTTATACCAACTAGCAAAATGTCGGCTTTTCTTCGTTCCAAGTCACATTTTTATATTTTAGTGCTGTCATTAGTTGTTACCTTTTTACTTTGGTTTCCTATAACAGTTCTTTGGTATTGTAATGTCCATTAGTACAACGACGATTCCTGACGAGTGTTCTCTCTTTTGTTCTTCTCACTATTTAATCCTTTTTTTCATTTTTGTTATTGCGCATCGGTTCCATCACTTGACCTCGTACAGATAAAGTATTGACGTGTCGATTCAGCTTGTTCTCTTGATTGCCATTGTGAAAAAATTGTCTCTTTACCCAGTTTTCCTTTCTTTCCAGCTCATGCTAGACGAGCTTGATGGAGCTGCCATCTTGGTTTCTATGACATCACAGCTCACCTGACCACGCGATTGCTGCGCAGCTCAGGCCCACATGGGCTTGTGTGTGTGCTCCGTCGCAATGCTTTGGCCTCATTATCTGCGCTCCACAGTACGCTGGCTCAGCATGCATACGCTTCCTTCCAGCACCGCCATTTTCAGAGTGCTGTATTTGTGCGCCCCATCTCTCTCTCTCTCTCTCTCTCTCTCTCTCTCTCTCTCTCTCTCTCTCTCTCCGGGGTTTAGGGTTATGTCGGTTCTTCTTCTTCGTCTTCAGACTTGATACTGAACTGACAATGGTGGTTTGTATTCTTGAGTGTAAGCGTGTGCATGTTTGATACCTAGGTCATCCGATATCGAAGCCATTACGCTTTGACAGCATTGTGAAGGATACAGAAGTTCACATTATTGCATAGAAACGTCAGACATCTGGTCAACCTTGATGAGCTGTACTTGGTGAACTGGCCGAAACTGGAGTTGCTCCTTCATCGTGCACACTAACCACCTGAAGTACAACATATACAAGAAAGTTCCAACATATAAACCCATCCAAACATAGGCAATTTGCTGTAGGATTCCGTTCGAAACTCCAAGTTCCCACATGATACGCTACTGATAACGACCAGAATTCAAGAAGTACTAACAATATGATGTGCGATTAATAACCCTGTGGTAGCCGGAGTTTCAGTGCAGGCATACGCAGCTGAAACTTAAATAAAAAAGTAGTGTTAAAATGTAGTGTCTAAAAATTCCATTGTCCTGAAATCCCCGCATGGCGAGCTCGCAAAGTTGCTGCTCTGCCATTCAAGCATTTCACTAGTGCAAACGATTAAGTGTCCACACGTGTGCATTATGCACAGGTATACCCCCCCCCCCCCCATCCACACACCACTTGTACGTGGACTTGCTCACGACCAGAAGATAGTCACATGGGTCTCCTCTTTGGAGAGGGGAGAGAAATTCAGAAAAAAACTTCGAAAGATTACTCAACTGGCTATTGCACTGCTCAACCCCTGACAACCTCCAAATGCCTGCCTACAGTATACTGGAGGACTTGAAGAATATGACACCGCTCATGGGCTCATCACACTACAGTAGATTCTAGAGGACAAAGCTCAGAGCTAGGATAACCAGTATCAAGGTATCCGCCCTGGAACTGAAGGTAAAACGTGCACCTTCAAGCAGCTGGGCATGATGGCAACAGAGCCAAGCACTATGTGACATACATGTAGGACTCAGTATAGAGTCCATGCACTATATGATGTCCAGCACCCTATATAGAGTCCATTGGTCCAAAATCCACTATACAGAGTCCAGGAATCCACTCAGTTTTGATCAGCTTCATCCTGCCGCGCAATCCCCTATAAGGAGTACACTTTTTCTACAAGTCCCCTCCCTATTCACGGTCCAGGAGTCCAGTTTATCCAGTCACGCCGTCCTCGACGTCCTAGATCCTGTGTGTTGTGCCCGAAAAAGAACAAACAACTTTTCAGTTTTGCTTGCCTCGTGGCAGCGCATTCCTTTCTTCACTTCAGCCATGGCTGCCAGTTCTGCTGTGCAGTTGCTGACAGTAATCTGTCTCGAGGTAACCAAGGAGGATAAGGAGACGTTCAAAATCAAATCTGGAAAGCGTCTTGTGGTTCTCTGAAGACGTTTCATCAGTGCGCGGGATGAAAGCAGAAATTGCAGAACGAGAAAAGTTCAGCACAGTTCAAATCTGATGAATCAGGTACACTGACACTCTCTTTCGTTCGACACCACAAGGATCCCCTGTTTGGCTGGCCATTGCTGCCAGTAAGGCGTTTGAACGGTTTCATCAGAGCGAGGGATGAAAGCAGAAAGCGGAGAACGAGAAAAGTTCAGCACAGTTCCAATCTGACGAGTCAGATACACTGACACTCTCTTTCGTTCGACGCCACAAGGATACCCTGTTTGACTGGACAAGAGCTGCCTGTACCACCGTGTCAAAAGGCTGTCCAACTACATGGCAGGACGATGACTGAGGTAAGGAAGCTTTTGCTCGTTTCGATTGGTCTGCTGTTCTGTCGTTATGCTTGACTTTTTTTCCATTTTCAAGGATCGTATCGCGTTTGTTTGATGTTGCTTGAATGAATGCCCTAAAAGTAATCAACCACTTCGTAATAGTCCTCAAGGACTGCAAGGACTTTGCATCAATTGTATACGATCGTCTAGCTATCATCAATTATTATTTTATTTCATGAGAAATGTATTTTTATCCCTGTGATAATTATGTGAACTCCACGACACTCGTCCTCTACTAGGCTCTAGTATGATGTCAAATACAATGGGATCCACAAACGCAGTGCCAGTGTACTAGTAGTAGTAGTAGGAAGATTTCTTGTATGCCGATGACAAGAAAAAGCTTCTCAAGCTAATACATGTACTCGTATTCCATGAAGTAACCGTTTTGATGTCACAAACATGACATTGTGTCAGTGAAACTGCCTCGTGACAACAAATCAGTGCATTTCCATCTTGGGGAAGATTGACTGACGGCAACGCTGTACAGATTGTTCAAATCATCGAATTTCAATTTAGTTGCAGTGAAGTGAAACACTGTGTACACTACATGTATGGTGGTGTGTCTGTGCGTCTTGAGTGTGCACAAACGATCTTATTCCTCGTACTACTAATAGATTATTGTCCCCACCGTCACCTGTTCACAGGTCTTTGAGTGGATGGATTTTCATTGAGCATCACATTCGTTGAGAACTAATACTTGGTAGTTGTGTGCTCCCATGCATCATTACGGTAATAAGCGTATCCTTGTGTTATCTATTTGTTGCAGGTGTGCTGATCTTCAGAAGCTTGCGGAACTGAGTGCTGCTAAACATTTGCATGGCCATGAGCAATGGTGAAGCTTGCTATTGCACTCTCAGCATGTGCTAGTAGTATGCTGACTACTGCACTATGTTACTCTCTTAGTCTTACACTACTACGTGTATGTAAACGTGCGTGCACCCGTCCACGTATGCATTCGTTTCGTATAATGTCGCAGTAATGTAGTTAGTGTGTGTTAGCATCCACCGATCACACTGCCATGTTTGCATCTGCCGCGCACCGCTGCATCAGTGCATTGCGCACTGCACTCACACTGCCAGCGCATAGATTTGGGCACGCTTAGCCTGACGTCACACAACTGCTTCCTTTGAACTTTTGCTCAGTCACTCACACTGCCAGCGCATGGATTCGAGCACGCTTAGCCCGACGTTGTACAACTCCTTCCTTTGAACTTTCTCTTTCTTTCTTGCTGTTGGCTTCACTTCAAAGACTAGTCTAATTAGTGGTGACTTTTAGCTTGTGCCAGCATCAAATTTCCAGCTCTCTCAGTTTGGCTTCTAGCTTGTGGTAGCTTTGAGTAACTAATTAGCCAGACGCTTCGATTGTGTTCAGCTCGTACTGTTGGTGCCTGAAACAATGTCGTCTATTGTGCATCGGATGCGGGTGGCAGAACTGCGAGCCGAGCTGGACGATCGAGGTCTGCTTACCGCCGGAAAGAAATCCATTCTGGTTCAGAGATTGCTGGACGACATGGAGCGAGAAAACCTGGGTCCAACTCAACCTTCAGCAACCGACTCTGCCGAACCCACTGTGGATACATGCGAGGTGCTCGCCGATCCCCCGGTCACCTTGGATCCGACTGGTATTCGCGAACTTATTCGGGCTGAAGTTCGTTCTGCCGTCACAGACGAGATTGGAGCCTCTCTTCTGTCGCAGCCAAGTGCGGCACCAGCGCCACCAGCTGCGTCATCCGACATTGGCGTGGGTGCTGCATGCTCCACACCGCCTCATGCTGGAAATCTGCACGTCCCAAAGTCGGCGCAGGATAGGATATTGCGAGCTTTATGCTTCTTGCCAGCGTGGCGAAACCGCTGGTCCTTTTAGTGCAGCCCCGTTCACCTTCATGCGCTGTTTTGGTGTCGGCGCGGTACCGAAGAAGAACGGCAAGCTTCGTATGATTCACCATCTCTCTAGCCCCGCCGGTAATAGTGTGAACGACGGAGTTCCAGCTGACCAGTTTTCCCTGCACTACATCAGTATTGACGATGCAATCAAGTCTATTATGTCCTCACCTCAGCCGGTGTACCTCGCAAAGCTGGACATCAAAAGTGCATTCCGGCAAATCCCAGTTCGTGCTGAAGACAACTCACTACTCGGCATATTCTGGCAAGGCAGCTACTATTACGAGCGGGTGCTACTGTTTGGGCTTCGCTCCAGCCCAGCCATTTTCGATTCCGTTGCATTGGCCATAGAGTGGATTATCCGGAACCATTTCTCCATTGCCGACCTATTCCACTACTTGGACGACTTCCTAAACGTCACAACTGGCCATACTGTCGCCCAGCGTCAACTAGCAATCCTGCTTCGGGCCTTCATCTATTTGGGCGTGCCGCTAGCACCAGCAAAGGTGGAAGGTCCCGCGAGATCACTGACGTTCCTCGGCATTATTCTGGACTGCGAGCGGCTCGAGGCCAGGCTTCCCATGGACAAGCTCACCGACCTCCGATCGCTATTGGCCAGCACGATCAACAGCCGGAAGATATCCCAACGCCAACTCGAGTCCCTATTGGGTAAGCTCTCGTTTGCTGCCCGTGTCATCACTCCAGGCCGTACCTTCATGCGTCGTCTGTGGTCCGTCTGCTCACGGTTTCAGCAACCACACTACTCAATAACTTTGACCCAAGAATGCGTGGATGACCTGCTATGGTGGATGAGGCCACTTAGTGAGTGGAACGGGAAGTTCTTCTTCTTGCACCCTAACTGGACCCCATCACCAGATCTCCAGCTATATACAGATGCAAGTGGCACTCATGGCTGGGGTGCTTACAACAACGGAAAGTGGATTCAAGGTTAATGGAACAGTGCCCAGATGCTGCAGTCTATCGAGTGGAAGGAGCTGTTTGCCCTCGTAGCAGCCTGCGCCACATGGGGCGACGAATGGGCTAAGCTCCGGATTCAGGTACACTGCGACAACTCGGCAATAGTAGACTGCATCCGTTCGGGCACGTGCAAAGTCCCAGCTGTGATGAAGTTGCTACGCGAACTGTTCTTCGTTTGCTATGAGTTCAACTTTCATGTTAGCGCTGTGCACATTGCTGGCTCCAAGAATGTCATTGCAGATTGCCTCTCTCGTTTTCTTATGCAGGAATTTTGACGTCATGCTCCGTTAGCCCGGCCGAGTCCAGACCGTGCTCGTCTTCCAGCAGTCTTGTGAGCGAAGTCACTAAGTACGCTGCCTGTGCAATTGCTGCTAATACCAGACGCACCTACTCTGCCGGTGAGCGTCGTTTTGTCAGTTTCTGCTCCCTTTGCAATCTGCAACCTAACCCAGCTTCTGATCTTACCCTCAGCTGCTTTTGCGCTTTTCTTGCTCGCTCTGTCCGCCCTGGCACGATATCTGTTTATTTGCAAGCTGTACGGAATGCACACATTGAACAGGGTCTAGAGGATCCCCTGATCGAGACCTGGCTTCTCAAGAGAGTGTTGAAGGGTGTGCAACGGTGCCATGGAACCGAGGCAGTAAAGCCTAGATTGCCCATAACTATGCCAACTCTAAGGGAATTAGTCGATGCCTGTGATCACCTCCCCGTGTTGCCCGAGCATGACCGAGTTCTCTTCAAGTCTGCTGTGCTGTTGGCATTCTTTGGTTTCCTAAGGTGCTCCGAATTTACAGAGGGCCTTACAAGAGAGTGTATCAGATTTGAGTCGGGCAGCATGACCATCCTGCTAAAGAGATCAAAGACCGACCAATTTGGAAAGGGAGTCCACATTGTCATTGGACCGGCCGGTCGCCCTTACTGCCCGGTGTATGCTATGCTACGCTACCTGGCGATGATTGGCAGTCGAAACGCATCCACTCCTCTGTATGTACTTGCCAAGGGTGTGCCGTTATCCAGAGCTGTTTTCACCAGTACTGTGCGCTTGCTGCTTGAAAAGGCTGCGGTGCCAAACATCGAACTCTACTCGGGACACTCATTCCGAATTGGCGCAGCTACTACCGCCGCCATGGCAGGGATACCCGATTCGCTGATTCGTTCTGCCGGCCGGTGGCAGAGCGATGTGTGTCTACGCTATATGCGAATTCCAATGGAGACCAAGTCCAAGATCTCGGCTCAGCTTGCCTCAGTGAGTGGCCTTATCTGATTCTTTGCACGGACACTTTATGTTCCATCCCTGAAGTCCTAGCATAGGAATGTCACTGCTCGATAATTTCTTAATGCTGGGGGGTGGTTCGGGGATAGTGTTGCTGCTTTGTGGAGCTCTCTCGCTCCTAACTGGTCACTTGCTTCGCTAGTTGCGGCTCTTCACGAGCCAGTTGTTGCCAATTGCATTGGCTTTGCCTTGCAACCCCATTGTGGCACAATGTGGGTTTATTGCGGCTCCTCGCGAGCCAGTTGCTGCCAGTGGCCTGGCATTGCTTTCCAGCTCTGCATTACAAGACCAGTTACTCGAAGCAGCACACTATCTCCAAAACAATTCCTTGTTGCCTTGGGCTGAGTATGAGTGTCTGAGGGATATGGTGCTAATTATTTGTTATCCCTCTTGACTTTACGTGTAAATGGGTGGACGTTTGCATGGCTGTTGGAGTTGCGTGTGTATTGTGTCTCTACTCTTTTCTTGGTATTTTCTTGGCATTGTATAAGTTTGTGTGTGTGTGTGTGTGTGTGTGTGTGCGCGCGCGCACAATAAATGAGCGTTAGCATGCTAACGCGAGTTAGCAGCCAGCCCAGCGAGCTGGCCCAACCTGCACGCATGCGCGAGTCACGTGGGCACGCGCCCTTCAATATCCTGTACAATGTCTCTTTCATGTCATTGCTGTTTGGACTTTCGAGCGTGCAACTTGCGGAACAGGTGTTCCCGAAACAATTTCCTTTCGTTAGACTTTCAAGCTTGCATTCTCGTATCTCTGCGTTTCAATTCAGACTTCATTGACGCCTGTTGGTGCCTGTTGGTGCCTGAAACAATGTCGTCGTCTACAGTGGAACGTCGACTGTGGTTTTTTAGCTTGCGCCATCATCAGGTTTCCTGAAATGAAGTACCTCCACGCGATCTCAGCGACCCTTGTTTGTGCCTTGAAACAATGTCGTCGTCACCAACCGGCGTCCAGCCTCTCCGGATCGCCTCGCTCTACCTGGCTCCGCCGCCCGCCTACTGCGAACGCAGCGACGGCCGCCACGCAGCACCACCACTACAACAGCAGGCGCGAGCCTGACGATCGTAATTCGTATCCAGAGAGGCGAGTTCGTGGACTTTGATTTTCTGTTGGAAGTAACAACGGGAGTTGTCCACTGCCGTCACCAACGCCACCCAGCTTCTCCTCGCTCTACTTGGATCCGTATCGCCGCTCGCCGCCAGCAGGCCGGACCCTACTGGGAGCCCGGTGCAGTGACGACCGCCATATGCGCATGCAGCACCAACAGCAGGTGAACCTGACTGTCCTATGGGCCCTTCTCGATCGCGTCCAGAGAGGCGAGTTCGTGGACTTCGATTTCCTGCTGCCCGATACAGTTGCAGTCAGTCCAGCTCCGGCGACGTTCCAACTCCGTAGCCCCTCATGACATATGTTGCTCTTCTGGCGCACTAGCATTTATTTGAATCCGAACCCAGAACTGCGCTTCGTAGGCTGCATGACGGTAGCACTTGAGTTGAGACCTGGACAGTGTTCATGAATGGTCTGTGTTCCACTGTTCCTCACCGCGTTTCACGAGTGCCTGTGGACGTATTTGGCCACGATCGTCGCGGCCAATCGCCAGCTTTTGCCACCTAGAAACTGGACGTGATCAATACTCAATCTGCGGACAACTGTTTCGTCCTTTGTGGACTCATCAGCGCAGCACAGAGGGAATTAAGCCGAACCTGATAGCAATGGAAAATAAAATAAATCTCCAAAGCCAGGTTATCAATATCAACTTGTGGCAACTGCGCCTCGCGGTGTACTGGAACAGCACGACCCGCCTGCCAGCAGTGCAGCTCAGTGCACTCGCCAGCATTTCCGTGCGCATTTCGTCCTACTCACCAGTACAGATCCGCATCACGTACCGCAACCGTATGCCGCTACTACGAGTACGGCGCTTGCACGCGTCAGCTCAGGCAGTGCTACCTCCAGTGCCGACAGGAGCATCCCAGGGCAAAGTGTAAGGCCTCATCAGTAACTGTGTAAGCACTCAGTTTCTCACTTCTCAAAATTACTGGACTCACATCCTGATCCTATGCTCCGGAGGTATGTTGCACATGGTCGTAATTGTGGAGTTGTGGTAGGTTTCATCGGCAACCACTCAACTAACTGGGATCCATTGAATTTAACACGGTCACATGCTAACCCAGATTATATTTCTGCGCAACGATCCGTTTCTTGCAGCAGGCTTGAAACAGCTGGCCGATCCGTTTCTTGCAGCAGGCTTGAAACAGCTGGCCCGTGTTCTTCACCCCCTTTCTCGCCTCTGTGCTGTTCCGGCGTAGATGCGGTTCCTAGACGAACGGGAAGTTACACACGACACACCCTTTGTAAAGCCTGGAGGGTCGAAGTGTCAACGATTACATTCCAGCAGACCGTGTCTCTCCACAATGTCAAGATGACAATGCTGCAAACATGATTAGACAATTGCTCGCCCCGCTGTATCTTGCTAAGCTCAATGTTAAAAGTGCATTCTGCCGAATTCCCGTCTGCCCGGAGGAGTGGCCCTTGTTGAACCGCTGGCAGGATCAATACTGTTATGAGAGCGTCCTGCCCTTCAGACTGTACTACGCTCCAGGCCAGCTATATGGAACTCTGTCGCATCCGCCAGTGAATGGATTGTGTGCGGGCAGTTCGCACTCCCACGCCTGTTGCATTACGGGGAATACCTCAATTAATGTTACTTCCTCAATGCATGCTCTGGACTTGTGTTACCTCGCCAGCAACTCGCTATTCTGCTCCGAGCGTTTACATACCTCGGTGTTTCTCTGGCCCCAGCAAAAGTGGAGGGTCCAGCTCAATTCCTGACGTTATTGGCATCTTCCCATTACGGGAAATACCTCGACTAACGTTTCTGTCTCCATGCATGCTCTGGACTTGTGTTAGCTCGCCAGCAACTCGCTACTCGGCGCCGTGCGTTTACATACCTCGGTGTTTCTCTGGCGTCAGCAAAAGTGCTTCCTCGATGTATGCTCTGGACCTGTGTTAGCTCGCCAGCAACTCGCTACTCGGCGCCGTGCGTTTACATACCTCGGTGTTTCTCTGGCGTCAGCAAAAGTGGAGGGTCCAGCCCACGTCCTGACGTTTATCGGCGTCATCCTGGACACCCGCGCGCTCACATCAGTCTGCCGATGGACGAACTTGCCAAGCTTCACGACCTCCTACGGGCCACTCTCAACACAGCTTCAACTACCCAATGTCAACTCGAGTATCTTTTGGGAAAGCTCTCGTTTGCTACAAGAGTGATAGTCCCAGGACGCACATTGCAGATTGTGGTCACTTGCCAACTGGTACCGGCAGCCGTATTACCTGATCAAGCTCTCCGAAGAGTGCCTCAAATACCTTCGCTGATGGCCTTAGCTCCTGGAATAGTAGAACGGCCGGTCCTTCTTCCTACACCCTAAGTGGACGCCGTCCCCCAACTTGCTGCTATTCACTGATGCAAGTGGTGCACTTGGCTGGTGCGCAAACAATTGCAACCGGGGATAGGGCAATGGACAGTCAATCAAGCAGACCAGCCAATCGCAAAGAGTGGTTTGCAATTGTGGCAGCACCTGGAAAAGCTAGCGGCACCAGCAGCAGATGCCAATCGATCGGCTTTGCAGCAACTGCGAAAATCTTGCTCATCAGTTGTGGCTATGGCCTGGCGTCATACACCGGCCACTCGTTTCGAATCAGCTGCCCGACTCGATATTCAGAGAGGCGGGAAGGTGGAAAGCCATGTCTGCCCGAGTAACATTCAGAGGCCACCAGCAGCCAAAGCATGGGTGGCTGTGGCAATGGCCTCAGCCCATGATATCGAGATCCTGTTAGTCAATCGTTACCGAGCTTGCACTGCTTACAAATATCACAGGTAGCTGCACTTTGTGATCCGCTCTGGGAGTGCCGATTTATGGAATATATGCTCTCAACTGGTTATGCATCTCTATATATCTAGCATTTGGCGGCTCTATTCAGAGTCATTGGCGGCTCCATGCGGAGGCATTGGCGGCTCCATGCGAAGTCATTCGGCGGCTCCATGCGGAGTAATTGGCAGCTCCATGCGGAGTAATTCGGCGGCTCCATGCGGAGTCATTCGCTGGCTCCACGCGGAGTCAATTGCCGGCTCCATGCGGAGTCATTCGCCGGCTCCATGCGGAGTCATTCGCCGGCTCCATGCGGAGTCATTTGCCGGCTCCATGCGGAGTCATTCGCCTGCTCCATGCGGAGTCATTTGCCGGCTCCATGCGGAGTCATTTGCCGGCTCCATGCGGAGTCATTTGCCGGCTCCATGCGGAGTCATTCGCCTGCTCCAAGCGGAGTCATTTGCTGGCTCAGCTGCGAGCCATTATACCAGTTGCTCGAATCGGCACTCCCAGCTTAATGCAAAACGCGGTTGCTCTGTTGTGAGGTGGGGGGATGCTAATTTGAAAACAAATAATTAATCCTTGGCTCTCCATTATTCTCTTTCGATTCTTGTTTTTTTTCTAGGTATTTTCTTGGCGTTGTGTGGGTGTGTGCATGTGTGTGTGTGTGCGTGCACAATAATTTGGCAACACTACATGATTGAGATATTGTAATTCGCAGCGTCTGCAAAGAGACCACTTGATTTGAGGATGGTGTTTGTAGGGTTTTTCATGTAATGAAGTGGCTGCAGTGGCGCCTCAATACTTCTATTTTATCTTGAGAAGTGAATGATGTAAAGGATTAAAGGGAGAGGCCGGTTTCTGGTTAATATTCACTGCTTACAGCAGATCCTATGTCTAATTTCGAACTCTGGATAGGGGATGCCTAATTGGCTGGACTTTATACAGGGAGTGTTTTCCACATAAAGACTCCTTATAGTTGATTTCAAAGTTTGGACTCCATACAGTTGATTTTGGACCAATGGACTCTATATAGGGGTGAAGCCAATTGGCTGGACTCTATACAGGGAGTGATGCCCATCTAAAGTTTGAGCTCACAGTTGATTCCAAGTTTGGACTCTGTACAGTGGATTTTGGACCAATGGACTCTATATAGGGGTTGGACATCATATAGGGGCTGGACGCTCTACTGAGTCCAACATATATATCCATGGTTACGTTGTGGTATGACTCATCGATGCATCATGCATGATCATCTGCTTTGTCTTTGATCTTCATCATTCATGCATGCACGCACACTAATGTACACGTAAGCCAATGCACGCACGCGGGCACGTTTTGCTGATGACAGCGATTTCGCGATCGCTGTTGTTGTTGTTGTTGTTGTTGTTGTTTTCTGGTTGATTTGAGAGTATGGTTGAAACCAATAAGTAAATACAGTCTTCTAGAGTAATTGAGTTGTCTCCACGAAAAGGCCAGGAAATCGCGCTACAACAGGGGTCTGAAGACCGCGTAGTTTTTAGTTGTGGTCGATGATTTAACACGCCATCACTCCGCGACAGCTGCGAGGAGATCCCACATGTTCTCCTTTGCAACCAAGGGGACATTGGAGTGGAGGCTGCTGAAAAAGGCGAGATCTTCCCCGTTGAGGTATGGGCTCCGCGGTGGCTGAAGGTGTTTTGCAGTGTTTTGTTGGCAATGTGCGTGGAGGACAAAAATGCAAAACATCTTCGCTTCACTAGGTTTACAGCACGACACTTGTGCCTTGCGATGACTGTCGGCTTTTCAGAATGTGAATCATGCCGTCCTACGATTCCAAGATGTCATCTGTTGGTGTTTCAGGCTGACAGAGCCAGAGAGAGCGACAGAACAGCAGCGAAAAATAGTGCAAAAGTCACAAAGTTTTTGTTTCCGGAGGAAGTACGTCGTCGCATGTGTCGACATATAAAAAATTCGTAGAAAGATAGAGAAAGAACAACAAAAGAGCAAGCAACAAGTGTCAACCTTCTCTTTCAAGGAAGGACCAACGCTGGGCAATAGTTGGGAATTCTCAGTGTTGAATTTCTACAGGCCGTCGATACTTAGAAAATCACGATTCCCCGCCATGGAAAATATAAAAAAAGTCTTGATTTGGGATGCTGGGGCTTCGGCTGCGCATAATGGATCTTAGTTGGATTCATCAGTCATTACCTGCATCCTTGCTTTGCTGCCATTGCGATACGTGATCTGTACACTGGGTGGAAGCTGCTCCAGAGGTTTGCTTGGCCCTCCTTCAAAGTCTATGGGTGGTTAATATGTGCAAAAGTAGATATGAGGCATTCAATTAAACGGCATTCTTCTACAGGTGCGGATGTGAAGGTCCATTAATTTATATCAGAATTTTGTTGACGTTGTGTGTCCATGTGTATGGATACCCTGCCGTGGACTAGATATAAAAACAAGTTCTAAAAACCTCGGTCATGCCTCGTTTTATATAGTTTTTACTTCCTACAAAAGACTCAGCCTTGGCATTTATCCCATACACTCATACCTTGGTTATCCGGACCCCAAAGTGATGGGCACTTCGGTCTACTGGGCACCCTTTGTGGAAACATTACTACTGTTTTGTCACTTTTGTGGAAATAGTCACGCCACATGCCATATCTATGGCCTTTCTCCATAAACATGTATGTGATTTGGAGTTACGGACATTTTGAAGTTACGGGCAGTGCCCGGTCCCGGACGGCCCGGATAAACGAGGTATGAGTGTACATACAGTAAAACCTGTGACTAACGACCACCCCTTGGTGCCAGCAAAAGCGGTCTTTAGTAGCAGGTGGTCTTTAGTTAGAGGTTTGCACCGTGCGACCATATATGGATCCCATTATATGATATGTATGTCAAAATGCAGCTAATAAAATTCCCCAGGACTTGCACAATGCCATTCTTATTTCAGGTCCAACCACACTTGGAGAGAAAGACGGAGAGATGGAGAGAGACACAGAGAGAGAGAGAAGATTATATTTTGCAGACATCAAATCCAGCTGCTACTTCTGAAGCCAGGAGTCAAACGTTCCCTGCGGAAGTTTCATTTTGCGCTGGGCTTTAAATTTGTTGTCGACTAATCGTACCGACTATCCTTGTGGGACTTCTCGATTGCTTGAACGCGATCCTTCAGCATCAGGACCTTGCGGTGCTGCTTTGTTTCTGTATTCCTTGGTGCCATCGTCGATTCGTCTGTATGACTGGGGTGACATGCAGAGCCGCTCAGTCTTCGTTTCTCCTCCGAGTATTAACATTGGTCAGAGAGCGCTTTCAATGCGCTCTCCAAGACGTTTCGTATCATGTTTATTCTTGACAGCGCTTGGAAATTTGACAGGTGTAGTGCAGTCCACACCGACTCCACAGTCAAAATGACCTGCATTCATTTGTTCAGCTGTAGTATCGAAAGATTCCTTTCAGGACCATGGAAAATCAGCAAAATTTCAAGAAGGAGCTTCGAGCAGCATTTGATTTCCTACATCGCGGTCGCTAGTTACGGGTCAAAAATCGTCTTCGGGACAAGAAGAGGCGGTCGCTGGTCGCGTTCAGCAGGTAGTCGCTAGTCACAGTGCATTTTGAATGTGAGACCGTCTGTGCCTGGCGCAGTGGTCGGTAGTACCAGGCTGGTCGCTAGTCACGGTGGTCTCTAGTTACAGGTTTTACTGTATCTACAACTTGGAGTCATGTCTCTGGTGTGAATGAGGTCAGCCAGAGAGTGCATGTGGTGGTGGTGGTGGTGGTGGTGGTGTGTGTGTGTGTGGGGGGGGGGGGGGTACTTCATTTAATATGTGATCGTGTTTGAGTGGAAGTTTGTATCAAAGGCGGATTTACATATAATTATTATAAATTGATAGTAAAGAAAAAAGGACAAAGAAACTACAAGTTACGCTATAATGTCCGCTAACACCACCAGTTACCAAACAATCAGCTCATGCGATTACATTGCACGACACTGACCGACGGTACTGACGTTCTACAACTAACTGGCTAACAGCTCTAGCACATCTTGGATGCGCACTCCAACAGCCTTCCAACTTGTACTTCCTTGGTCCTGTTTCTTTTCTAGTGTTGAAACGAGCGTATCTATAACAAACGAGCGATCAGTTCCACTAACACGCAAGCTATCGAGCGAGCGAGTAACGAGTTTCATTGATGTGGCAAATAAATATTTTTTAGATATTTTTTTCTAAGTTCGATTTTTTCAGCCGCTTCAAAAATATTATCACCGTCGGCATTTATTTGGGGTTGCTGCTGCTTCACTTCGGACTGCTGTTTGGTGTCGAGATGTCTTTTCAGCACCGTCGTTGAGCAGCCTTTTGCAAAGAATAGACCGTTTTCAAAGATTCCAAGCAGCCCTGTTCTTCGCTGCATTGCGGGACAAAACTTCCAAACGACTGACTCGAGCGTAACTTTCACTCGAATGGAGAGTTGACAGAAGAATGTCCTGCAACAGGTCAGCAGATGCAGAACAAGACATCAGTGGAGTCCACCAAAGCTGCAACGACAACTGAAACAACTCAGTGTTGACATGTCGTGCAGGTAACTGTAACTGCGAGTGATTTTCACTTTGCGTGGGACTGGACTCTCGATCGACCAGGAGTCGCAAAATATTCTACGACTCCCCGGTCGACATGTGCTGCCATGTGTACGTAGTACGGTGTACAATGTTCGTTAGCGCAAACGAGCTGGCCGCACAAACGAGCCGAGTTTTTGACGAGCGAGCTAACGAGTACCCGGTGAGATCGTTTCAACACTATTCTTTTCTATAAATTTATCCTTGGCTCTCCATCCGAGTCCATTATTTATATAAGGTCAACTCAGGCTGCGTTTACACGGAGACGAAACGAAACGGAATGAAAACGGGCTGGCCTAGAATCGTTTTCAAACCGTTTACACGAGAACGGAAAACGGGCGATCAGGCTGGAGTTAGCACGTGCTGGCTTGGCGCAAGGGCGGGAACACGTTAGTTGGAGTTGGTACGTGCTGGTGGTCGCAAGGGTTGGGTATTTCCCGCGAAATATAGTCCCGCGCGGAATGGTTTCCATGACCGCACTCCGTTTCCAATCGTTTTCACTGTTTTCACCGTTTACACGAGAATGGAAACGTTTTGAAAGCGTTTTTAAAACGTTTCAAAACTTTTTGAAGTGCGTTTCCATTTCGTTCCGTTTAGGTATCGTTTCCGGGCTTTGTCGTGTAAACGATAGTAGTAAACGCAACGATTTCGTTCCGTTTAGGTCGTACTTCGTTGTCGTGTGAACGCAAATCGTTTTCAGTCGTTGTCGTGTAAACGCAGCCTCAATCTGCAGACAGAACTGTTTTGTCCTTTGTGGACTCATCAGCGCAGCACAGGGTCAATGTATTTATTGGCTGGAAACTTATGAAAAGTCAATAAATACTGTTTATAAAATACCACTAAGGCCAATAAACACTGTTTATAAAATACTCCTTTTTACGGAAAAGTGCAGTGGTATTTATTGAAGAAGAGGTTGGTGCGACTTCGGCAATACTTTGGGAATTGTGTGTTGCTCCGTACATGGGAGCTCACGCTTTTCCTGCCGACTTAAATTCTCATTTATCGAGTCAAGCAAATTTATTTCAATTGGAAACTGTTGATGGCATGGTCACTAATTAGTGTGGGTATTTAGTATTTACATGTATGAAAGGTCAATATAATTATATTCACACAAACACTACGACTGTCACGACGTTGACATGATGTTCAACGTCATGAGATTATTTGCAGTACACGTCATAGTTTGTGTTCTCTACCCCGGTTTGTTTCCGCGTTCCCACACCGAAGCGGGGCCGCGTGTTTATTATTTCTACTGACTCACTCGCCTCTTGGCGACTTCCTCCATGTTTTTTCCTCCTTTTTTGCTCTGCGCAAGCGCCTTGCGCTTTAGTCGTCGTCTTCTTTCAGTTCACAGCAAGAACAATAATTTTACCTCTTGTGCAGTGTCAGTCAAATTCAGTCAAATCAAGCTCTCCCGATCCCAAGAAACTGTCTGGCGTGTGCACAAAGTGGTGCCGAAACCCGGGACATGAACCGCACCGGAGCTCGAAACGAGCCGTGCGTACCATTCCAATCTTGAGAAAGATAGACTCGACTCAAATAATTTGTAAGCAGCTTGCCCGATTTGGGTCGTCGAGCTAACATGCCGAAGAGAGCAGTGACGACCGGCACGCAGATCATGCGCCGGGCCAAGATCGCGCAGCTGCAAGGATCCATCGACGAACTCGTCAAAGAGGCCGAACTCCTTTTATCGAAGGAAGGAGGTCAAAGGGCCGACGAGTTGTCGCCAGAACACGTGGACTCGGATCCAAAAAAGCTAAGTACACTTGTGGATTGTATTGTTGAAGAATTGTACGCATATGATGAGGCGTGTGATGCATTGGCCAGTGTTTTGGACTCGGAGACTCTGGAGGGTTCAGATGAGGCTCTGCAAACGGAGATCTGCGATGTGGTTGCGTATTCGGTACGCATCAGAGGGTCAATTGTTGAATGCAAGCGATCTCCGCAGTACAGAGCCCAGACGAACCGTCCAGAAGCTGCTACTACTAGTACTAGCTCACCAAGTAGCACCAAGAGTACGGGCAGTGCGGGTATCAAACAAGAAACTAGTATGGTTGATTTGTCCAGCATCCAACAGTCAATAGGAGATCTTGTTCGTACGCAGTCTATTACACATAGTCAACACCAGCAAGTATTACAGTCGCAAGAGGATCTAATCAAACAACACCAACTAGTCGTACAACACATGCAAGCATCATCACCTCAACCACAACCAGCTCCCACAAGTTCAGTCAATTTGCCCAAATTTGAAATACCAACATTTTCTGGTGATTTCCTGAAATGGGCTGAGTTTCACGATATGTTTGTTGCGTCTATTGATGCGAATCAAGGGTTGTCGGGTGTCCAGAAACTGTCGTACCTAAGAGATCACGTAACGGGTTTGGCTCGGGATGCCATAGCTGGCTTGCCCATATCAGATACCAACTACACAACCGCGCTTGACATTCTCCGCAAACGTTTCCGGGAATGATCAGCTTCGCGTCAATGCACACTACACGGCAATCATGGACTTACCGCCTGCGTCCAACGCTACTCCATCTTTGCGTAGGTTGCACGATGCGTTGGAGGTGCACTTGCGAAGCCTCACAGCGCTTGGTGAGAATGTTAATCAGGCGGTGTTTGTGTCAATGATTACGAACAAATTGCCACGCACCACGCTAGCGGCTTTGGAATTAAAAAAGGGGCCACAATCCTGGACCGTTTCGGACTTGCGCGCTGCAGTAGCCAACTTCATAATAGCGAATGAAGCAGCAGATCGCCTCAGCCAGCCACCGAAAAAATCGCACGAATCACCATCTGCCAGTGCGTCCGGTCAATCTCTTGTTGCCTCAGCTTCAGCTACTTCAAAAGCGAAGCCCAAGAGAGTGTGTGTTTTTTGCAGTTCGGAGGCACATTTCTCTGACGAATGCAATAAGTACACTACAGTAGAAGCGAGGAAGAGCGTAGCTAAACAAAGGTGTTTCAAGTGTTTGCGATCAGGCCACTCCGTGCACGATTGCTCTAGCAAACGGCGGTGTTTCTATTGCCACAATCCTGCACACCACAGCAGCTTGTGTCCAGATAAATTCACTGCCGCATCCACTCAGAGGCAAGCTTCCACTATGAGCCCGAATGCTCAGTCCTTCAAACCCAAGCCTGCCACGAGCACGGTCGCAAACGCCGATCACCAGATCATGATGCAAACTGCTGTGGCACCGTTTCTCTCCTCCAAGCTGAAGCCGATCAATGGCCGTATTCTCTTTGATACCGGCTCCACCAAGACATACATCACGCAAGCTTATCGAGATCAGCTCGATTTGCCCACAATCGGAAATGAAACACTCTCCTTGGCTACATTTGGGAACAACAAAAGAAAAAGTACCGTGTACGCCAAGGTGAGTTTGACCATGCAGTGTAAGGATGGGTCCACTCGTGCGATTCAGGCCAGTGTACTTCCGAACATAACCGCTCCAATTGCGCGATGTCCACTTGCTTCTTCTTTTCCTCTTCTACAGTCTCTGCCACTTGCAGAACCGCTCTCCAGCAGCGCAGAGCCCATGGTCGTAGACGTCTTGATTGGTCTCGATCACTATTATGATATTATCGGCATGGACCGCACCGAACTAAGCGGTGGTCTGGTCTTGCTCGACTCCGTTCTTGGTTTTATCTGTACCGGCAGTCTGCCTGTGCCTGCCACCACAGAGGCGCAGTCATGTCTTGCTCATCAAACAGACACGGACCCTGAATTCGACCTCCGTAAGTTCTGGTCGACAGAGAGCTTGGGTACTTTTGACGATACGTCGTCGCAAGATCTTGTGGGCGAGCGCTTCGCCAACTCCATCTCCTTTGCCGAGGGTCGGTACGCGGTGAGTTGGCCCTGGAGGGACTCACATCCTCCTCTTCCGACAAACTACGGTCTGGCTTTCGGTCGCCTGAAGGCACAAGTGCGTCGCCTCGAAGCCCATCCGGAACTTCTTGACCAGTACGATACCGTGATTCAAGACCAGCTTGACAGGGGCATGATAGAAGATGTTCCTCGTGGTTTTACAACCAACCAGATTCACTACCTTCCACACCATTCAGTACTCAAACCTACTGCTACTACCACGAAGCTGAGGGTAGTGTATGATGCGTCCGCAAAATGTTCCGAAAAACTCGCCAGTCTCAACGACTGCTTGCACGCTGGCCCCAATCTTGTTCCAGACCTTTGCGGTATTCTTCTTCGTTTTCGTCTTTCTCCGGTAGCCATAAGTGGAGACGTAGAAAAGGCCTTTCTGCAGATTGGTCTGCACTCACATGATCGTGACGTGACCCGCTTCCTATGGCTGCACGATGCATCCAGCTCAGCTACTCCAGACAACATACGACAACTTCGTTTCTGTCGTGTTCCGTTTGGCGTTGTCAGCAGTCCATATCTCTTGGCTGCCACTATTCAGCATCATCTTAGCGCTGCTGATACAACAGATTCCGACCTAGTGTCTCGCAATATTTACGTTGACAACCTGTTCCTTGGTGCCAACTCTGGGACGGAGGCGATTGCTATCTATGATGCCACGAAGCGCCTCTTCAGTGTTGCGTCTATGAATGTTCGCGAGTGGTCTAGTAATTCTGCAGAGTTTCTTAGCAGCATTCCAGAACCAGACCGAGCCAAGGGTACTATCCACAAGTGCCTCGGTATGCTGTGGGATACAGAACATGATACTCTACATATTGCACCTGTCAGTGCCGTATCCAAGTCGGCCACAACGAAGCGGAGTATCCTTCGACATACTGCCCAATTCTTTGACCCCCTTGGTCTCCAGTCTCCTGTTCTTGTTGGTGCGAAGATTCTGCTTCAGGATCTTTGGAAGCTGAACGTCGGCTGGGACGACGACCTTCCACAAGACATCATTTGTAGATGGTGTGATATTGCGGCTCAACTTGAACTTGCTGCATCAACGAAATGTCCACGATTCATCAGTGCACCACGTGCCAGCGACGCTCGGTTTTCTCTCCACGTCTTCAGCGACGCATCTGGGCTGGCTTACGGTGCCGTTGCTTACCTTACTACTACGTTTGACGATCAACACACGTCGAACCTTCTAATCAGCAAGTCCCGTGTTGCACCTGTTGCTTCACCTACCATTCCACGTCTGGAATTAATGGCCGCGCTTCTCGGTGTTCGTCTGATCCAATTCGTCCGTCGGGAACTTCCGCTCACTTTCTCCTCTACCTTTCTATGGTCAGACTCCACCACAGTTCTCCATTGGCTGGCCTCTTCTGACAAACTACCTGTCTTCGTCAACAACCGTATTGATGCCATTCGTGCGGTTCCCGATGTTGCCTATCGCTATGTCCGCTCTGCCGACAATCCCGCCGACTTGCCTTCACGCGGTGTCTCTGTTCCTTCCCTTCAAGCCAGCTCGCTATGGTGGCACGGTCCACACTTCCTTGCCACTGCTGACCATCACGCCGAGCCAGCACTTGATCACCATGTCAACGTTGCCGCTGGGGAGGGTCCTTCAAGCACTTCGGAGATACCTGCACCTGTATCACACCCAACAGAGTCCACCGGTCCAGACACTGAGCTTGCACACGAAATGAAAAAAAAGCCTGATGCGCATCACGAACAAAAAAAAACATGTGATGAACCACCATTTGGTATTGATTGTGCCAGGTTTTCGTCTTTCAGTGCCTTAGTGCGTGTTTCTGCTCTGTGTTTGCGGTTTCTCTCCAGGTTGAGACCACAAGGCGGCAAGTCCTTCGGGGTGGATTCTAGTTGTAACTCAGAGGTCAAGGTAGCCAAAATCATGTGGCTACACCATGCACAACAGAATCTGTCAGACGTCAGTGCTGTCGAAAATTGTAAGAAGCACAGCCCGAAGGACAAGCTGCGGCTCTTCCTCGATGAGAACCGCCTCATCAGATGCAGAGGACGCTTGGAGAACGCCGAACTTTGCTATCAAGCAAAGTATCCAGTACTGATTCCCCAAACGCATCCCATCACCCAGCTCATCATCAACGATTGTCACCTGATGACGATGCATGGCGGCGTTGCACACACGCTATCAAGACTGCGTTACGAGTACTGGTTACCACGAGGGCGTGCAACAGTGAAGTCATTCATCACTAAGTGCCTGACTTGCCGGAAGCACCACGGTGGTCCATACCGCACCCCAGATATGGCCCCGCTTCCATCTGCCCGCGCAACAAGATCTATCCCGTTCACCCATGTGGGACTAGATTACTTCGGTCCTCTGCTCGTCAAGCACCAGCCAAGTACCAAGAAGGTATGGGTCCTCCTAGTGACATGTATGGCAACTAGAGCTGTCCATCTAGAACTGGTGGCAGACATGACCACAGAGGAATTCCTGCTAGCGTTCCGCAGGTTCGTGTCGTTGCGTGGTTGCCCTGAAGAGGTAGTGTCTGACAACGCGCCACAATTCATCCTAGCTAAGTCTGTTCTGGATGTGGCCTTTGAAGAAATGGCAACGAGTGATGATGTCCTGTCGTACATGTCGAGGACTGGTGTGAAGTGGCACTATAACCCACCGATCTCACCTTGGATGGGTGGTTTCTACGAGCGTCTCGTTGGAACAGTCAAACGAAGCCTGAAGAAGGTCGTTGGCCGCGCGCTCCTCACTGTGTCGCAACTGACTACCATTCTCATGGAAGTGTCAGCAGTCGTCAACTCGCGTCCACTGGTGTACGTGGACAATGACTTGCAGGAGATACTCACCCCAAGTCATTTTCTGTGCCTGTCCGCAACTACTGGTGGCGTGCAACCCACTGCTGATGACGGCGATCCGGACCACATCGAAGTTCCGACTGCAGCTCAGAATCTTCTCTCTGTCTGGAAGAAGGGTCAACGAACATTGGACCAGTTCTGGCGTGTCTGGCGAGACGACTACTTGGCTGATCTCCGCAACAGTCACACTCGGAAGCTCCGACAGGCACGCGTTACCGCTTCAGAACAGCCAGCCGTTGACGATGTTGTACTAATAAGGGATGACATGCCCCGTGGCTCATGGCGACTTGGTCGCATTGTCGCTCTCCATACAAGCAAGGACATGGAGATACGTTCCGCAACCGTCATCACTGCAGAGAAGACAGAGCTCAAACGACCCCTGTCTCTCCTGTACCCTATCTGTCCTGCTGCTAACTCCGAGGCTAACAACAACAGCACCGCTCCGGACACACACACCACTGGCCAAGCCGATCTGCCAGTTCCAGCAGCTGTTGCTCCACCCAGTCGTCCACAACGTGCTGCCGCTAAGAAGCAACGTCAGACGCTTCGCCAATTAATTGGCAGCGAACTTGTTTAGTTGAATCAGCTAGACAGTTGGTAGTTCACATCTGAACTCTCTCTCTCTCTCTCTCTCTCTCTCTCTCTCTCTCTCTCTCTGTGTGTGACGGTCTACTCTCTTTCACCCTTGCGTAATATATGCACTTATTGTGTTTTGTTTCCACATTACTTTGTTACGAATTATCTCCTTTTCTCTGCATCTCTTGCGGGGGAGTGTCACGACGTTGACATGATGTTCAACGTCATGAGATTATTTGCAGTACACGTCATAGTTTGTGTTCTCTACCCCGGTTTGTTTCCGCGTTCCCACACCGAAGCGGGGCCGCGTGTTTATTATTTCTACTGACTCACTCGCCTCTTGGCGACTTCCTCCATGTTTTTTCCTCCTTTTTTGCTCTGCGCAAGCGCCTTGCGCTTTAGTCGTCGTCTTCTTTCAGTTCACAGCAAGAACAATAATTTTACCTCTTGTGCAGTGTCAGTCAAATTCAGTCAAATCAAGCTCTCCCGATCCCAAGAAACTGTCTGGCGTGTGCATAACGACATTAGTGTTTATTCCATGTGTTTTGTATGGCGTGGTATTCTGTACATGTTCGTCAGATCTCGTCATGACTGTAACTCCTGCTTGGTTCCCTGGCTAGGTGCTATGCTTGCTTTGTTGAATTTTTCCTTGAGCATTGGATTTATTGATTTGTATTTGACCTGTCTTACCTGTGTCTACGTAACTTGTTCTGCAGTATCCTTGATCGTTGTGTTAGGCAAGTGCCCAGATTTTTAGTATCCATGCTGGATTAGTCAGTAGACTGCTCTGCTGCACTGTTCGATGACGTAGTTGCGTTCCTTTATTTCGCTTCGCACTCGTAGTTTGAATTTCTTGAGTGCACGCACGGTGTATTTTTTGTGTTTAGTTCTAGTTGACGTCATGAGGTACTATTTTGGCTACCCGGACTGTACGAACTATACTCAGTCTCGATCGAGTATCGATCTGGCTACATTTTCGATACATGTGTTTTCCGTATTTGATGCATGCAGTACGCTGGCGTCGTTTGCGCTGGTTGTAGGTGCACTTGTACGTGCACGTTCCGATGAGGACAGCGTTTTCGCATCCGCTTGTGCTTTGATAGTCTGTTTACCTGGGTTTCTATCCAGTTCTTCTTCTCTCTTGCCTCAACACAGTCATGTAATTTCTTTCGTCTCCTTTTCTATCTTGCATATCCTCTATATCGTTCGTGCCATGTAAATAAATACTGGTCGGTCTCAGTTCCTGGAACTTTTGAGTGTAAGATACACAACACCATGCATACATCTATTCTGCCCCCCAGATTTTACATGAAGAAAGTAGGACTGGTAGACATCACTTTGGCATGAATTGTTTTGCCAAAATAATGTGTAAACCACCATTTTGCTTGGCTTGGCTCATGTACTGACCACTTACACAGTATAAAGTGGTCACTATACAGGAGCCAAGCTGATCGTGGGACGTTCATAAAAGTCGAAAAACACAAAAATCCGGACAGTGGCAAGGTTGCTCCGGAGCACTAGCATATGCCCCTGCTTACCGATTGGTGACGGGCAATTCTTGAGAGTGAACACACGTTTCACGCAACAGTAGCCATGAATAGCAATATAATCGAGAGAGAAGAAGTCAACTGTCTTGAATAGCTGATGCACTACATCATGTAGGTCAATGCACAGTGATGTCCACTGCACCAGGCACACATACATACACATAAACACACACACGCACACGCACACAATAAAAGTACACACTTGTACGCAGGGCAGAGAGTGATGATGGGTTCTCGACTTAAAAATATAGCGTGTGGGTCAATAAGTTGTGTGTATTAGCTAAGTTAGCTCGCATGTGCACGTGTACGTGTGTTGTTGTGATCGTATTTTTTCCATACTTTTTAAAAACTCCATAAAATTGTGAACGGTACCATTCGGCTGTTCAATAATGCAACAATCTCTCCTCCTCTTCTCCATGCACTCTCAGCCGACACGTCCATTACAATATCCTATTCCGTATCACCGAGAGTCCGTAACCCTCCAGAGTGCACAACTTCACTGATCAGATCTGGGAGGGCGAAACCCGTGTTGCACGTCAGAGTGTGACATCATGAGTAGGGGAAGTGCATCCGTGGCGACGATGGAATGATGCAAGTCCAACCCAAAAATGATGTACATCACGGATCACGCCGTCCCAAAACCCTATCCCGGTCAGTTGCACACTTTGGGGGATTATGGACTCTTGGTATCACCTTCTCTAACGAGCCTTTGATAGGCGAAGCAGATGTCAAAAGGAATAATATCAGTATCAAGATTTGAAGTACCCGTAAGTTGCCGTAACCCCTTCGTTGTTCGGACTTTTTGGTGTGTGTAATGGCTACCGAGGGTGGTTGGGAGCGCATGGAGAAGAGGATGATCGTTGCATTTAAAATTCTCAAAGAGAAAATGAGGCCGAACCGAGGCTGGTAGCAATGAAAGAAATATTTTCAAAGCCAGATTTGAGCCAGGCCCGAACCTACCTTGCCTAGACTGACAAGTTAGTGAAGTCTTTAAGAATTTTGAACAAAAGGACGAGCCAAATCGACATGTGTACCAGCTTCCTCGTCAATGCCACCAAGATAGTCATCTTGTCACTCACAACAAACCACCAACTCAACATCACTCTTAACGACACACCCCACAGCAAGTCAACGAACACCGTCACCGTGGAATCATACTAGTGTTGAAACGAGCGTATCTATAACAAACGAGCGATCAGTTCCACTAACGAGCAAGCTATCGAGCGAGCTAACGAGTTTCATTGATGTGTTTTTTCTAAGTTCGATTTTTTCAGCTGGTTCAAATTATCACCGCCGGCATTTGGGGTTGCTGCTGCTTCACTTCGGACTGCTGTTTGGTGTCGAGATGTCTTTTCAGCGCCGTCGTCGAGTAGCCTTTGTAAGAATAGACCGTTTTGCAAAGATTGCAAGTAGCCCTGGTCTTCGCTGCATCGCGGGAGAAAACTTCCAAACGACTGAGCGTAACTTTCACTCGAATGGAGAGGTGACCGAAGCATATCCTGCGACAGGTCAGCAGATGCGGAACAAGACATCAGTAGAGTCCACCAAAGCTGCAACGACAACTGAAACAACTCAAGTGTCGTGCAGGCATACAGTCACTGTAACTGCGAGTGATTTTCACTTTGCGCGGGACTGGACTCTCGATCCACCAGGGAGTCGTAACATATTTTACGACTCCCCGGTCGACATGTACTGCCATGTGTACGGAGTACGGTGATCGTTAGTGCAAACGAGCTGGCCGCACAAACGAGCCGAGTTTCTGGCGAGCGAGCTAACGAGTATCCGGTGAGATCGTTTCAATACTAAATCATACTGTACAAAACAATCTCCAATGAAACTCACATGTCACCCACAGAATAAACAAATCCAAGAAACTCACATGTCACCCACATAATAAACAAATCCAAGAAACTCACATGTCACCCACATAATAAACAAATCCAAGAAACTCCTTCACCAACTTCATAAAAACACAAGGCCAACTTAACTCGTAATCTTGTAATCGTAATCTACACCGCCCACATTTGCCCGGTTATAGAGTATGACAGTCTCATGTTATCCAACACGGAGCCCCTCTTCAGCATATTGCCGCTGGCTGTGTTGACTCGTGTAGAGGGCGTGCCTTCGCCTTTGCATGCCAGTAGGCCATTAGAGAGTAACGGCTTTTCGTCATGCTTTTGTGTTCAATCTTACACTTCAGTTGAGTGTTCTATTTATCGCCGAATTTGGTTGTCTTTTCGCCTTGGTTCTTACCTGTTGTTTCACGCAATCAGCTTTGTGAATAAACCCGTTCTCAAGTAGGGTACTATTATCAATTGTTTCTATATGATTGTGTGAAAGACGCTTTTCAGGGATTCAATTTTGGTTGCATACAGCATTGGCTGTTGGTGTCTTTTGCGGTTCCAGTGTTTTCATTTCGGTTTGCTTTGTTGGCACATGTGTCGGGCCCAGTTGATGATGGATGCAGTATGATACCATCACTTGTGCAGCTTCCCGGTCTGATGTGATTGGTTATGTGCATGCTTTGTGGTAAAACACTTCACTTTATACTTGTACAATCATGCACACACTGTCGCGGACAGCTGGCCAGCAGCTGCCGCGACAACTTCAAGATGGGAGAGAGACCTGGTTCGTTGTCACTTCTTTCACCACATAAAGAACACTGCTTGGAGAGAGAAAACTACCGAGAGAAGGACACGAAGCACTACAACAGAGCGCTCCGAAAAAGGATTCGCTCGCACGGCAGCGTACGAATGCCGTGCCAGCGTACTGTGTGCAAAAATGTGAAACCAAAAATAGATTATCATGATTTTGCTGCGTGCAAAAGCCAGCCAGTTTGGGAAGTGCATCGTACGCGCGTAGCGATCCCGCGATCGCGTATCGCGGCTGCAATAGGAGCGCTGCCAGTGCGTGCATGAAAAAAAGGAAAATAAATAAATCAAAAAAATGCAGTTCAAATAAATCGACAGTTCGATCGAAGAGATCAAATAATTCCACACATGCAATTCATTTCAGAACAAGATTATAGAGCGAAGCTAGTCATGTGTCAAGCTACCTTACTACAAATACTTACTATACCTAGAACTTAGCTATGGGCAGCGGACCTGGACCCTATCGCTCCTGGGATATACCTTAGGTAAGAGTGCGACGTAAAGACAAAAATTAATTGTAAATACTGTAAATTCAAATTGCACTCGTAACATGTATTCAAATATTGACAGTCCGACATTCGCACATATTGCGACATGCTTCTGTACGCTGTTAGAGACGTTCCGCATAACGTAATTACGTTAGTAACAAACGTAGTCGATCTACGGAAAGTCATACGTAAACTGCATGCGGATCCGTGTTCGCCATGCAGAGTTTTCAAATCACGTAGCTGCCCTTGGCAACTCCGAACGCGGCAGTGTATGACCGGATCGACCTGGGAGAGAGTCATAAATTTGTACCCCAATCCACTTACAGAGCACCAAGGGTTATCAGAGCCCTATTTAAGTACTCTACATGTACAACTTTCCGTAAGTGGAGTGCAAACTCGCGAATTCACGGGTTTTCCCCGCCCACTAACGTAAAGTTGCTCAACTTTACGTAGTGTGGAACCTCTCTGTTGTCTCGTTTCCTTTACTTCCTTTCTTTTCATCACGCAGTGAGCAGTTGCTCAGTTTTGTAGTCTGCAACAGGACAAATCTACACTCACTGGGCCTCTGAGGATGTGTGGAATGCAAGTGTGCTGAGTTCCTGGAGTGCCCGTGATGGCCTGGAAAAGGAGAGCCCATGTGCGCAACACTCCCCATATCAGTGAAAAGTGGGCTCTGTGGTGCTTGTGCTACTGAGACTACTGTCAATTCTGCTAACCTTTGCATCAGGTACCGTATTTTCCAGAGTATAAGCCGCACTGGAGTATAAGCCGCTCCCAGATTGTTGTCACGAAATATAGACATCTACCCACAATTACCCCTTTTTTAGCCACTACTACAGTTGAGAATGAGGTATGTCTCGTTTTCCAGGAGACGACCAATCAGTGACTTTCCCGCCAAGGGCCTTATCAGAGTTCTTAAAGGGGAAGTATACCCTAAAATCAAATTTTCACCAGTTGTAGTCTTCTGGGTGCTGAGTCGAATGGTCTTGGTCCGAGGAAGCTGCGACGCTCCCTTCCTACTTGAATCCCAATCGAATTCGCACACTTCCACCGAAACTGGGTGACTGCGCCCTACTAGATGGGGATTTGTATGCAAAATGTCACTAAAAGCGCCATTTCGTTCTTATAAAAGCACGGATGACCGCGATTGGCCCATATGTTGTAGTCTTTTGGACGCTGAGTCGACTGGTTTTGGTCCGAAAAGGCTGCGATGTAGCGTTCCTCCTTTATTCCCAATCGAACATGGTTGAACAAGCGGTCACGTGCTCCTGGGTGCCCAAATCACCTGGTCACCACGCCAGCAGGCGACAAATTTCACACCAAGGTTCAACTCGAGTGACAGGAGTGCACCCAAAAAAGGTCAAACAGGCTAGTAAGTTGTACCCTGCAGGCACGGTGACCAGGTGACTGGTGTACGCAGGAGCACGTGACCGCTTGTTCAACCATGTTCGATTGGGAATAAAGGAGGAACGCTACATCGCAGCCTTTTCGGACCAAAACCAGTCGACTCAGCGTCCAAAAGACTACAACATATGGGCCAATCGCGGTCATCCGTGCTTTTATAAGAACGAAATGGCGCTTTTAGTGACATTTTGCATACAAATCTCCATCTAGTAGGGCGCAGTCACCCAGTTTCGGTGGAAGTGCGCGAGTTCGATTGGGATTCAAGTAGGAAGGGAGCGTCTCAGCTTCCTCGGACCAAGACCATTCGACTCAGCACCCCGAAGACTACAACTGGTGAAAATTTGATTTTAGGGTATACTTCCCCTTTAAAGCCCGCTGGATCGTAATTTTACTACTCTTTGATGATGCGCCGAGGGCCTAGGATTAGTTTAAAGCCCGCTGAATATACTCTAAACAGGTGCGTACAACTTCCTTTATGCATTTTAGTAGTCCTCAGTGGTGCTGAGTTACCAGAAGAAATGTTTCATCATACCACACCAATTCTCTCTGTACACAAACCACAAAACTACCAGATATAAGGACACACAAGCATAATGCAAGTGAGATAATACATGTAACCTCGTTCTAAAATAGTGTCACTCAGCATGATGGTACTCCAGGCTATTTGCATGATATCTGTCTTTGCTCACTATTCGTGACAACAAGTTCAATTGCAATGAAGCGGCGGCGGCCGGCGGGGGCATCCGGGGGCTTGGTCTGTTTCCAAGCTAGTTGGAAACCGGCTTGAGTTTTCCAAGGTTGCGATGACAATGTGCATTCATGTGCAGGGCCATGCAAACATGGATTTGGGGACCCAAGAAATCTAGAAACGTGTCGCTAGACAATGGCAAAAGCGCTTGGCGAGTATCACGCTACTCATTCAATACAGCGTGTAGGGTATCACGTTCCCTTTGTGCTGCGGGTACTACATTGCCCCTCGCTGGAATCAGACCCGCGCCCCGGATCCTTGCGCTGGCCTCCTAACGGCCAAACTAAAAAAGCGTGTGCTTTGTGACTGGGGTTGTGCTGGTAACATTATGTGGCTGAGGTGGGCTGACTTTATACTAGCCCTGCTAACCTGGGGAGCCACTCACGGTACATGACCACTATTCGCAGCACTTATCGCCCATGCAGCAAGTATTGGTGCAATATGTGTACATTCAGCAAAACACGCGTTGCCAGGAATAATTTGTTATCTTGGAGTGTTCCTGGTGAACTGGCGGTTGGGGGATGGTGGTGGTTGGGAGCTGCTGGTCCGCTGATCGTGGCCGCCAGGCAGCTGCGACCGGTTCCGATGCAATTTCGGTTGTCGTGGTGCTGATCGCGGATGCAGCCGGTGGTGGGGCCATGGCGCGGCGCTGGGAATCCAGAATCGCTGGCAGTGTTTCAGTCAGCACTTCTGCGATCGTGGCTCGAAGGCTTTCAGCCGGGATCACCGATTGTTGCGCCGGGGGTTCAGGCATTGCAACCTGTGGAGCAACAGCGCTCTGGGAGACGGACGCCGCTGGCGGACCGCTTGGAAAGTTGTTTCGCAATGCCGGATCTGTGGCGCGAGAATCGCCCAGGCTCGGCGGTTGAGAGGAGGCAGAGGCAGCTACCTCGGGAACAGCAGTCCTGCCACTAGTCCTAGTCCGTCGAGGCATAGCGAATGGTGAGTGAGTTTCAAGATCCGAAAGCCGAGAAACTGAGAAAGGAACAAACCGGTGTTCTTCTCACGACCCAAACAAAGCAAATATGAAGTAGCAATGTGGCCAGCGCGAAGTATGGTGTATGCGTTACGGGTTCAAACTCCGATGTGTGCTGCAGCCGCATATGGCTGGTTGGCTGGCGAGTTCAGGTGAGTTCCGGCGTAGATCTACGCATGTTACATGCAACCGCGACGTGCATGTACGTGTTGCTTGACATGCATCAATGAACAGTGTGGGATCTGCGGGCTCTTTGGAAGCCGCTGGAGCGCGTTTGAAGTGGTGGCTTGTGCAATGTGTTAACCTACATTATCGCAAGCTCTAATGTGCTATTAATCAAAGGATGGACCAAGTGAAGGTGGCATCACCGGAAATATTGCTTCTGATACATTTAAACAGACAAAACGAGCTGCCATTGGTATCCTTACACTTCCTGGTGTTTTGAAAAAAACACCAATCTTGGAATGCAGCACAACATGATCCCTGATGGCCGTCTCGCGATACGAGCTGGACAAGTAGAGAATGTGCTTCTTTCCAGCAGTATCACTCAGGCTGCATAACAATAAGAACAGGCATGCATGCGCACATTGTGTATTTAGGCACACAAAAACATATGACCAAGTACAGTACGTATCGGTTATAGCATGGGTGTTTGCAAAACGGCTTTTTATCCTTATTTCCGATATTTCTTACACACGATAAATCAAGTGTGACATATCATAAGCATGTGCGCAGAGGCAGGAAGACCATCGTACATGCAACATAGTGCTAATGTGCATTCGGCTGTTCATAGTCCCATAGGCTTATCATGTGGCTGTGCAACGATTAATTACATGACTACAACAGTTGAACCTGCAGGACTACGACGCAATGCGAATCGCATCAGAACTACACTGGACAGATGTTATTACTACTGACGATACACTTTGTACTAATTTTACTACACAAAGTCCATTCTCAGGTGTAAGCTTAGATGCTTTTTTTCTTCTGGTGCAGACTGAGACTGAAAAGTTGACTGCCAGTGGCTATAAATGTCAACGTATAAATTATAAATTATATATTCGGCGAGGAGACAATTTTAATATTGCAATAAGGAGGACGAGCTGAAGTGACATTGGATTACTTTATTAAACAATGTCAAGCGATGGAGACGATGCAAAAACAATTTATAAGGTAAGGAGAAATACATGTAAGAATAAAAAAGCGATGGAAAAAAGATGATTCCAACAAGTTTTCGTACAACACTCTTGAGGAATCACCGTTGTACTACCGGTAAAGAACAGAGGAAATAATAATAGCAATCAAGGTAGGGTGAGCAGGATACAATGACAGCACTAAAGTATTGAGGTGTGCTTTCTCACAAAAGTGTGCACAAAACAATCATTTGGTCTCCACTACTGACTGTTGTCGTACTTTAAGGTGGCTCCTACCCCTCGGGTCCAATTTTTTGTTTGTTTGAAACGTGGCTACAAACGATTGTACTTTGTTCTGTAGGATATCTAGTATGCGGAGGCAAATTTTTATCAAGTTCTACGGGCCGGTTTCACTCGGGGGAGGAGCCAAACATAGCATACTCACAATTGCCAATTTAGGCCAAAATGTACCGGAAAACCACTTTTTTGGCGTAGCACTCGTAATTACCCTATGCACATGTACTGCTGGCTTGGGTGGTGTGTGCAACCATATTGCAGCCTTGCTCTATGCACTGGAGGAGTATGTGCGCATTGGGCTACGTGAGGAAGTTGACGATTCCCCGGCTTTGCAGGTGGAACCGACCCAGGCCTAGGAAAGTCGTTCCTCAGCCAATTGTCGACGTCAGGCTGACAAAGGCTGCATTTGGCTCCAAGCATCAGTCTGAAAAGCGTAAACCCGTGTATAACCCCATCCCGCCGAACAAGCGTCTCGTAAAGCCTTCAGAGTTGACAAAGTTTCGTGATGACCTGGTGGCAGCCCACGATGATGCCATTTCTCGTGACTCGTCCGGGTTGGTTGGCCGTTACGGCAGTTCAACTTGGCTGACTGCGTTGCAGTCTAGCTCGAGCAGCGGCAGCGATGCTGATGACAAAATAGGTGGTGATGATGGTGATGATGATGATGATTATGACGACGACGACAGTGGTTCAGGTCCCCAGGTCATGAGCCGTGCGGTATCAGCTCCCCTGCACTATACCAGCCCAGCCGCTTTTTACCAGGCAGATGTTGTTGGTAAAGCGCAGGCTCAGCTTATCCAGACTGCTACAGTTGAACAGAGTGGATGCTCACGTTGGTTTGAAGAGCGGCGAAAAAGGGTGACTGCCACTATGTGTAAGGCCATTGTCCGTCGCCGAACGGATGATTTCCAGTCAGTGGTTCGGCAGAAACTCTGCGGTGAGTTCCGTGGCAACTTGGCAACCCGCTATGGTACGAGGAGTGAACCACTGGCTATCAAGCAGTACTTGGGGAAAAAGAAAGCTGAATCACCCAACTTCTCATTCGCTCGTTCTGGTTTAATGGTCAGCCTCAAAACCCCGTGGCTAGCTACATCTCCTGATGGTATCTTGTCTGATCCCACTGCTGGCCGTGGAGTCCTGGAAGTGAAGTGCCCGTACAGCTGCCGGTCTGTCTCCTTGTCTGATGCAGCACAGAAGAAATCCTTCTTCCTGAACCATGATGGTGCAGAGCTGTCCCTGAAGCAGTCGCACCAATACCACTTCCAGGTGCAGTTCCAGCTCCAGCTTGTCACGGAGTGTGAGTGGGCTGATTTTGTTGTTTGGATTCCTCAAGAAATGTTTATTCAGAGGTTGAAACGTGAAGAGCAGTTTGCAGAGCGTTACCTTGGCAAACTGGAAAGTTTCTATTTCAAGCACCTACTTCCAGCTCTCTTCATTGAAACTGGCTGTGTCCAACCAGAGAATGCCATACTCGATGACCTGGATACCATGGCCGGATCACTGCCACCTAAAACACAGGAGTCATCACTAGCAGCTGCCAGTTCACCGGCTCAAGCCCGCAGTACTGTGTTGCATGGATCTGCCGCTACGTCACAAGTCACGACCTCCAGTCCTATGCTCCCACCGCCCTCTCTCCAGCAGCGTACCCGTACACCGTCAGTAGAAGTTTGCGCCATCTGCCTTGAAGGTGATCAGCGCTCCCTGCACGTGTGCCCTTCATGCAAGAAACGATTTCACCACATGTGCCAAAATCTGGATGAAGACGGTAGATGGCGCAATTCATGCTTTTTGGCTTCTCAGTAGGTCTTTTCTTTCACTTCTGAGCTCACCCCCCCCCCCCCCCCCTTTCCCTCACACACACACCACCACAAAATGTATCCGCACACATATATCCGCACTAACACACCACCACAAAATGCATCCGCACACATATATCCGGACGAACAATGGCCATGCTGCTGTGTCTGCACTGTTCATATACTGTATGTGAGCCCGGATCAGCGAAAACCATCACTTGTGTTTGATATCAAGTTGATCAAAAAGTGACGTTGAAGTCGAGCGAAAGAAAAGTCGCGGACCTAACAACTACCCATCACCTTTCTGTCTTTCTTGTCACTAGTCTTTCTTTCCGCCTGACAAGCCCGTGTTTGTTTGTTTGTTTGTCAGTGACTAGCTAGCTAGGCAAGCCCCAGGCAAGTGAGGAGACACGGCTAGGAAACCCCACATACCTGAGCTTAGCTGGCGAATAGGTACGATCGCGGGGCGCGAGCATCGCACACGCATCGATCGTCGTTGACGCCAATCACGACACGACATTTTTTGGTGATGACTGGAATGGCGATTGCTCATCAAGGGAGTCAGGTGAAAGCCGACAGAGCTCCAGAGGACCACTCTCTCCTGCCGCAAAGCGACTCGGCGAGGCTGCAGACTTCGTGTAGAAGAAAGCAGCGCTGATGAGAATGACGACGATTCGAGTGGATATTGTTTAGCGATGAACGACTCCTTCACTAGTAAGTTTGTCGGATATCGACAGTGACGATGCAGAGCAAAGGCGTCTCGATTCACGACTGGAAGAGCAACGAGAGCTAGCGCCAGACAAGATCTGCTTCGTTGGCTTGGACGCTGAGCAACTTGAAACATTTATTGGGTCCATGCAGCAGCTCCCAAAAAATTCAAAAAATATGTTCCTGTAGGGTCAGGTAACCGTTGAATGTATCTGCACCTAGTACGTACCTCATGCTCATGAGCCTGTGTGCTGAGCAGTCACAGCTACTGTGACTGATTGCACTCCGTGTGTGCAGATATGTTTTCATGGAAGTGAAGGGCTTGGAGAGCATCAGTACAGAACCTGGTGTGGATGCAATATCAGCCCCTGGAACTTGGCCATATGCCGTTAGCTGCGCGATAGTCAGTGAAGCCAATGATTTACTTGGACAAGCCAGTGTCTGAGTACACCCCCAAGGACTATAAAATTCCTCCTTGTTAGCCGGCTGAGTGATGGCAATGCCTGACAGGATCAGACACATACCAACGCTCATACTTGCATCCTACACAGAAATGCCACTTCCAACATGTGCCATACAGCGATGTGGTGTACCGCATTTTTTGGTCACTTACGGTGCTGCGATTGATCTAAAATTTCTTGAGACTGGTTATCAGTGGTTATGGATCAATTTGGAGCACAAAAATATTTTTGAAAATTTTGCACATGTGATGGTTTTTGCTGATCCAGGCTCATATCATAATAATACATCAGTCCGTATCTGTCTTTTCATGAAATGTTATAACGATAGTGTGACTCCACCGAATTATCTGCATGTATTTTTTAGTAGATGCTTGGCTAAAATTCCCAAGCTCAGCTGCTGTGTATAGTAATACAACTGTCTGATGAGTGTTATTTTCAATCACGAAGTTCTGAGTATCGAAAAAGAAAGACTTGCTTGTGTCATTGCCTTGTGAGAATATGTTCGGTTAATGTTGGAGTTAACCGTTGTTAACAGTCACATACCATTGCTTCGCTGTTGGCCTTTATAACGGGTTGCATAACCCTCCTTACGTGTGTGCACAATCTTGCTCTCTCTACATACTGCTGTGTATCATAGGCATCACATGCCCACGCTCTGCGCATGCGCAGATTTCCTGTGCGCACAACAGAGCTTGCTGTCTTTCCAGTTTCCTTGCCTGCAGTCAGCTTTCAAATTCTGCACTCAAAAATTCTGATTTCTGATTTGAGTTTGCCCCCGTCCTGCTTCAGAGTGTCAGTCCTAGTTCTGCCGATTGGCTGCCGCCTTTAGTATTCGCTTTCCTTGTTCTCTCTCAGCTCAGTCCCGTCAGACTACGTGTCTTCAGCGGCCAGAGATTATTTGAGTATTATATTCTCACGATGGCTCGTTTCTCGACCAGAAAAAAGACGCCATCGGCCAGAGTGGCAGCTCAACCTTCGGATACAGGACGTAATGTGCGTGTGCGGCGAAATCCTGTTCGTCTTCAACCGCCCAGAACTCCAATATCTCCCCACTTGGATTCTGTTGTCTCCGACGTTGCGCCGTCAGTTTCTTCTGCCGCCGCCTTGAATGTGGTCCCTGATCCCGGGGCGGCAACTCAAACTTCGGCTGCAGGCAGTAATGCGCGTGCGAGGCCAACTCCTGTTCGTCGTCCACCAACCGGGACTCCATTATCCACGGCCTCTGTTGTCTCCGACGTTGCGCCGTCAGTTTCTTCTGCCGCCGCCTTGAGTGTGGTCCCTGATGTACTTGCTTCGGCTGTTTCTCAGGCCGTCGGCCAGGTCCTCCAGCCCCTGATGGAGCGAGTAGAGCAGTTGGAATCTGCTGCAGCCGTCGTGCCGCTTGTCAACTCCAGCTCCGTTGATGCATTCCGGGGCCATCTGCCGGCTGCTCGTCCGTCGCTCTCTGTACCTGATAAACTCCGCGGGCGAATTGAACGCGGCGAGTTTATTGACTTCGACGACCTCCTCCAGGACCAGCTGGGTGTGGAGCCCGATGTGGTCCAGCTAGCTGTGGGGGCCAACCGCTCTGTCCAACTTGTACAGAAGCCAACTCAGGCCCAGCGCCGCCATGTCCACGATGTAGCGTCATGGCTCGAGGCGTTTACTGTCTACACAAGAGTAATTGTCGCGGCGGCTCCAGATAGGGCGAATGATTTGCTGGCATATCAGGCCACTATTCTGGATGCAAATAACTCGTATCAGGTGGACGCATGGCTAAGTTATGACAGGCGTTTCCGGCGCGCCATAGCCTCCCAACCACTGTCGTACGACTGGGCTATCATCGACTCTAATTTGTGGCAGTCGTCATTCACCAGCCGTGGTCGCCCGCCATGTTCGCGCTGTTCTCTGGTGCACCCAGTGGCCCAGGCCCGGTGTCCCTTTAGACCAGGGCCTCCATCCGTCGGCGCTGGGAGTGGAGGTCCGCCGCAGTCCAGCGCGCCAACCCATCTTGGGAAGCCTATCTGCCGCAACTTCAACAAGGACCAATGCAACAACTCATTCTGCTATCGTGCCCATGTGTGCCTTCAATGCCGCGGGAAGCACCCAGAAGTCAAATGTGGCAGGGGACAGTCCGCCACCTCAGCGTCTGCTCCGTAAACATTCTGTGGAGACCCCCATCAATGTACGCCGATTAGCCGGGCTCCTTAACCGTCATTCTGATCACTCCTTCTCTCACTTTGTGCTGCATGGGTTGTGTCATGGTTTCACGATAGGCCATTCTGCTGCTATATCTGGTGTTCATAGTTCTCCCAATCACCTGTCGGCTATTCGTAATATGCAGTATGTTTCTTCCTATTTGACCGAATGTTGTGAAGCTGGGCAAACAGCAGGTCCATTTCCGGAGCCACCCTTTCTGTGCATGCAGAAATCTGGTCTGGGTGTTGTGCCGAAGTCCAATGGAAAACTTCGTGTGATACATGACCTGTCGTCTCCCGATGGCAGCAGTGTCAACGATGCTATACCACGCGGGCAGTTCAGCCTGCATTACGACTCCGTGGACACCGCAATTGCCGCCATTATGCGCCTCGGCAAGGGCTCCCTCTTGACAAAGGTAGATATCCGTAATGCATTTCGCCTGTGTCCCGTCGCCCCCTCGGACTGGCATCTTCTCGGGATCCGTTGGAACGGCATGTACTATTACGAGAAGGTCCTTCCATTTGGTCTCCGCTCCTCACCATTCATCTTCAACCAGCTGGCAACGGCTATCAACTGGGTCCTTGTCCATGTCGGCTCCTTGCCCGACGTAATGCACTACCTCGATGACTTCCTCGACATCTGCCCACCAAGCTCCTCCCTGGTGGCCAAGCACAAGGCCATCATCTTGGACTTGTTCCAGTTCTTGAACATACCTGTCGCCACAGAGAAAGTTGAGGGCCCTTCCACTGTCCTCACCTTCCTTGGTTTGGAACTGGACACCGATCGCTTGGAAGTGCGTCTGCCTCAGTCCAAGCTTCTGGCCCTACGTCGTTTAGTCTCTACCACCCTCGACCAGGGTTGCGTTCTCAAACGCGAACTCGCCTCCCTCCTGGGCCACCTCTCGTTCGCTTCCAGAGCAACTCCTGCCGCCCGTACATTCTTACGCCGCCTGTATGACCTCGACAAGGCCACATCTGAGATGTCATCTCACCGAATGCTGCACCTCTCAGCCTCAGCCAAGGGCGACCTGAGCTGGTGGCACCAGACTCTGTCAACATGGAACGGAAAGTCATTTTTCCTGCTAGAGAAGTGGATGCCCAGCGCTGACCTCCGGTTGCAAACCGACGCAAGTGGCACCATTGGATTTGGAGCCTTCTTCAATGGTCGCTGGTTCAGAGGTGACTGGTCTCCGCAGCAACTGGAACTAAGCATTACCTACAAGGAGCTCTTCGCCATTGTCGCGGCCTGCGCCACATGGGGGATCGAGTGGCTGCGGCTGCGTGTGGAGTTTCAGTGCGACAACCAAGCTGTCGTGGAGTGCCTGAAGACGGGCACGAGCCGGTCTCCTGCAGTCATGGCACTCATCCGCACCCTGTACTCAATCTGTGTGAAGCACAATTTCCTGATCCGAGCATCGCACCTGCCAGGAATTTCCAATACCATCGCTGATGCCCTGTCCCGGAACAAGATGGATGCCTTCATGACCTTTGCTCCTACAGCTGCGGAGCGGCCTGACACCATGGTCCAGCCGATCACCGAGTAAGTGCAAAGACATTCACTTAGGATGCAGATAGCGTTCTTTGTCGATCCTACTCCACAATATCATTCTGACTTTATGCCTCTAGAACAACGCTCTTGTGCAATACATACTTACCATCTATATTGGCTGTTATCACCCGCTATCTCCTCTGGCCCTAATGGGAATGTCGGCATGGGCACTCCTCCGTAACTGGCCTCTCGCGCACTACTATTAAACTCGCATGGGTCATAAACCGCTCCTGCTCAACGCAGGCCGACCCACCAACTCGCATGGGTCACAAACCGCTCCTGCTCAGCGCAGGCCGACCCACTTGGTCATATACAGCTCCTGCCCTCGGTAGGCCGACCACACGATTCGTTAACGCGCACTCAATTGAGGCCAGCTACTCTGCCCGACATTCCCATTCTTCCAAACTCACTCTCTTGTCTTTTGGTGTGTCGCGTCCTGCACGCGTGTGTGTCTACTCTATACTCTAGCATGGGGAGTAGAATGTTAAATGTTCGGTTAATGTTGGAGTTAACCGTTGTTAACAGTCACATACCATTGCTTCGCTGTTGGCCTTTATAACGGGTTGCATAACCCTCCTTACGTGTGTGCACAATCTTGCTCTCTCTACATACTGCTGTGTATCATAGGCATCACATGCCCACGCTCTGCGCATGCGCAGATTTCCTGTGCGCACAACAGAGCTTGCTGTCTTTCCAGTTTCCTTGCCTGCAGTCAGCTTTCAAATTCTGACCCACCCTCCTCATCCCATTTCTTACTCTTACACTCCACTCCATATATTTTGAAACACATGGATGCGGGCACTCCTCCGTAACTGGCCTCTCGCGCACTACTATTAAACTCGCATGGGTCATAAACCGCTCCTGCTCAACGCAGGCCGACCCACCAACTCGCATGGGTCACAAACCGCTCCTGCTCAGCGCAGGCCGACCCACTTGGTCATATACAGCTCCTGCCCTCAGTAGGCCGACCACACGATTCGTTAACGCGCACTCAATTGAGGCCAGCTACTCTGCCCGACATTCCCATTCTTCCAAACTCTCTCTTGTCTTTTGGTGTGTCGCGTCCTGCACGCGTGTGTGTCTACTCTATACTCTAGCATGGGGAGTAGAATGTTAATGTATTTTTAGTACATTCATACAGAAGTACCCATCGCAGCAAGTACCGGCACGACAGAGTAAACGTTCATCAATAAGTTCAAATGTATATACATGTATCAGCCATAAGCTGTACTATTATGCAAACAAGTTGTGATAAGGGCCGGGTTCCACTGCGGCTCCGCTGCTCCGCTGCTCGTCTTTCGCGGCTTGAAACGTCATCATTACCATAGTGACCGCGGCTCGAGCTGGAGCAGCGAGGCCGCGGCTCACCGCGAGCCTTTGCTACGATTCTTGACCAAAAACTGCGAGCCGCGGTCGCGGCTCGACCTGTTTCCCGTACTTTGCATTGTTTCGTACGCCAGAATTTTAAAATTCAAAATTTAATTCGTTGCGCAGGCCAGAACACGAGAATTTTTTTGATTTCGCGCGCGCGCGCAGGCAGGTGAAACGTCATCAAAAAGTGTAGACCACGACCGCGGTACCGCGAATGGCGAGTGTCAATGGAACCGCGCTGCTCCGCTGCATGCAGCCAAGTGCCGCGGAGCAGCGGAGCCGCGGAGCCGCAGTGGAACCCGGCCCTAATACCGTACTGGCAATATATGTAGCCGCAGTGAGGCCATGAAGCGTTACATTGGCACATGTTTGCCGCACGCAGGGCGTTACATGTAAAGTCGCACAGGAGCCGTTACACAGGTTTCTATATTGCCGCAGTCCTTTTTTTGCTATTGCCGCATCACTTTTTTGCTATTGCCGCATCATTTTTTTTGCTTTTGCCGCATCATTTTTTCTTGTGCAGTGCAAACTGCAATGAAAAGATCGCCGCACCCCGCCGGACGCGCGTTACGAACTCAACGAAAATTTGTCGCACTAGCCTGGTCGCGCGTTACGCCGCACCCCCCTGCGTTACGCGTTACGCGGCAACATATATTGCCAGTACGGTAGTGTCCGGATGAAGTTTTTATGCCACCAACGAGCCCTGGAAATTAGTCAACATTGCGCACACGTAAATAAGCTGGTCTAGAATGTCAAACATAGTATTATCAACTTCCTTGCCAACGATCTCAAAGCATTTGATCCTCTGCATTTTCCTTTCTACATGAATCCGTACAGCAGCAATTTTCTTTGTACTTGCAAGATCTTGAGGAGTCATTTGGCGTCCTCCTTAGCGAAATGGGGGGATGTTCAGGCGGAACCCATGGCTATCAAGAAGATCTTGTATGTCAAAACCTTTGTCTGCCATAATGGAATCGCCATGCTCTAATAAGCTGATTAGGCCGCTCTGTTCTGTGATGGCACGATCCGACACAGATCCTTCGAATACTTTCGAAACAAATGTCACATGGCCATGCGGTGCAATGCCGATAAGGCATTTTTACCGTGTTGTGGTTCTTGTACGCCGACCACGTAGCACTTTGCCGCGCCAGCGATGATGGGATGTTTATGAAAAACTCTGTGCAGTCAATCACAACGCGAGTTGTTGCATACCACTGCTTGAAAGCAGGTGGCATCAATTTGTCTATTCTTCTCCTTGGAAGCCAAGATGGAAGTTGGCGAAACCTATGGTACATTAAATTTACCCAGGTTGTCACAGTGCGCGAGACAGTGGATGGGTGGACTTTAAACCGGTCAGCAAGGTCAACTTCTTTCAGTCCAAGACGAAGACGGACGAGGATGAGAAAGAACTGCTCTATCAGCTCTAGCTTCGGTTTACTGCCTGGTTTGCTGCCATGTTGCATCGCGTCATCAGGTGCCGTCCGTGAACCCATCTACGTCCGCATCACCTTGCCGGAATCGTGCAGAAAGTTGAAGCATGCCATGAACATAAGGAACGATGAAAATCCAGTGTAGAAAGACAATAATTTCTGGTTATTTTTTACTCTGTGGATAGAGAACACATGTCTCTCTGCAGCATTTAACTTGGCTTCCATGTCCTCTGTGGTCAAGCAACGACTTTTGAGGACCTCGTTCTCACTCTTGAGCAAATCCACTTCTGCTCTCAGCATTTCAACACATTCACAGTGCTGGTGTTCAACTGGTACTACGTCTGGGGAGTCATCTGCAGAAGGGACAACATCAGTGGCAGTTGCAGACTGGGTAATGACACTAGAGGCGCCTTGAGCTGATGGGTTTGGCTTCTTTGCCGAGGGCAGCGCGCGTCTTTCTGCTGGTGGCTTGCGCTTGGTCACTTCAGGACGAAAATCGAAAATCGTAGGTACGGCAGTTGGCAGAAGCCTTCGGCGAGTCTGTTGTGACTTCTTCTGCTCGGACGGTCGCTTGTGTGCTCCTGCGTGATATACCTCATCCGCGAAGTGCCGAGAACACACTTTCGTGTGCTTCGTGATGGTGAAAGCGGCTCCTACATATCTATGAATGTTGGCGATCCAACGCTTTCTCAGGTCTTTGTCTTCAGGAAAACTGTGGAATGCGACTGCGTCGTCTCCAGGTTTTCCGCTGTTGGAATCGCACTGGGAGACACAGCAGTGATGAGGCATACTGTCGACAGGCTTGTACAGGTTGCAGATCCACGCAGAACTACAGCACGCTGTCAAAATACGACCAACCTATCAAACAAAATCAAACCACTTCAGCTTCTTCTCCAACTCGAGTCATGTCCAGGACACCCATTAGGTTTGAAAATGACCGTTACGCGATGATGTCATCGTCGAACGCGCAAAAGGACTATATGCCATGCACCAGAGTGCGTAGTTGGCAAAATCAATAGGTTTGCGCATTGACCTTTCAAACATGAGGTTATGGGTTTGATTTCCAGTTTGAGTGAAGAGCATTTCCGCCTCCAGGAGACTTATCTCCATGGGGTTGGGTATCTGACTTCGCCTGGGGACGCAAAGGCAACATGGGGAGAGTACATGAGCACCGCCCTCATTACGTGGAGCTCATTGAAACAGGGGATCTCTGACGCCTATTGTCCCTACCATCAGAATTGACTACTAGTATGGGCTTTACCTTATGTCACGCACCACGGGTTTTGCGACGTGTCATGTTCCAAGCTAAAAGGATAGTGCAGTCGAGTATTATTGTAACAAAAACAAAAACAAAATAATAAAGTGGCAAGGTTTGCTCAAGACTTACTGTAAATCCATGTTAAAAAGATCTCCTTCTTTGAAGAGGACTTGTACACAGAGACATGACTGTCTCAGCCCCACTACATTGGAAAGCAAGACATACACATACCACATACAACAGTTCATTGACTGAGGAAATTGGCCAACTTCAAACTCACCGGTAGAGTTCAGAACAATAAATAAACAAAAGCGGGTTGTGAGAAAAACTGGCTAACACTCAATCACTGCATTTCACAAATTCATTTCAGAAAAAAATATTTCAACGTTTCAGTCATAAAATAAACACTAACCAGGATTGAAGTACCGCTGCGATGGGTTTAAAAATGAGCAGCGTTGCGAGTAGACGATAAGTCATACATGCATGTACTATGGCGAGAGAGGAAAAGAGGTTAACAATCAATTAGTGGTGAAACGAATATACCGAATATTCGAATGTTCGTTCGGTTTGTCACATTCGAACGAATATTTCTCATTGTGAATATTCGCTAACCGGGTATGCAGAGTGTACCGGGCGACTTCAAACTTCCGTAACTTCGCGAATACTTGACCGAACCGCTTCATCGAAAGTTCCATCGGCATTAGAAAACTCTCAGCTATCGTCTCGAAGCAACTCGGACGCGATCCGAGGTCTTGGAATGGAGTTATGGCGGCCGAACGAAAAATCACGTCTTGAGCTGTTTTTTGAGCGTGTAAAATGCACTTCAGCTGGGGATTTTGTGAAAAATGACCTAGAAATAGTGGAGAAATATGTGCCTTCGTTTGTCATGCCTAATAATAGTGACAATATTCAATAAAATGACTGAGAGGAGGGTGTGTGATGTCATCCGTGTTAACGAAAGAATATTCGTTCGTTCGTTCGTTAAGCCAAAGAATATTCGGCTACTGGGTTTTGATATTCGTTTCACCACTAACAATCATCAAGAAAAAAAATGGGCACAGGACTGTAATAGCACGATACCCAACAGCTAATAAAAACATTCCACATGCACCAAGCAGAGACTTTTAAAACATGTATAATGTACATTGCAGGCGCTAAGGTGGGTGTCCCAAAAGGAGTTACGGAGTGTTGATGTTCGCATAGAAAAGGGAGAGAAGATAAACATCATGTTCCAAGAAGATCATCAAGAGTATACTGTAGTTTCACAAATTTTCGGTGTACTTTTATTTTCGGTACTTTCGGTGCATCTGCTTCGTACCTAAAATTTCAATACACCGAACAAACACTAACATGCATAATCCAATAGGGAGCAGCTTCCCTGTACCGAAAATTTCTGTTCACCTAACCTGGCCTTTTGCCCTCATTCCGAAAATATTGAGCACCGAAAATTTCTGAAATTAGAGTATGTTGGACTCAGTAGAGCGTCCAGCCCCTATAAGATGTCCATCCCCTATAATTATAGAGTCCATTGGTCCAAAACCCACTATGCACAGTCCAAACTAGGAATCAACTGTAAGTTCAAAATTTAGATGGGCATCACTTCCTGTATAGAGTCCAGCCAATTGGCTCCCCCTATATTGAGTTTATTGGTTCAGAATCTACTATACGCAGCCCAAACTTGGAATCAACTATAAAATAGTCTTTATGTTGACAACACTCCGTGTATAAAGTCCAGCCAATTAGGCGTCCCCTATACAGAGTTCATAATGAGACATGGGATCTGCTGTAAGCGTTGAATATTAAAGGGGAACTGTCACAAAAAAATTCTTTGTCTTGTAGTCTTTTGGCTCCTGATCACGATGGTGTTATTCGTTTTTCTCTGCGATGACTGGAAGTGGGTGAAAACTTGAAAAGAAAGTGCCCAAAATTAGTATTGAAACGATCTCACCGGATACTCGTTAGCTCGCTCGCCAGAAACTCGGCTCGTTTGTGCGGCCAGCTCGTTTGCACTAACGATCACCGTACTCCGTACACATGGCAGTACATGTCGACCGGGGAGTCGTAAAATATGTTACGACTCCCTGGTGGATCGAGAGTCCAGTCCCGCGCAAAGTGAAAATCACTCGCAGTTACAGTGACTGTATGCCTGCACGACACTTGAGTTGTTTCAGTTGTCGTTGCAGCTTCGGTGGACTCTACTGATGTCTTGTTCCGCATCTGCTGACCTGTCGCAGGATATGCTTCGGTCACCTCTCCATTCGAGTGAAAGTTACGCTCAGTCGTTTGGAAGTTTTCTCCCGCGATGCAGCGATGACCAGGGCTACTTGCAATCGTTGCAAAACGGTCTATTCTTACAAAGGCTACTCGACGACGGCGCTGAAAAGACATCTCGACACCAAACAGCAGTCCGAAGTGAAGCAGCAGCAACCCCAAATGCCGGCGGTGATAATTTGAACCAGCTGAAAAAATCGAACTTAGAAAAAACACATCAATGAAACTCGTTAGCTCGCTCGATAGCTTGCTCGTTAGTGGAACTGATCGCTCGTTTGTTATAGATACGCTCGTTTCAACACTACGGCCAAAATTGTCCCGAAGTACCGAGTGACGTCACGCCGGACTTGACCTCCACACATACATTCTTCGTCAAAAACGAAGACCAGCCCGTGCGCTTGTGGATCGAGCCAACTTAAAGGGGAAGTATACCCTAAAATCAAATTTTCACCAGTTGTAGTCTTCGGGGTGCTGAGTCGAATGGTCTTGGTCCGAGGAAGCTGAGACGCTCCCTTCCTCCTTTATTCCCAATCGAACTCGCGCACTTCCACCGAAACTGGGTGACTGCGCCCTACTAGATAGGGATTTGTATGGAAAAAGGCACTAAAAGCGCCGTTTCGTTCTTATAAAAGCGCGGGTGACCACGATTGGTCCATATGTTGTAGTCTTTTGGCCGCTGAGTCGACTGGTTTTGGTCCGAAAAGGCTGCGATGCAGCGTTCGGCCCTTATTCCAAATCGAACACGGGTGAGTAAGCGGTCACGTGCTCATTTACAGCCTGTTTGGGGCCGTTAGCGCTTGCACCCGAATGCTTCAGAGCAGTGTATAGGAAATGGGAGAGCCAAGTGACTACATGCAATGGAAAGTCACAGAGCAAAGCTGCATGCATACCCACGTATTCTCACAACACCGCACAAGGATGATTGGGGTACACCAGTGTGCTGGTTTCGATCAACTGGTGAAGCGATTGGCGTTGCAAACAGCCAAAGTGATCGCTCACGACTGAGCTGCAGCAGTACCCGCGACCGGGTGCAAAGTTCCCTGATCGACGTTGCAAACAGCCAACCAGGGTGAAGCAGTTGGCGTTGCAAACGGCCAAAGCAATCGCTCATGCTTGAGCGGCAATAGTACCCGCGACCGGGTGCAATGACTACTGATTGGCGTCGCAAACAGCCGACCAATAGTATGCAATTTTAAGCAGAGATAGTAGCAGCAAAGCAACCAGTTGAAGGAAGCTGTTCCCACCTATATAATGTGGGAATGGGAGGGTGGGTGGCAAACAAATTCCGGTTGCTGCTCAGTGACACTGCAAAGGAAAGCGCAAGCCAAAGTCAGCGCAGCAAGAGCTACCCAAGGCGATTTGGGCGCGCATGCGCAGCAGTTGAGTGCACGTGTAAAGCCAGCTCAGTCGCAGCTAGCTAGCATGAGATAGAGAGCAGCGCATCGGTCTTATCGCTAACTAGGGTTAGCCCAAAAGCTAACCCAACATTTAGCGCTTGCACCCGAATGCTTCAGAGCAGTGTATAGGAAATGGGAGAGCCAAGTGACTACATGCAATGGAAAGTCACAGAGCAAAGCTGCATGCATACCCACGTATTCTCACAACACCGCACAAGGATGATTGGGGTACACCAGTGTGCTGGTTTCGATCAACTGGTGAAGCGATTGGCGTTGCAAACAGCCAAAGTGATCGCTCACGACTGAGCTGCAGCAGTACCCGCGACCGGGTGCAAAGTTCCCTGATCGACGTTGCAAACAGCCAACCAGGGTGAAGCAGTTGGCGTTGCAAACGGCCAAAGCAATCGCTCATGCTTGAGCGGCAATAGTACCCGCGACCGGGTGCAATGACTACTGATTGGCGTCGCAAACAGCCGACCAATAGTATGCAATTTTAAGCAGAGATAGTAGCAGCAAAGCAACCAGTTGAAGGAAGCTGTTCCCAGAAAACCAGCACACGGCACCCCAGCAAGCGTTCACCACCAATGCACGAGAGCTAAGAACAAGTGATTAAGGCACGAGATGGATAAAGGTAGGCATGCAGATGGATGAAATCCAACGCAGGTTCTCAATACGGCAATTTAGCAATGACAATCGGTACCTGTATGTCAAGGCTATATTACATCGACTGGAATGGCAGCACTGCTCGGTCTGGTTGTGCTTGAGCAGCTGGGGCGAGACGTCGGAATTCCTCCGTGTGGAAACGAGACAGCGAATCGGCAATGCAGTTAGACTGGCCAGCAATGTGAGCAGCAGTGACGGTGAAATTGAAGCGGGCGCACACAAAGAACAGCTCTCTGATCAGGGTCATCACTGGCGGTGACTTGGATGTGCCGGAGCGGATGCAATCTACCACAGCCTTGTTGTCACAGTGCATTGTGATACGAAGCTGGTGCCATTCCGTGGCCCACGTGCAGCACGCTGTGGCCAACGCGTAGAGCTCCTTCCACTCAATGCTGTGAGTGAGTTGCTCAGGCGACCAGGTCCCTTGAAGCCAGCGGCCGCTGTTGAATGCGCCCCAGCCCAGGGTGCCACTGGCTAGGACCTTGGCCAAGACTGGCTCACGAGCGGTGTGGCGAGCGACTTCCACGGCTGTCACTGGAAGCGGATCAATCTGGGCCATGTTGAATACTTCTGCCCAGTCCAGGCTCTCCTCTTGCGTGTGCGGCAAGGGCAGTCGTGATAAGCCGTCAGCATTTCCATGATCACCTGACTTGCGATACTTGATCTCGTAACTCATACTGGCCAGGAATATGGCATATCGCTGTAGACGCGCTGTCGTCAGAGCTGGCAATCCTTTGCTCGGACTGAAAATGGCTGTCAGAGGCTCGTGGTCTGTCAGCAGCACAAACGATCGTCCGAACAAATACGTGTGAAACTTACGGACCCCCCAGACGATAGATAAGGCCTCCTTATCTATTTGGGCATACCGCTTCTCGGTCTCGGTAAGCGAACGTGACGCGAAGGCAATCGGCCGTTCCGTACCGTCCGGCAGAACATGCGAGAGCACCGCTCCCAGGCCGTAGGGTGATGCGTCAGTTGCCAACTGTACCGGCAGGTCGGGATCAAGATGCATGAGTACCTGATCCGAGGCGATAGCTGCCTTGATGGTCTTGAATGCTGCTGCACAGTCAGCTGTCCAATGCCAGAACTGACCCTTTCGGAGCAGGCGGTTGAGAGGGTGCAGAGTCGTGGAGCAGTCCTTCAAGAAGCGCTGGTAGTAGCATACCATACCCAAAAAGCTGCGCAGCTGGGACACGTTCTGTGGTGCCGGGGCCTCATTGATTGCCTTGATCTTGTCATCAGTCTTGCGCAAACCGTGGCGACTGACAATGTGACCACAGTACTCCACTGCATCTGCGAAGAACGTGCACTTCGCTGGATTGACTCTCAGGCCGTGGTCGGAGAGACGACCCAAGATGCTCTCCACGTTGTCCAAATGTTCATCGTCGTCGCGACCGGTGACGATGATGTCATCTAGCAGGCAGGCCTGACGTGGAACGCCATGCAGGGTGCGGTCAATGGCCTGCTGCCACAGCGCTGGTGCGGAAGCCACACCAAATCTGAGACGGTTGAGCTGATACAAGCCTGTACTAGTATCACGTTGCCACGTCACGTCCTAATATTACGTACTGGCATGTGCTTCAGACTCATTACGTGTGGGTGTGCTGTGCACGCATGCATGCACCCCCTGAGCAGATAGAGCTGTCAACCACGCGGTGTTCAGTGGTTGTAATTATTATTGCAATGGCATGAAGACAGTTTCGACTTTCTATTTCTCTTCCCGTTACTTTAATCCTATCATGCATTCAACTTTGTAAACCATATGAACTGAGTAGGTGTTCGTTGTGTCGGGTGCACTCTGTGTGCGTGCTTGAGATTCCCCGACAACTTTGGTGCCGAAACCCGTTGGAAGTTCTGAAAGATGGCTTCGAAGTTGGATGGATTTATTCGCCCGTATCGGGGCAAACAGGACGACTTTGATGAGTTCTGGGCTAAGTTTCTGGTCTTAGCCAAGGCCAATAAGTGGGCCGATGACGCTGCCAAGGCTGAGCATCTTCCGTTGTTCCTGAGTGGACAAGCCTTTACGGTTGTCACTCAATTGTCTGACGAGGACAAAAAATCGCCGGCAAAAATTGAATCTGCGCTGGAGCAGGCATTTTGCCCCACGCCTGGTGCTTCCTACCGTTCATTTACGTCAAGGGCTTTGCGGAATGGAGAGCCTGTGGACGCGTACCTGGCAGATTTGAAGCGCCTACTTACGCTGTCTGGCCATAAGATTGCGGATAATTCAGATCCCGTGCTGATTGAGCAGTTCCTGAGTGGTTTGCCAGCTGATATTGGTCACCACGTTCGTATGGCGTCTGCTACGCAGAAGCTCACTGTCACTGATATGGCAAATCAAATCAGAGTCATGCAGGCATCCAAACTCCCAGAATCCCATGGTGCTGTTGCTGCTGCTAGCTCTCAGCCCAAGAAGTCGCTCGTGTGTTACCAGTGTAAGGCCGTGGGCCATGTGAGATCACAGTGCCCGAAGCATAAGCCCAGTGTCACCTGTTATGCCTGTAAAGCGAAAGGGCATATTTCCAAGGACTGTCCGAACAAGAGTCGAGTTGGAAATGTCGCTGCTGGTCACGCGCCGCCTGAACGTACGGACATTTGCCTTGCTCTGGCAAAATCGGATGGAGACCTAGTTCGTGTAGCCGTGGACGTACAGGAACCCAGTACTGAGTCTAGTACGTGGACGCGTTTTGCCTCTGTGGTGGATTCTGGCTGTACTCGCACACTTGTGGAGTCGGCTGTTGTTGACCGATTGAACCTATCAGCTGCAGTTTCTCCCTGTCAGGACAAGCTGTTGTCTATCGACGGAACACCACTTACTATCCTTGGCAACGTCACGTTACGTGTGCAACGACTTGATGGAGCCGTCCATTTGCCTCGGATCACTATTGATTGTCTCGTTGTGCCCAACTTGTCGTCCTTGAACACGGACTTCCTGATTGGCACAGATACCATTGGCAAGGTTGGTGGCCTCACTCTACGTTACGACGGTCTAGGGGGCACGCTGTCCTCAGTTGTGTTTGGTCAGCAGGCAGGTGTCGCTGCCGGTGCATCTCCCCAACCCGAATCTGAGAAGCCTAACAAGCTTTCTCGTCACATCGATGTTACCGAGTCCGAGTCGACAGTCCCCTTGAAGGCGAATGATTGCCAAGCTAACTGGTCGAATGAGCGTGGTCATTGGATTGCTCAGTGGTCGTGGAAGGCACCCGAGCAGCACATTGGTTCCGGCATTGGAGAGTACTCGCGGAAGTCTCTAAGCGTCAGCGAGGAGGAGCAGTTTGCTTCAGAAATGAAGTTGTGGGTGGACAATGGATGGCTTGTCAAGTACGACTCCGAGGCATTCGGAGAGCCTGTCGCTGTCTTGCCGATACTTGCCGTTAGTCAGCAGCACAAGGCATCGACGCCGGTTCGGCCGTGCTTGGACTACCGTGCCCTGAATGCCTGTCTTGTGTCCCACCCCGGTGTCACCGCTCCAGCTTGTGACGCGAAACTCCGTGACTGGCGCAGACGTAGTGCCGACAGCGTTCTTCTCGACATCCGGAAAGCCTACCTGCAAGTACGGATCCATCCCACCCTGTACAAGTACCAAACCGTTGTGTACAAAGGCGAGTTGTATACCATGACCCGCATGGGATTCGGTCTGAACGTTGCGCCAAAGATCTTGGACATGATTGTCCAATGGATTACCCGTGATCACGCCGACGTTGACAACTATGTGGACGACCTCTACGTCCCTACTGCCCAGACCGACATCGTCCGCCATGAACTCGCCAGCTATGGGCTTGAGACAAAAGAGCCAGAGCAGTTCGCAACTGCTCGTGTGTTGGGCCTACAGCTGTCCTCTTCTGATGTCGAAGATACAGTCACGTGGGAACGTCGTGCTGGTGTTGACCTCAAGTTGCCAGAGTCACCAACTCGTCGTCAAGTGTTCAGTTGGTGTGGCCGTGTGATTAGTCACTACCCGGTATGTTCCTGGTTACGCCCGCTGTGCAACTACATCAAGCGGCTTGTCGGTGAGAACACATCGAAATGGGATGACCTCGTACCGCCTCATCTCGTGCAACCATGTCGTGAGGTCGAGTCTCGTGTCCGTCAAGACGAT
>NC_088643.1:27938787-27941287 GCF_964019385.1 Sycon ciliatum
CAACTTCGACATTTCCATTGGGATACACGGATATACGGATATACGGATAATATACGGGTGTGCATGTAGTCCGGTACGGGCCACTTCCCCAAAGCCAATGGCGCATCGCACTGCAAGGAAAAGGTGATATGTTGGTGTTTGGTCGGTGTCACCCTCTCCACGAATATCCACACATCGACGCACAAGCACCGTGATGTACCGCTGGCTGTAAAGAACAACAGCTGCAGCTGACCATACACCAGTAGCACCAGGCGTGAATGATGCGCGGATACAACGCATTGAGAGTGTTCGACCATACGGCACGGGCACGCACATTTCCCACAGCCCGGCCGCGAACACCTTCACCTCCCCTCATAGGTAGCACTGCACTTGCACACCGCATCATCTATCGACCCTTCGAAAATTCCCGTACGCCTTTTGAACCCTCCCAGACCGGATCCCAGAGTCGTACGGTACATCAAAAGTTGTCTAATTTTGAGTTCTGTCCGTTTCCAAGAAGAACCAGCAAGAAAGATGTTCGCCGTGAATTTCTCGTGGCTTTTCCGTGTTTACACCATAGGGAGTTGGAGAATTTCTTGGACTTAGAAAATTTTCCACACTCACGCATAGACAGTCATGTACATGTACAAGGTACATGACGTACATTGTGCATATACATGTGCATGCACATGTTCCCCTATCCCAGGCTACATGACTTGTACAATGTCGCGTACATGCATGTACACTGCTACTATAAGTAGCGCTTACCCTAAGTGACAGTCATGACGGTACGTGTCACACCTCACACTCCCTACACGCACACTGTGCCGCCAGCAACATGACTCTGTACAGTGCAGTGATGCTTGCGCTAACTGACATGACTGTGACATAATGATTATTTATTACCTCACACTCCATGATTGTGCACGCTGTCCCAGTCACACGTGCACTACTGGCACTGCGCCGGTACTTTTCAACCTTACTGACATCAAGGTACTACTACTCAGTAGATGATCTCACGTCTCACACCCCACATTCTTGTGCGAACAACACTATCCCAGCTAGCTACATGTCACACTACTGCTGGCGCTAACTGACTGTGTTGCACTACTTCTCACACCTTGCACTCCACTATGCACACTGCCCTTGCTCTTCGAACTACACCTACATGACGATTGTATGCTAACTCTTTTGAGTAGCACCGGCTGGCAGTGTCACACCAAAACCCGTAGGTGCTATGAATGGCACAGCATTCATCGTCACATTCGTTTGCACTACTTCTTCCTTGAGATTTTCCAAATGGCCCTATCTCTACTACGCTGGGGACAAAATTAGCCCCCAGCCTTGAAACTACTGAACCGTCACTTGTGCACTGCATGTTCATCTTCTCACACGCTCATTACCATCATCATCTCGAGCATTTTCAAAAAGAAAATTTTTGTTTGAAAAATCAAAAATTTCGTCTTCTCACGCGCTCGCATGATCATCATCTCTAGCATTTTTTCAAAAAAAAATTAAAAATCCAAAAATCCAAAATTTCACCTTCACATCATCATCATCATCATCATCGGTAGCATTTTCAACCAAAAAAAAAAAAATCCAAAATTCCAAAATTTTCTAAGTCCAAGAAATTCTCCAACTCCCTATGGTGTAAACACGGGAAAGCCACGAGAAATTGCCCATGAGGTTCTTTCGGGCATATTTCTTTGGCCACAGGATAGAACTCAAAATTAGACAACTTTTGATGTACCGTACGACTCTGGGATCCGGTCTGGGAGGGTTCAAAAGGCGTACGGGAATTTTCGAAGGGTCGATAGATGATGCGGTGTGCAGGTGCAGTGCTACCTATGAGGGGGGATGAGGAGTTATGAGTCTGGAGCCGGATGGCATCGATCAGTGTAAAAACTGGTCAGACGGTGTCTACAGGGTTTTCGGGTGCACTTCTCATCGGCTGAGCGTTCGGTGGCGATTTCATTCGGATGTAATCACATGCGAGTGGTGCCCTGCGATACCACTTTGATGGGTCGTAGGGGTCGTAGCCGAAACAGTTACAGCGTGGACGAAGGCGATTTTCGTGTGCAATGGTAAAGCGATTTTGGCTCTGAGCCAATGTTGTCTGAGCCGGGCACATGAAAAAGTCCTAAACAAACCTTGCGGTTGTGTTGGGCTGAAGTGAGTTGAAAGCTTGCTTGGTGTTTCGGTTGGCTTGGCGTGGTAGTCAGAAGAGCAGTCGTTCCTAGGAACACTGATCGGCTGATCCCGCATCAAACGATTGTCGTTGAGCGCAACGTCGTCCCTGATTTCTGTGATTCCCGCTGGCAGCATCGTGCACAACGCACAGCTGTCGGTTAACTCGGGTTGAATGAGGTCTGTCTGGGCGCGTGCGTGGCAATCGTCGAGAATTGTGTGGAAGACGTGGCAAACAGGCGCGGTTAGGGAGGAATCGATGGCGTGCGAGCGCTTGAGGTTGCTTCTACCGAGAAACGACCGTGGGGCTGCTGTCCCTGCACTGAATTGGGCT
>NC_088643.1:27948787-27951287 GCF_964019385.1 Sycon ciliatum
TCAGGTGTTTGGCCCACTGTGAGCAGTGCCCACCCCTTTGGAACTGCTTGTGGGATGTAGAGATGGTGAGATGCAACAGGTTTGGGCCAGCCAGCTCTGATTTTTCTCTATTTCCGCCCGTGCCTGTGGTGAGGTCACCTCACACCGGGCCCCGTCATGGATTTGGCCGTTTGTGAGAGGTGACCTGTAGGGAATTTTTAGAGGGACATTGGGATGTAGTAGGGATGCAACAGGTCCGGGCCAGCTCTGATTGTTCTCTATTTCCGCCCGCCTGCCTGCCTGCCTATAGTGAGGTCCACTCACACCGAGCCCCGTCAGGTATTTGGCCTTTTGTGAGAGAGGTGGCAACTTCGACATTTCCATTGGGATACACGGATATACGGATATACGGATAATATACGGGTGTGCATGTAGTCCGGTACGGGCCACTTCCCCAAAGCCAATGGCGCATCGCACTGCAAGGAAAAGGTGATATGTTGGTGTTTGGTCGGTGTCACCCTCTCCACGAATATCCACACATCGACGCACAAGCACCGTGATGTACCGCTGGCTGTAAAGAACAACAGCTGCAGCTGACCATACACCAGTAGCACCAGGCGTGAATGATGCGCGGATACAACGCATTGAGAGTGTTCGACCATACGGCACGGGCACGCACATTTCCCACAGCCCGGCCGCGAACACCTTCACCTCCCCTCATAGGTAGCACTGCACTTGCACACCGCATCATCTATCGACCCTTCGAAAATTCCCGTACGCCTTTTGAACCCTCCCAGACCGGATCCCAGAGTCGTACGGTACATCAAAAGTTGTCTAATTTTGAGTTCTGTCCGTTTCCAAGAAGAACCAGCAAGAAAGATGTTCGCCGTGAATTTCTCGTGGCTTTTCCGTGTTTACACCATAGGGAGTTGGAGAATTTCTTGGACTTAGAAAATTTTCCACACTCACGCATAGACAGTCATGTACATGTACAAGGTACATGACGTACATTGTGCATATACATGTGCATGCACATGTTCCCCTATCCCAGGCTACATGACTTGTACAATGTCGCGTACATGCATGTACACTGCTACTATAAGTAGCGCTTACCCTAAGTGACAGTCATGACGGTACGTGTCACACCTCACACTCCCTACACGCACACTGTGCCGCCAGCAACATGACTCTGTACAGTGCAGTGATGCTTGCGCTAACTGACATGACTGTGACATAATGATTATTTATTACCTCACACTCCATGATTGTGCACGCTGTCCCAGTCACACGTGCACTACTGGCACTGCGCCGGTACTTTTCAACCTTACTGACATCAAGGTACTACTACTCAGTAGATGATCTCACGTCTCACACCCCACATTCTTGTGCGAACAACACTATCCCAGCTAGCTACATGTCACACTACTGCTGGCGCTAACTGACTGTGTTGCACTACTTCTCACACCTTGCACTCCACTATGCACACTGCCCTTGCTCTTCGAACTACACCTACATGACGATTGTATGCTAACTCTTTTGAGTAGCACCGGCTGGCAGTGTCACACCAAAACCCGTAGGTGCTATGAATGGCACAGCATTCATCGTCACATTCGTTTGCACTACTTCTTCCTTGAGATTTTCCAAATGGCCCTATCTCTACTACGCTGGGGACAAAATTAGCCCCCAGCCTTGAAACTACTGAACCGTCACTTGTGCACTGCATGTTCATCTTCTCACACGCTCATTACCATCATCATCTCGAGCATTTTCAAAAAGAAAATTTTTGTTTGAAAAATCAAAAATTTCGTCTTCTCACGCGCTCGCATGATCATCATCTCTAGCATTTTTTCAAAAAAAAATTAAAAATCCAAAAATCCAAAATTTTACCTTCACATCATCATCATCATCATCATCGGTAGCATTTTCAACCAAAAAAAAAAAAATCCAAAATTCCAAAATTTTCTAAGTCCAAGAAATTCTCCAACTCCCTATGGTGTAAACACGGGAAAGCCACGAGAAATTGCCCATGAGGTTCTTTCGGGCATATTTCTTTGGCCACAGGATAGAACTCAAAATTAGACAACTTTTGATGTACCGTACGACTCTGGGATCCGGTCTGGGAGGGTTCAAAAGGCGTACGGGAATTTTCGAAGGGTCGATAGATGATGCGGTGTGCAGGTGCAGTGCTACCTATGAGGGGGGATGAGGAGTTATGAGTCTGGAGCCGGATGGCATCGATCAGTGTAAAAACTGGTCAGACGGTGTCTACAGGGTTTTCGGGTGCACTTCTCATCGGCTGAGCGTTCGGTGGCGATTTCATTCGGATGTAATCACATGCGAGTGGTGCCCTGCGATACCACTTTGATGGGTCGTAGGGGTCGTAGCCGAAACAGTTACAGCGTGGACGAAGGCGATTTTCGTGTGCAATGGTAAAGCGATTTTGGCTCTGAGCCAATGTTGTCTGAGCCGGGCACATGAAAAAGTCCTAAACAAACCTTGCGGTTGTGTTGGGCTGAAGTGA
>NC_088643.1:27958787-27961287 GCF_964019385.1 Sycon ciliatum
CTGTCGTTTTTTTTCTAAGTCCAAAATTCTCAACTCCCTATGGTGAACTCACTTTTCGCTCCACAGTGGCCCTGTATCCGGAACCCCGTACCTTTATCCATATCCCGTACCTTTCTCTCGTATCCCGTACCCCGTATCCCGTACCCCGTATCCCGTATCCTGTATCCTGTATCCTGTATCCTGTATCCTGTATCCCTCTGCTGTCCATCTCCTCCATCTCCTCCATTTCTCCCATCTCTCCCATCTCTCCCATCTCTCCCATCTCTCCCATCTCTCCCATCTCTCCCATCTCTCCCATCTCCCCCCTTTTTCCGTTTCTGCCCGTGGTGTGATCAACTGTCACCTGGGCCCCGTCAGGTGTTTGGCCCACTGTGAGCAGTGCCCACCCCTTTGGAACTGCTTGTGGGATGTAGAGATGGTGAGATGCAACAGGTTTGGGCCAGCCAGCTCTGATTTTTCTCTATTTCCGCCCGTGCCTGTGGTGAGGTCACCTCACACCGGGCCCCGTCATGGATTTGGCCGTTTGTGAGAGGTGACCTGTAGGGAATTTTTAGAGGGACATTGGGATGTAGTAGGGATGCAACAGGTCCGGGCCAGCTCTGATTGTTCTCTATTTCCGCCCGCCTGCCTGCCTGCCTATAGTGAGGTCCACTCACACCGAGCCCCGTCAGGTATTTGGCCTTTTGTGAGAGAGGTGGCAACTTCGACATTTCCATTGGGATACACGGATATACGGATATACGGATAATATACGGGTGTGCATGTAGTCCGGTACGGGCCACTTCCCCAAAGCCAATGGCGCATCGCACTGCAAGGAAAAGGTGATATGTTGGTGTTTGGTCGGTGTCACCCTCTCCACGAATATCCACACATCGACGCACAAGCACCGTGATGTACCGCTGGCTGTAAAGAACAACAGCTGCAGCTGACCATACACCAGTAGCACCAGGCGTGAATGATGCGCGGATACAACGCATTGAGAGTGTTCGACCATACGGCACGGGCACGCACATTTCCCACAGCCCGGCCGCGAACACCTTCACCTCCCCTCATAGGTAGCACTGCACTTGCACACCGCATCATCTATCGACCCTTCGAAAATTCCCGTACGCCTTTTGAACCCTCCCAGACCGGATCCCAGAGTCGTACGGTACATCAAAAGTTGTCTAATTTTGAGTTCTGTCCGTTTCCAAGAAGAACCAGCAAGAAAGATGTTCGCCGTGAATTTCTCGTGGCTTTTCCGTGTTTACACCATAGGGAGTTGGAGAATTTCTTGGACTTAGAAAATTTTCCACACTCACGCATAGACAGTCATGTACATGTACAAGGTACATGACGTACATTGTGCATATACATGTGCATGCACATGTTCCCCTATCCCAGGCTACATGACTTGTACAATGTCGCGTACATGCATGTACACTGCTACTATAAGTAGCGCTTACCCTAAGTGACAGTCATGACGGTACGTGTCACACCTCACACTCCCTACACGCACACTGTGCCGCCAGCAACATGACTCTGTACAGTGCAGTGATGCTTGCGCTAACTGACATGACTGTGACATAATGATTATTTATTACCTCACACTCCATGATTGTGCACGCTGTCCCAGTCACACGTGCACTACTGGCACTGCGCCGGTACTTTTCAACCTTACTGACATCAAGGTACTACTACTCAGTAGATGATCTCACGTCTCACACCCCACATTCTTGTGCGAACAACACTATCCCAGCTAGCTACATGTCACACTACTGCTGGCGCTAACTGACTGTGTTGCACTACTTCTCACACCTTGCACTCCACTATGCACACTGCCCTTGCTCTTCGAACTACACCTACATGACGATTGTATGCTAACTCTTTTGAGTAGCACCGGCTGGCAGTGTCACACCAAAACCCGTAGGTGCTATGAATGGCACAGCATTCATCGTCACATTCGTTTGCACTACTTCTTCCTTGAGATTTTCCAAATGGCCCTATCTCTACTACGCTGGGGACAAAATTAGCCCCCAGCCTTGAAACTACTGAACCGTCACTTGTGCACTGCATGTTCATCTTCTCACACGCTCATTACCATCATCATCTCGAGCATTTTCAAAAAGAAAATTTTTGTTTGAAAAATCAAAAATTTCGTCTTCTCACGCGCTCGCATGATCATCATCTCTAGCATTTTTTCAAAAAAAAATTAAAAATCCAAAAATCCAAAATTTCACCTTCACATCATCATCATCATCATCATCGGTAGCATTTTCAACCAAAAAAAAAAAAATCCAAAATTCCAAAATTTTCTAAGTCCAAGAAATTCTCCAACTCCCTATGGTGTAAACACGGGAAAGCCACGAGAAATTGCCCATGAGGTTCTTTCGGGCATATTTCTTTGGCCACAGGATAGAACTCAAAATTAGACAACTTTTGATGTACCGTACGACTCTGGGATCCGGTCTGGGAGGGTTCAAAAGGCGTACGGGAATTTTCGAAGGGTCGATAGATGATG
>NC_088643.1:27968787-27971287 GCF_964019385.1 Sycon ciliatum
GACCATTTTTCAGCAAAGTCCCAGAAATCCCAACTCCCTATGGTGAACTGACCATTTTTCAGCAAAGTCCCAGAAATCCCAACTCCCTATGGTGAACTGACCATTTTTCAGCAAAGTCCCAGAAATCCCAACTCCCTATGGTGAACTGACCATTTTTCAGCAAAGTCCCAGAAATCCCAACTCCCTATGGTGAACTGACCATTTTTCAGCAGAGTCCTAGAAATCCCAACTCCCTATGGTGAACTCCTAACTCCCTATGGTGAACTCCCAACTCCCTATGGTGAACTCCCAACTCCCTATGGTGAACTCCTAACTCCCTATGGTGAACTCCCAACTCCCTATGGTGAACTGTCGTTTTTTTTCTAAGTCCAAAATTCTCAACTCCCTATGGTGAACTCACTTTTCGCTCCACAGTGGCCCTGTATCCGGAACCCCGTACCTTTATCCATATCCCGTACCTTTCTCTCGTATCCCGTACCCCGTATCCCGTACCCCGTATCCCGTATCCTGTATCCTGTATCCTGTATCCTGTATCCTGTATCCTGTATCCCTCTGCTGTCCATCTCCTCCATCTCCTCCATTTCTCCCATCTCTCCCATCTCTCCCATCTCTCCCATCTCTCCCATCTCTCCCATCTCCCCCCTTTTTCCGTTTCTGCCCGTGGTGTGATCAACTGTCACCTGGGCCCCGTCAGGTGTTTGGCCCACTGTGAGCAGTGCCCACCCCTTTGGAACTGCTTGTGGGATGTAGAGATGGTGAGATGCAACAGGTTTGGGCCAGCCAGCTCTGATTTTTCTCTATTTCCGCCCGTGCCTGTGGTGAGGTCACCTCACACCGGGCCCCGTCATGGATTTGGCCGTTTGTGAGAGGTGACCTGTAGGGAATTTTTAGAGGGACATTGGGATGTAGTAGGGATGCAACAGGTCCGGGCCAGCTCTGATTGTTCTCTATTTCCGCCCGCCTGCCTGCCTGCCTATAGTGAGGTCCACTCACACCGAGCCCCGTCAGGTATTTGGCCTTTTGTGAGAGAGGTTGCAACTTCGACATTTCCATTGGGATACACGGATATACGGATATACGGATAATATACGGGTGTGCATGTAGTCCGGTACGGGCCACTTCCCCAAAGCCAATGGCGCATCGCACTGCAAGGAAAAGGTGATATGTTGGTGTTTGGTCGGTGTCACCCTCTCCACGAATATCCACACATCGACGCACAAGCACCGTGATGTACCGCTGGCTGTAAAGAACAACAGCTGCAGCTGACCATACACCAGTAGCACCAGGCGTGAATGATGCGCGGATACAACGCATTGAGAGTGTTCGACCATACGGCACGGGCACGCACATTTCCCACAGCCCGGCCGCGAACACCTTCACCTCCCCTCATAGGTAGCACTGCACTTGCACACCGCATCATCTATCGACCCTTCGAAAATTCCCGTACGCCTTTTGAACCCTCCCAGACCGGATCCCAGAGTCGTACGGTACATCAAAAGTTGTCTAATTTTGAGTTCTGTCCGTTTCCAAGAAGAACCAGCAAGAAAGATGTTCGCCGTGAATTTCTCGTGGCTTTTCCGTGTTTACACCATAGGGAGTTGGAGAATTTCTTGGACTTAGAAAATTTTCCACACTCACGCATAGACAGTCATGTACATGTACAAGGTACATGACGTACATTGTGCATATACATGTGCATGCACATGTTCCCCTATCCCAGGCTACATGACTTGTACAATGTCGCGTACATGCATGTACACTGCTACTATAAGTAGCGCTTACCCTAAGTGACAGTCATGACGGTACGTGTCACACCTCACACTCCCTACACGCACACTGTGCCGCCAGCAACATGACTCTGTACAGTGCAGTGATGCTTGCGCTAACTGACATGACTGTGACATAATGATTATTTATTACCTCACACTCCATGATTGTGCACGCTGTCCCAGTCACACGTGCACTACTGGCACTGCGCCGGTACTTTTCAACCTTACTGACATCAAGGTACTACTACTCAGTAGATGATCTCACGTCTCACACCCCACATTCTTGTGCGAACAACACTATCCCAGCTAGCTACATGTCACACTACTGCTGGCGCTAACTGACTGTGTTGCACTACTTCTCACACCTTGCACTCCACTATGCACACTGCCCTTGCTCTTCGAACTACACCTACATGACGATTGTATGCTAACTCTTTTGAGTAGCACCGGCTGGCAGTGTCACACCAAAACCCGTAGGTGCTATGAATGGCACAGCATTCATCGTCACATTCGTTTGCACTACTTCTTCCTTGAGATTTTCCAAATGGCCCTATCTCTACTACGCTGGGGACAAAATTAGCCCCCAGCCTTGAAACTACTGAACCGTCACTTGTGCACTGCATGTTCATCTTCTCACACGCTCATTACCATCATCATCTCGAGCATTTTCAAAAAGAAAATTTTTGTTTGAAAAATCAAAAATTTCGTCTTCTCACGCGCTCGCATGATCA
>NC_088643.1:28011287-28016287 GCF_964019385.1 Sycon ciliatum
CATCTATCGACCCTTCGAAAATTCCCGTACGCCTTTTGAACCCTCCCAGACCGGATCCCAGAGTCGTACGGTACATCAAAAGTTGTCTAATTTTGAGTTCTGTCCGTTTCCAAGAAGAACCAGCAAGAAAGATGTTCGCCGTGAATTTCTCGTGGCTTTTCCGTGTTTACACCATAGGGAGTTGGAGAATTTCTTGGACTTAGAAAATTTTCCACACTCACGCATAGACAGTCATGTATACATGTACAAGGTACATGACGTACATTGTGCATATACATGTGCATGCACATGTTCCCCTATCCCAGGCTACATGACTTGTACAATGTCGCGTACATGCATGTACACAGCTACTATAAGTAGTGCTTACCCTAAGTGACAGTCATGACGGTACGTCTCACACCTCACACTCCCTACACGCACACTGTGCCGCCAGCTACATGACTCTGTACAGTGCAGTGATGCTTGCGCTAACTGACATGACTGTGACATAATTTTTATTACCTCACACTCCATGATTGTGCACGCTGTCCCAGTCACACGTGCACTACTGGCACTGCGCCGGTGCTTTTCAACCTTACTGACATCAAGGTACTACTACTCAGTAGATGATCTCACGTCTCACACCCCACATTCTTGTGCGAACAACACTATCCCAGCTAGCTACATGTCACACTACTGCTGGCGCTAACTGACTGTGTTGCACTACTTCTCACACCTTGCACTCCACTATGCACACTGCCCTTGCTCTTCGAACTACACCTACATGACGATTGTATGCTAACTCTTTGAGTAGCACCGGCTGGCAGTGTCACACCTAAACCCGTAGGTGCTATGAATGGCACAGCATTCATCGTCACATTCGTTTGCACCACTTCTTCCTTGAGATTTTCAAAATGGCCCTGTCTCTACTACGCTGGGGACAAAATTAGCCCCCAGCCTTGAAACTACTGAACCGTCACTTGTGCACTGCATGTTCATCTTCTCACGCGCTCATTACCATCATCATCTCGAGCATTTTCAAAAAGAAAATTTTTGTTTGAAAAATCAAAAATTTCGTCTTCTCACGCGCTCGCATGATCATCATCTCTAGCATTTTTTCAACAAAAAAAAATTAAAAATCCAAAAATCCAAAATTTCACCTTCACATCATCATCATCATCATCATCGGTAGCATTTTCAACCAAAAAAAAAAAAATCCAAAATTCCAAAATTTTCTAAGTCCAAGAAATTCTCCAACTCCCTATGGTGTAAACACGGGAAAGCCACGAGAAATTGGCCATGAGGTTCTTTCGGGCATATTTCTTTGGCCACAGGATAGAACTCAAAATTAGACAACTTTTGATGTACCGTACGACTCTGGGATCCGGTCTGGGAGGGTTCAAAAGGCGTACGGGAATTTTCGAAGGGTCGATAGATGATGCGGTGTGCAGGTGCAGTGCTACCTATGAGGGGGGATGAGGAGTTATTTAGAAAAGCGATCCTGTCAGCTTTTCTATTATTGTGTTCACATGGCGCTACCTAACGACACCGCTATTCAGACACGTTGTCTACGTAGCTACGTAAGTCTCTACGTAAGATGCTCGGTACCTTGTCCTGGACCAGGGAGCTACTCCATGGCTCCTACCATCGCGCAGCCGGCTGGCCGCATGCGTGTGCATTGCAGACTTTTTGTTGTTGCCTTTTCGGATGTGCATGCACGAAGAACTTCCTTCTTTGGAACTGCTTCTTGCATGAGCTGTTTCGTTTTGGAGCTGCTGAGACCTCCTTTCGCGGAATATTTCTCAATGACAGGTGAGTTGACCAGTTCCCTTTGATTCATTTGCTTGTGTTGACTCTTTCATTTACGAAAAGTGTGCTGATTTTGGGTGGAATGCAATAAATATGGAAAAGCTGACAGGATCTCTTTTCTAAATTTAGCTTTTCCGCTGCCGAGGCCTCCTTTTACGGAATACTCGATGACAGGTGATCTCTGAGTTGACCGGTTTCCTTCGATTCATTTGCTTATTATGCTCACCCTTTCATTAAATTTTACGGAAACGTGTGCCGATCTTATTCGGATTTTAATAGATCCATTTTTATCTATTTGCCCTTGTCTACAGTGTGCGATACAGTGTGCGAAGAACGCGAGTTCACCTTCTTGACGGTAAGGCCTTAAGGCTTATGTTAGATGTGTTGTCGAAATACTCATATTCATTGTACATAAGTACGTTACAAGTGATGCACTGGTCAGTGGCATACTATCGTTGGCAGTTCCCAATCTGGAGGGAAAGGTTCAAGGACCCATTGACCGAGTTTGCAAAATAAATTCGCATATCAGGGAAAATCTCCAGAGTCTGGGCTTTTTGATTTGTGAGTACCGCCGAGATTGCACTGCCCCAAATACAGTTTCGTGCAGCCAAAGCAAGAATTACGATCTGCAATCTGTTTGTAGTACCTGCAAGAATGTGGAGTACATGTATCGTACTTTCTCTGTTGCTGTTTCAGTTGCCGTCATGTTGCTAAAAAAGGTTCAGTAGAGAGGTTCTGCGGAACGAAAATTCGAACGAAGCTTCACGACAGTCCTTGCGAAAGTGTGTATGAATTTTTGCACGAACTTTGCGTTCTGCACATTTTCGTAGTTTCTGGGGCCAAGTGCACGTACGATCTCACGAAATTTCCTACGACAGTTCATTTCGCGTTCCCTGCAAGTTTCGCGTCCAAAGTTGCGAAAGTTTGTGCGAAGTTTCGCACTTCATGACGTAGAGCGAAAGTTTGTACGCATTTTCGTTTTGCAGAACCTCTCTAGTGACTCATTTGTTTCATACGAGACGAGTCAATGAGTCGGTGTGGCTTAGAATCTTTCGCTGTAGAAGAAATCTATTCGTATGCCTATTGGAGAAATAATTGTATTCACTGGTTATAAAATAGGTTAAGACAAACTCACAGAATAAATACCATCGGTCCCTTGGTGTTCGTCCTAAAGAGGTTCGACTGGATATCATTCATACTCACCAAAAGACGTGTAGTTGTTGGAACGAGGTTTTGGACTCAGCAATGTATTCGTTTACATTTTAATACAATGTCATGTTTATTGTTCCTCCTTTGCTGTGTTGTTTTAGAAAATCGTGGACTAACAGTTTGAAGTCATTGAACTACTTCCAAAAGTTGTATCGACATCAACAGGATTACCATTTCAGTGCAATATGATGCAGGATGACCTTATAACGATAACCCATGATTATAAACCATTATAAACACAGAATCACCAGAATCAACAAAAACATCTGCAACACGCACCTGGCTACATTTCTCAAATAAATCTGATCGAGGGTGGGGGAATCTGAAATATCTGAAAGGCAAGACAATTTCATGACAGAGTCATGAAATCCTGCAACAGCAAGCTGCAACATGCACAGAATGACCTCCGTATAAAAAAGGTATCACCACCACCAGACCACTACTCACATGTCATGTTTCCCCGCAGAAGAACATGCAATTGCATTATGCTAGTGCCATTTTCTGCAAGAAAAGGCTTGCACATCAATGCGTATAATACGGTATTGATATGATGTGAAGGCCATCATTTAAATATTGATATAGGGCATTCCATTGATTGGTGACAGAAAAAAACAAAAGAAATTATAGCAATAAAAACTGCTTTATGGCAGTTTTCTAAAAAAAAGTTATTGTGTTCTAGTCCATGGACGGACCCCGTCTAAAAAGTAAGAAATTAACGAAATGTGATAGCCGAAAATTAAAATTTCACACAAAACCTCACAATAATCACACACAGAATGAAAAGCTACATGTAGAAGACCTTTTCCCCTCGTGATCCTCTTTCCTATGCATGCATGTTGCCAATTGTTGGTGCAGTACAAGTTTAGTGTTGAAAGCAGCATTTCAAGTGTTGTGATTATTGTGAGGTTTTGTGTGAAATTTTAATTTTCGGCTATCACATTTCGTTAATTTCTTACTTTTTAGACGGGGTCCGTCCATGGACTAGAACACAATAACTTTTTTTTAGAAAACTGCCATAAAGCAGTTTTTATTGCTATAATGAGTCTGGAGCCGGATGGCATCGATCAGTGTAAAAACTGGTCAGACGGTGTCTACAGGGTTTTCGGGTGCACTTCTCATCGGCTGAGCGTTCGGTGGCGATTTCATTCGGATGTAATCACATGCGAGTGGTGCCCTGCGATACCACTTTGATGGGTCGTAGGGGTCGTAGCCGAAACAGTTACAGCGTGGACGAAGGCGATTTTCGTGTGCAATGGTAAAGCGATTTTGGCTCTGAGCCAATGTTGTCTGAGCCGGGCACATGAAAAAGTCCTAAACAAACCTTGCGGTTGTGTTGGGCTGAAGTGAGTTGAAAGCTTGCTTGGTGTTTCGGTTGGCTTGGCGTGGTAGTCAGAAGAGCAGTCGTTCCTAGGAACACTGATCGGCTGATCCCGCATCAAACGATTGTCGTTGAGCGCAACGTCGTCCCTGATTTCTGTGATTCCCGCTGGCAGCATCGTGCACAACGCACAGCTGTCGGTTAACTCGGGTTGAATGAGGTCTGTCTGGGCGCGTGCGTGGCAATCGTCGAGAATTGTGTGGAAGACGTGGCAAACAGGCGCGGTTAGGGAGGAATCGATGGCGTGCGAGCGCTTGAGGTTGCTTCTACCGAGAAACGACCGTGGGGCTGCTGTCCCTGCACTGAATTGGGCTTGCCACGCGAGAAACGAGTGGACTTCTTCCGAGGCTCGTCGTTTTCTCGTCTGTGTGCACGGCACTAACAATGTGCAACCGATGCCCGTGCTTCTGTAAAAGGTCGTGCGGGTGGTCGGTAGAAGGTCAGATATCTGGTTGATCCTGCCAGTAGTCATATGCTTGTCTCAAAGATTAAGCCATGCATGTCTAAGTATAAGCGTTCTTATACCGTGAAACTGCGAATGGCTCATTAAATCAGTTATAGTTTATTTGATGTTGACTTACTACTTGGATAACCGTGGTAATTCTAGAGCTAATACATGCGTTAA
>NC_088643.1:28023787-28028787 GCF_964019385.1 Sycon ciliatum
ATTTGGCCTTTTGTGAGAGAGGTGGCAACTTCGACATTTCCATTGGGATACACGGATATACGGATATACGGATAATATACGGGTGTGCATGTAGTCCGGTACGGGCCACTTCCCCAAAGCCAATGGCGCATCGCACTGCAAGGAAAAGGTGATATGTTGGTGTTTGGTCGGTGTCACCCTCTCCACGAATATCCACACATCGACGCACAAGCACCGTGATGTACCGCTGGCTGTAAAGAACAACAGCTGCAGCTGACCATACACCAGTAGCACCAGGCGTGAATGATGCGCGCATACAACGCATTGAGAGTGTTCGACCATACGGCACGGGCACGCACATTTCCCACAGCCCGGCCGCGAACACCTTCACCTCCCCTCATAGGTAGCACTGCACTTGCACACCGCATCATCTATCGACCCTTCGAAAATTCCCGTACGCCTTTTGAACCCTCCCAGACCGGATCCCAGAGTCGTACGGTACATCAAAAGTTGTCTAATTTTGAGTTCTGTCCGTTTCCAAGAAGAACCAGCAAGAAAGATGTTCGCCGTGAATTTCTCGTGGCTTTTCCGTGTTTACACCATAGGGAGTTGGAGAATTTCTTGGACTTAGAAAATTTTCCACACTCACGCATAGACAGTCATGTATACATGTACAAGGTACATGACGTACATTGTGCATATACATGTGCATGCACATGTTCCCCTATCCCAGGCTACATGACTTGTACAATGTCGCGTACATGCATGTACACAGCTACTATAAGTAGTGCTTACCCTAAGTGACAGTCATGACGGTACGTCTCACACCTCACACTCCCTACACGCACACTGTGCCGCCAGCTACATGACTCTGTACAGTGCAGTGATGCTTGCGCTAACTGACATGACTGTGACATAATTTTTATTACCTCACACTCCATGATTGTGCACGCTGTCCCAGTCACACGTGCACTACTGGCACTGCGCCGGTGCTTTTCAACCTTACTGACATCAAGGTACTACTACTCAGTAGATGATCTCACGTCTCACACCCCACATTCTTGTGCGAACAACACTATCCCAGCTAGCTACATGTCACACTACTGCTGGCGCTAACTGACTGTGTTGCACTACTTCTCACACCTTGCACTCCACTATGCACACTGCCCTTGCTCTTCGAACTACACCTACATGACGATTGTATGCTAACTCTTTGAGTAGCACCGGCTGGCAGTGTCACACCTAAACCCGTAGGTGCTATGAATGGCACAGCATTCATCGTCACATTCGTTTGCACCACTTCTTCCTTGAGATTTTCAAAATGGCCCTGTCTCTACTACGCTGGGGACAAAATTAGCCCCCAGCCTTGAAACTACTGAACCGTCACTTGTGCACTGCATGTTCATCTTCTCACGCGCTCATTACCATCATCATCTCGAGCATTTTCAAAAAGAAAATTTTTGTTTGAAAAATCAAAAATTTCGTCTTCTCACGCGCTCGCATGATCATCATCTCTAGCATTTTTTCAACAAAAAAAAATTAAAAATCCAAAAATCCAAAATTTCACCTTCACATCATCATCATCATCATCATCGGTAGCATTTTCAACCAAAAAAAAAAAATCCAAAATTCCAAAATTTTCTAAGTCCAAGAAATTCTCCAACTCCCTATGGTGTAAACACGGGAAAGCCACGAGAAATTGGCCATGAGGTTCTTTCGGGCATATTTCTTTGGCCACAGGATAGAACTCAAAATTAGACAACTTTTGATGTACCGTACGACTCTGGGATCCGGTCTGGGAGGGTTCAAAAGGCGTACGGGAATTTTCGAAGGGTCGATAGATGATGCGGTGTGCAGGTGCAGTGCTACCTATGAGGGGGGATGAGGAGTTATTTAGAAAAGCGATCCTGTCAGCTTTTCTATTATTGTGTTCACATGGCGCTACCTAACGACACCGCTATTCAGACACGTTGTCTACGTAGCTACGTAAGTCTCTACGTAAGATGCTCGGTACCTTGTCCTGGACCAGGGAGCTACTCCATGGCTCCTACCATCGCGCAGCCGGCTGGCCGCATGCGTGTGCATTGCAGACTTTTTGTTGTTGCCTTTTCGGATGTGCATGCACGAAGAACTTCCTTCTTTGGAACTGCTTCTTGCATGAGCTGTTTCGTTTTGGAGCTGCTGAGACCTCCTTTCGCGGAATATTTCTCAATGACAGGTGAGTTGACCAGTTCCCTTTGATTCATTTGCTTGTGTTGACTCTTTCATTTACGAAAAGTGTGCTGATTTTGGGTGGAATGCAATAAATATGGAAAAGCTGACAGGATCTCTTTTCTAAATTTAGCTTTTCCGCTGCCGAGGCCTCCTTTTACGGAATACTCGATGACAGGTGATCTCTGAGTTGACCGGTTTCCTTCGATTCATTTGCTTATTATGCTCACCCTTTCATTAAATTTTACGGAAACGTGTGCCGATCTTATTCGGATTTTAATAGATCCATTTTTATCTATTTGCCCTTGTCTACAGTGTGCGATACAGTGTGCGAAGAACGCGAGTTCACCTTCTTGACGGTAAGGCCTTAAGGCTTATGTTAGATGTGTTGTCGAAATACTCATATTCATTGTACATAAGTACGTTACAAGTGATGCACTGGTCAGTGGCATACTATCGTTGGCAGTTCCCAATCTGGAGGGAAAGGTTCAAGGACCCATTGACCGAGTTTGCAAAATAAATTCGCATATCAGGGAAAATCTCCAGAGTCTGGGCTTTTTGATTTGTGAGTACCGCCGAGATTGCACTGCCCCAAATACAGTTTCGTGCAGCCAAAGCAAGAATTACGATCTGCAATCTGTTTGTAGTACCTGCAAGAATGTGGAGTACATGTATCGTACTTTCTCTGTTGCTGTTTCAGTTGCCGTCATGTTGCTAAAAAAGGTTCAGTAGAGAGGTTCTGCGGAACGAAAATTCGAACGAAGCTTCACGACAGTCCTTGCGAAAGTGTGTATGAATTTTTGCACGAACTTTGCGTTCTGCACATTTTCGTAGTTTCTGGGGCCAAGTGCACGTACGATCTCACGAAATTTCCTACGACAGTTCATTTCGCGTTCCCTGCAAGTTTCGCGTCCAAAGTTGCGAAAGTTTGTGCGAAGTTTCGCACTTCATGACGTAGAGCGAAAGTTTGTACGCATTTTCGTTTTGCAGAACCTCTCTAGTGACTCATTTGTTTCATACGAGACGAGTCAATGAGTCGGTGTGGCTTAGAATCTTTCGCTGTAGAAGAAATCTATTCGTATGCCTATTGGAGAAATAATTGTATTCACTGGTTATAAAATAGGTTAAGACAAACTCACAGAATAAATACCATCGGTCCCTTGGTGTTCGTCCTAAAGAGGTTCGACTGGATATCATTCATACTCACCAAAAGACGTGTAGTTGTTGGAACGAGGTTTTGGACTCAGCAATGTATTCGTTTACATTTTAATACAATGTCATGTTTATTGTTCCTCCTTTGCTGTGTTGTTTTAGAAAATCGTGGACTAACAGTTTGAAGTCATTGAACTACTTCCAAAAGTTGTATCGACATCAACAGGATTACCATTTCAGTGCAATATGATGCAGGATGACCTTATAACGATAACCCATGATTATAAACCATTATAAACACAGAATCACCAGAATCAACAAAAACATCTGCAACACGCACCTGGCTACATTTCTCAAATAAATCTGATCGAGGGTGGGGGAATCTGAAATATCTGAAAGGCAAGACAATTTCATGACAGAGTCATGAAATCCTGCAACAGCAAGCTGCAACATGCACAGAATGACCTCCGTATAAAAAAGGTATCACCACCACCAGACCACTACTCACATGTCATGTTTCCCCGCAGAAGAACATGCAATTGCATTATGCTAGTGCCATTTTCTGCAAGAAAAGGCTTGCACATCAATGCGTATAATACGGTATTGATATGATGTGAAGGCCATCATTTAAATATTGATATAGGGCATTCCATTGATTGGTGACAGAAAAAAACAAAAGAAATTATAGCAATAAAAACTGCTTTATGGCAGTTTTCTAAAAAAAAGTTATTGTGTTCTAGTCCATGGACGGACCCCGTCTAAAAAGTAAGAAATTAACGAAATGTGATAGCCGAAAATTAAAATTTCACACAAAACCTCACAATAATCACACACAGAATGAAAAGCTACATGTAGAAGACCTTTTCCCCTCGTGATCCTCTTTCCTATGCATGCATGTTGCCAATTGTTGGTGCAGTACAAGTTTAGTGTTGAAAGCAGCATTTCAAGTGTTGTGATTATTGTGAGGTTTTGTGTGAAATTTTAATTTTCGGCTATCACATTTCGTTAATTTCTTACTTTTTAGACGGGGTCCGTCCATGGACTAGAACACAATAACTTTTTTTTAGAAAACTGCCATAAAGCAGTTTTTATTGCTATAATGAGTCTGGAGCCGGATGGCATCGATCAGTGTAAAAACTGGTCAGACGGTGTCTACAGGGTTTTCGGGTGCACTTCTCATCGGCTGAGCGTTCGGTGGCGATTTCATTCGGATGTAATCACATGCGAGTGGTGCCCTGCGATACCACTTTGATGGGTTGTAGGGGTCGTAGCCGAAACAGTTACAGCGTGGACGAAGGCGATTTTCGTGTGCAATGGTAAAGCGATTTTGGCTCTGAGCCAATGTTGTCTGAGCCGGGCACATGAAAAAGTCCTAAACAAACCTTGCGGTTGTGTTGGGCTGAAGTGAGTTGAAAGCTTGCTTGGTGTTTCGGTTGGCTTGGCGTGGTAGTCAGAAGAGCAGTCGTTCCTAGGAACACTGATCGGCTGATCCCGCATCAAACGATTGTCGTTGAGCGCAACGTCGTCCCTGATTTCTGTGATTCCCGCTGGCAGCATCGTGCACAACGCACAGCTGTCGGTTAACTCGGGTTGAATGAGGTCTGTCTGGGCGCGTGCGTGGCAATCGTCGAGAATTGTGTGGAAGACGTGGCAAACAG
>NC_088643.1:28036287-28077758 GCF_964019385.1 Sycon ciliatum
CCATCTCTCCCATCTCCCCGCTTTTTCCGTTTCTGCCCGTGGTGTGATCAACTGTCACCTGGGCCCCGTCAGGTATTTGGCCCACTGTGAGCAGTGCCCACCCCTTTGGAACTGCTTGTGGGATGTAGAGATGGTGAGATGCAACAGGTTTGGGCCAGCCAGCTCTGATTTTTCTCTATTTCCGCCCTTGCCTGTGGTGAGGTCACCTCACACCGGGCCCCGTCATGGATTTGGCCGTTTGTGAGAGGTGACCTGTTGGGAATTTTTAGAGGGACATTGGGATGTAGTAGGGATGCAACAGGTCCGGGCCAGCTCTGATTGTTCTCTATTTCCGCCCGCCTGCCTGCCTGCCTATAGTGAGGTCCACTCACACCGAGCCCCGTCAGGTATTTGGCCTTTTGTGAGAGAGGTGGCAACTTCGACATTTCCATTGGGATACACGGATATACGGATATACGGATAATATACGGGTGTGCATGTAGTCCGGTACGGGCCACTTCCCCAAAGCCAATGGCGCATCGCACTGCAAGGAAAAGGTGATATGTTGGTGTTTGGTCGGTGTCACCCTCTCCACGAATATCCACACATCGACGCACAAGCACCGTGATGTACCGCTGGCTGTAAAGAACAACAGCTGCAGCTGACCATACACCAGTAGCACCAGGCGTGAATGATGCGCGCATACAACGCATTGAGAGTGTTCGACCATACGGCACGGGCACGCACATTTCCCACAGCCCGGCCGCGAACACCTTCACCTCCCCTCATAGGTAGCACTGCACTTGCACACCGCATCATCTATCGACCCTTCGAAAATTCCCGTACGCCTTTTGAACCCTCCCAGACCGGATCCCAGAGTCGTACGGTACATCAAAAGTTGTCTAATTTTGAGTTCTGTCCGTTTCCAAGAAGAACCAGCAAGAAAGATGTTCGCCGTGAATTTCTCGTGGCTTTTCCGTGTTTACACCATAGGGAGTTGGAGAATTTCTTGGACTTAGAAAATTTTCCACACTCACGCATAGACAGTCATGTATACATGTACAAGGTACATGACGTACATTGTGCATATACATGTGCATGCACATGTTCCCCTATCCCAGGCTACAATGACTTTCGTGCACTCGCACATGTTGTCGAGGCGTCAGGGGCCCAGCCTCCCTGCCCATCCGACCCGCCACACACAACAACGAAACTGAACTGGGAGTTCTACATAATTTCTTGACAAGACGGAGACGGACAGACAAGAAGGCTTGTGGCTCAATGTAGCTGAACCATCGGACCTTATTTGTCAGCTTGGATCACGTGATCCATCCAGCTGCCGCGTGCGGCAAACAGCACAAATAGCGCTAACTCTGGCCTGCGAGCGTTTGCTGGGACTAGCGCGCTAGCGCTCGTGAGTCGTGACATACACAAACGCGCTAGTCAGAATGCTTTGACTTTGATGGCTTTCAGCTTCTATTTTTTGAAAAGTAGCGCGCTCAGACCAGCTCGCTCACTCTTTTCCTCTTCCATTTTTAGGGCAATTGTTTTGTTTGATAGACGAAGCTTAGGGTCTCTTTGGGTTTGCAACCCTTACCCTCCTGGAAAAAATCATAGTTGCTAGCCTGCGACACTTCAGACCAGGTACTATTAGAGCCGCTAATGGACGACGAGCTATTTTCCGCTATCCGGAGCTCAAGCATTTGAGCCGCTAAATGGACGAGACTCCTGGGGTAAAGGATGCAGAGAATAATGAGGAGAAAACACTCGTATGGAGCAGGGAGGAGGTATTGTACTACTTCCTGGTATGGAGCACTGAGAAGCGGTAAGTCTTAGGGCAATTCTTAGCCAGTAATTACTTTCTCGCCATAATAAAATAATATGTTCTCGTTTTTCGTGTCTTCTGTAATGCCAGTACACTAGCAGTACGACTACACTGTAGGCGAGAGTCCATAAGCCAGAGTGTGCAGCTCTCCATGTATGCAGCATAAACAAATTCATGACAAATTTCCTTTGCCTAAGGGCTGGGTTCCACTGCCGCTCCGCCGCACATCGTCCACGGCATGAAACGTCATCATTACGAGCTGGTCCAGCGAGGCCGCGGCTCATCACCAGCTTTCGCTTCGCTGCTTGATACAAAAAATGCAAGCCGCGGTCACGGCTTGCATTGTTTCCCGCACTTAATTGTTATATTCGGGGGAATTTTAATTCGTTGCATGGGCCAGAACACGAGGATTTTTTTGGATTTCACGCGCGCTCAGGCAGGCTAAATGTCATCAAAAAACGTCGAGCACGATCGCGGTACCGTGAATGGCGAGTGTCACTGGAACCGCGCCGCTCTGCTGCATGCAGCCAAGTACCGTGGAGCAGCGGAGCTGCGGAGCCGCAGTGGAACCCGGCCCTAACGAAACTTATAGCAATTTGAAAATGTTTGACAATTTTTCATAAAAAACTTGACAACATTGTTCTTCTGTAGAGTGCCGCTGGCAACTCCATCGATGAACTCCATCAATGAGCGCAGGGATAAAGTTTAGAAACCCTTCGAGCGAGAACGTGTTTTCAAAAAGGAAGCACAAATATGCCGCGTAACTTCCCCTCTAGTATGGCCCCATCAAAGCCACTCGCTGACTACTTACCAGTAAAATGGGGTTGGACGGTTGTCAGATTAGCTGATATGTTTTCTGCCAACACAACCACAAGCAGTTGTCAACTCTCAAGACTAAAAGAGCTTGCGAAGAAAGTGAGAAACCTTGGCTATGAAAGCACATGAAGCGTCAGAATAATCGAGCAAACTTGGACCTAGATTACCAGCGTCTGCTCCAGAGCCGGGTCAGTGACCCTGTTTGTGAGTACTTGGACCTTTTGGAAAAAGAACACTGGGTTACCTGCGACCCGGTCGGAAGTCCTGTCGAGTACTATACTTTTTTTATACTTCGAGGGTATACCGCCACTGACAGGCTGCATACGCGTGCAGATGCGTGCGGCCAGAGTGCCCAGTGCGAGTACGTTCATACATGTACCGCCAGAGCGCCCCACCATCTCGTCCTTTCGTGGCCGCCTTGTGGAGGTGGATTTCTGTCTGTAGGTCATACGACACGGACCTTATACAAACATTGCAGATTGTGCAGTCAATCCGTACCCAGTTTACCTTCGAGCTCCACATAAAAGCATACCAAGTGTGACCTTAGTACACGAAGGTTCTCACATTGTACAAACTTAGTAGCATTCTGCCATACGATTTTCTACCCTTGGCTGTAAAATCAAGGTGGGGCGCTCTTGCGAGACGGGGCGCTCTGGCGGTACTTTACGGTACATGTACAATCATGTACATCAGGAAGTCGAAAGTAAGTTTGCGACTCCCTGACACACAGTAGCCGCACTTGAACGCATCTGGCTCTGGCCCAGTGTTGCAGGAGTTGTGCCAGGTAGACGTGTACCCGGTTTGTGTTAAATCTTAGAGCAGGTACTGCATACCCTATCATATCTGTGTATATGGGTATACAGAGTCAGTGTTGTTGCGTCCCACTCAGCACCCTTCTGGTTCATTTCGGCACCAGCACTCTTTGCGTATGCAGAGTTGAGTAGAGTGCAAGTTCGGACCACAAGTACACTGTAGCAGCTAGTAGCAAACCTAACCTGTGCCGTGATGCACGGCACGTGTGTGCATCTACTTCATCCCTGAGTAACACACCTGGTATATTGTGCACAATAGGGCACAGTAACTAATCAGCATGCATCGCAGTTTTCTGCAACATATTCCTGAAGTCACTTTACACCTCAGAAGAATTGCGTCGCTGACTGGAATTCGATACCGGTTTAGTTTCTCTCTGGGTCATTATGAATCATAGAAAACCCGTCATACAATAGGTTCAAGCTAAAGTACCGTATCACCATGGTAATTCCTGGAAATTCGGTGTGTTTTCTGCGTTTTGTTAAACAAGCAGCAATGTGCAACAGAAATTACCATGGTGATACAGTAGATTACCGTGTGAAGCGGTGTGAGATGCAGCAAAGGTGAGCCTGTTACTGTGAGTCTATGCCCGAAACAATAAACTTTGCCGTGGGATGATTATCTTTGGGCTGCACACTCTGCACACTTATTGCTAGGTATATCATTGGTCTTGTTCGGATCGTCCATTACGTTTGCAGCTGTTCAAACTTGTTTTGTTGTTTATTATTTTATTGATTTATTTATTCTACTTGCCTTTCCTATCTTCTTGTGTTTTAGCATTAGGCGATTTGATCGCAGGACAAGAGAGGAGCTGATGGCCGATCTCTCCAGTGTCCCTCTTGGTTCGGAGCAGCGCCGAGTGCTGACGTTGGGACTTGGGTAAGGATGAGTGTTCCTCATGTTTACAAGTTATCCGTTTTGTCCAACACTAACGGTTATATGCAGAATGCTGCTGAGTCAAAATGTGCAACAATTAGCACAAAAACTGACTGATGAGATCCTGACATTCAACGACCTGATGCTTAGCTGCATCACGTTTATATCCGTTAGTGTTGGACAAAACGGATAACTCGTAAACTGATGGTCCTCTTTTTCAATTTTTATCCTTGGCTCTCCATCCGAGTTCCCTCGTGTGTGTAGCTATTATTATTTTTTTGGTGACAGTCAATTTTTTCTTCAGACTTTTCCCGTTTGTGTCTTTCCCTCAAACTAGTCAATATTTTTATTTACTTATTTTTTTGCCCAGGGTCTACATTCTACCTTTATTTTACTTAGACTAGGGTTAGCTGTCCGTTTACCAGTACTCATCCACACATATGTGCACATAGGGTCTACACAGAACTCTATCAGTAGTTATCACTCTTCTATATCGACCTCCACTAATTCTCGTGATCCTTGACTGGTCCTATATTACCCATATCGCCGCAATATCGACCGCTTATATCGACCACTTAGGCATTGTAATCTTTCGACTTTGGAGAGACTTAGAATTTTTCTCTCCACTTCAAAAAGTGAAATTGAAAGAAAGAAGACAAAGGAAGAGAACAAGCAGGATTTGAACTCACAGCAGTATGAATCTCAAGCAACCCCTTATACCACCCAGCCACTGTGCTGCAGATGCTGAACTCTGTTGTTCCTACAGGCTTGTACCCAAAATAGGCAACATCCTATGTACACTATAGTACAAATGCTATACTAAAAATTTTAAAATAGCTCCTAAAGGTTCAAATTTTGGGGTTATGGCAAAGGAATCGTGATAAATAAGATATTGACCTCGACTTCGGTCTATATGGGAAATATAGGCCTCGTAAAAGACCTCGGCGGACCTCGGTCTTTTACTCGGCCTATATTTCCCATATAGACCTCGTCTTGGTCAATATCCTATACATATTTTGTGTATAGGGGGTTGTCTATCCACCGAGATAGCACTATATACTCCCATTCTGTGTGTTCTCTGGTATGTATGTCCCTTGGAGACTATACGGTGCCAGTGTGGTGACCGAGGTCAGGCCGTGTCTGCACTGGCATCGTCAACTTTGCCTACTGCTACGTGCTCCCCAGTGCTCCATCTGTGTCCTATAATTTGTTTGGGGAGGGGGGGGGGGGGGGCAATACCGGTACTTCAGGTTCAGGGGGCGAGGGGGGGGGGGGGGATGGGGGGGGGACATCATGCCCCCAATGAACCTCTCCAGGCGTTGTTCTGGAGTAGACTAACCATAGGCGGAGTGTACACATGCAGCACATAGTTTGGGAGCTAGAACGCGATCAGACTCAGGCATATTCAAAGGCAGTCTATTGTGATAGTAGTCCTGGACTGATCTCACTATGATGATATAGGTCGTGCCCAGCATCACAATGCCAAACATTATAAATGACTGTTTTTTTTTGCCTGAGGGGCTAGATGAGCATGCGGCGAGACTGCCGATGGCAACCAACAGGCTCAAGGCTGTGTTGAGACTTCGTATGAGCGACCCGAGTCAATTGTTTACTCACCATGACTAGGCATCGCATTGAGCATCGTATGCCCACTAATATATGTCACTGTTCTTAGTCGCACCGGGGGCGCATGCCCGTTTTCAGGAGACACACATAAGCCCTGGGTCCTGAAGGTTAGGCCTATTGTTAATCTAAATAGTCCTGGCTACTTTCCCGCTGAGTTCACTGACTTTCTACTGAACCCGTATGTATGTGAGGAAAGTACTGTTCTGACCTCAACTGCGGATTTCATCACTGACTTGGTAGAAGGTTTGCCTGTGCGGGACGATCATTTATAATTGAGTATAGATGTGACCAGCCTTTACTACACCAACATCCCCAACGAGCTTGGTTGTCGTGGTATATCACACACAGGTGTACAAGGTGGACGCCCCTCGCCCTTCGTACATGGTTATTAACAGCAGTGGCTTCCTTGATGTCAGTCATTCGGAAGAAAAATGAGTTCGTGTATGGTAACGATGTGTTTCGGCAGATCCAAGGGACTGCCATGGGTTCGCCTGCAGCAGTGGTCTATGCCGACATTGTTATGCTGTATTTGGAGAAGCGGTACATTTTGCCGATCTTAGAGGGGGAGGGTTTAGAGGTTCAGGTTTATAGACGCTTTATAATTGCATGGTTGCGAAGGTCAAGTTCAGCGCACTTTAGACAGGATTAATAAGTGTTCGGCCCTCAAGTTTTCTCATGAACTGGCACATGATGGCATTGATTTCCTGGACACCACAGTTTTCCGTAGTAAGGGATACATGGCGGTGAAGCCTCATTTCAAGTTCACCAATCGTTTCCTGTATCTGCTTGCCGGTAGTAACCACCCCTGTAGTATGGGCAAAGGTGTGTTCACTGGGGAGTTGATCCGTATCCGTCGGTTTTCGACCCTTGACCACCACTACGAAGCTGCTGCCGAGCGGCCGAAGCAGGCTTTCCGGGCCCGTGTATACAAGCGCTCCATCTTTCAGACCCGTACACTAGGAATGGATGCGCAGGGAAGGTATGTTGGTCGGATTGGCATGGGTTTGGGTTATTTCTGTAGTTGTATACAGTGCTCCTCATTGTATTTACCTGGGCCCGGCCTGCTGTCCTTCGCCCGTTGGTCTTGAGGTCCAGGTGTAATACCCCTACCATACAGTCCGGTGGCCAGCGCGGTTGTTGTTACACGGTGGAACATCGGCAAGAGGTTGCTTGCTCGTTTGCCTCATGCTCAGTGTCCTCAGGGAGTTAGTATTTTCCTCCTGTTTGGATTTTGCAGTGTCTATTGTGTCGGTAATTGAGTTTTTGTTCTGTATGCTTTTCTGTGGTGTGTGGCTGTTGTTCACACATCTTTATTTGACTTGCTTCCTGGTGTGGTGTACCTTTTTGTTTTATGTTGGTGTTGGTCTGGCTGTAGAGTTCTAGCATCCGTAGCTGCCTCAGGGGGTGCCACTTTTCCCATCAGCGTCGACTAGTCCGCCGGTACGTGGTGCTTTATCACGTTTAGTTGTCTTTTCCATCCTGTACGGGCTGTGTCCTGCTGACCACACAGTCTGGGTCTCCATACTTTGCATGTTCTCATCGTGTGTAGTGTTCACACGTACATATATGGACTGTCACACCCATATGTTGTACATGTGGCTGCACGTGTTGTCTCTTTGTCGTACCTGCTGCTGTATTTGTGTCTCTGTGCTGCTGACCCGTACATGCTGCTGCGCTGCTTTGTTGTATTGCTGACACGTGCACTTTTTTGTGCTGATATGATATCGAGTACGCCGCTTTTTGTGCTGAGGAGGGCACCACTTTCCGATATCATGTTTCCTTTCGCCATATCAGTTGTCAGTTCTCCCGTCATTTCCTGAAGTGTAGTAATGAATAGCTCTCTCTCTAGCTCTAGAGAAAAACCACTTGATTAGTCCGTTTGATGTGTGGCGTGGCGAGGGTATAGTGGAGGCAGCTCGTTCTCCAACCGAGACGACATTTGGCGCCCAACGTGGGGCTCAAACCCACGACCCTGAGATTAAGAGTCTCATGCTCTACCGACACATATATGCACGCGGCACCGTTTGTGCTCCTATCCATTTACATATGCTGCTTTCCACACCTGTGCTGACAGTCAGTACGCACCGACTCTGTACGCATGCACGCACACCATTACATTCTGTTGGCATCATATTAGTGAGGTTTTGCATTCCGAAATTCGGCAAAAGATTCGGCACGCGGGAGCGGGGTCGAAAATGCACATGAAGATGCGGCATGTTTGTTCGGAAAAAGCTCACTTTGCCGAACATATTTTTTGGATGAATTTTCTTGTGGAAGAGCGCTAGCGCGTGATTTATTCAAAGAGGTTTCTTATATTGGCATGGCTTCTCAGGCGTCTTTGACAACATCAGCATCGTCAGCTACCTCTGATTGCTCCTCTCCACTGCCTGTCTACTCTCTTTCGCCTGGAGTGTCCTCACCGTCATCTGTGTGGCTGAAAAGACTATGGCGATACCCATAAAATTTGACTTGGCCATGGAGTTGGTTTTTCTGAGGCGACTGAGGAGGCAGGTTTGGCCCTCAACTCTTTGGGCGCGATCAAAGTTTGTCGGAATCAGCAAGAAAAGGAGCACGGGACAGGACGTTGCTGATGCTGGGGCTCACGAAATCAAAACACATCATTTTCGACTTGCAAAACAAACGTCGGTGCGAAAATTCGACATTTTGATGTTCGACAAATGATCAAAGAACGCCGAGCCGAAATTCGGAATGCAAAACCTCACTATTGCGGAGCTTTCCGGAGCTCCGAGTTAGTTCTTGTTTGGAATACAGCAAGAGAACAACATTACATTGGTGCTGCGAGGAAACGCCTGATCCTCGCCATGTCCCTACTGTCACTACCGCCTCCGGAGCCATTCCCGATCTACAGCAGTCTCTACGACACTGCTGCCCATTTTCCTGCCTGGGAACGGTGTTTCCGACTCTATGTCGCAGCAGCCGGCATCTCGAATGACACTCGCCAGAGAGACACTTTCCAGTATGTGGCCGGCAAGGACATCCAGCAGCTCGTCCCTACGTTAGCCAACACTGGCAACGATCTCGACGGCCTCATAACCGCCGCCGCCGACTACTTTCAGTCGAAGCAAAGCCCCAGCATGGCCCGCGTCCACTTCCGGCAGGTCACCCAGCAGCCTGGCGAAACGTTACTACGGTTAGACACGTTTTATACTCGTTTGCTGGCATCGGCAACGACCTGCAGCTTCGCCGACGATGCCCAGAAGAACGTGGCTCTCTGTGATCAAATTGTGGCAGGATGCACGTCCGATCCACTCCGCAGAAAACTGCTGGAGACTGCGTCCCTTGATCTCGCCAAGGCACTCAAGGCCGCCAGAGCATTTGAAGCGTCAGTGGAACAGACGACGGCGTTCCGGCGCACACAAGACTCGATCAATGCCCTCCGTCATCAGCCACCGTTCTACAAAAGGACACAGCCGCCTCCTGCTACTGTTTCAACTCCGTCGCGTCGACCGATGCAGTCTTCGCCACATCCAGCTGCAAACTCGTTCCACCAGCCGTCTGCCCCAGTCGCCACTCGCGCTCCAGGCCAGCGGGAATCCAGCACATCGCTCTGCTACCGCTGTGGAGAGCCAGGCCACCCTGAGTCACGTCGCTACGCAGTTTTGCACTGTAAACGTCTGCCCATGGGCGTATGGTCCGCATCCGAGATCCTACAGCGCACACTGGACACCATGGCTCGCTGGCCTCGACGGTGTGAAGAACGTCCACGACAACATCTTCAACTTTGGTAAGAGCGTCGAAGAGCACAACCGACGACTCGCCGCCTGCCTCCAGCGGCTCCAAGATCACAACGTTACACTCAACCGAGCCAAATGTCACAAATGTCACATCCTTAAGCCTCGGCTCGAGTTCATGGCTAGCGTCTACTCCGACAAGGGCATCCGCGCCTCTCCCAGCCACCAGCAGTCTGTGGCTACATTCTCTACGCCATCTTGCGTCAGCGACATACAGAGTTTCCTGGGTCTCACCAACTTCCTCCGCCGTTACATTCGTAACATGGCCGATCTCACCACACCACTTCCTGCTCTCACTAAGAAAGGTACTGTTTGGCGTTGACCTGATGTTGAGCAGCAATCATTTGATGCACTGAAGAAGGCCATCGCCGAAGACTGCATGCTGCAATACTTTGACCGCAAGCGATACACATCACTGTATGTCGACGCATCGCCCACTGGCCTCGGCGCAATCCTGTGTCAACGCCAAGATAACGGCCACGATGCACCTGTAGCATTCGCCAGCCGTGCACTCTCCGGCGTCGAGCAGCAATATTCTCAAACTGAACGGGAAGCATTGGGTGTCAAGTTTGGCTGCCTTCGCTTTCACCACTACTTGACAAGGTGATCCACAGTTCACCGTTGTCACCGACCACAAGCCGCTCCTGCAACTCATGGCCGTCGGATCGAGACCTCCGCCACAAATTGAGCGCATGGTCCTTCGCCTGCAGGATCTCAGCTTCCAGCTCCAGTACAAGCCTGGCCCAGAAAACCCGGCCGACGTCGTCAGTCGCAATCCGCAGCCTCATCCCGACTTGCCAAACATCGGCGCACAGGAAGACACTGCGTACATACATGCCCTAGCTACAGCAGCTAAGCCGAATGCGTTGGCTCTGGAGGAGATTGCGGACGCCACCACCGCAGACACCACACTGCAAGCCATCCTTTCCTCTCTGCAATCTGGCCGCTGGGATTCCAACCACACCACGGTCCGCCCGTACTTTGCCCTCCGCCATGAACTGTCTGAGAGTGACGGTCTACTACTCCGCAACGACCGTCTCGTCATTCCCACGGCCCTCCAACGGCTTACCCTGCAGCTTACACATGCGGGCCACCAAGGTATTGTCCGCACCAAGCAACGGCTCAATAGCGAGGTTTGGTGGCCCAACATGGCGACTGAAGCCGAAGCACTCTGCCGGCAATGTATTCCGTGCCAAGCAACTCTCTCAACGACACCCCTACGTCCGGGAGTCCGTGCCCACACCACCGTCCACCAAGCCGTGGCAACGAGTCTTCGTCGATTTATACGGACCCATGCCAAACGGTCAGCACCTGCTTGCCACTATCGACCAGTTGACTCGCTACCCGGTCATCAACGTGTTCAGCACGACACCCACTACGGCCGGTGTTTTTAAAGCTCTGCGCTCTACATTATCCATGTTTGGCTTGCCCGAAGAGCTAGTCTCGGACAACGGTCCTCAGTTCCGTTCTCCGGCTTTTGCTGATTTCCTCGCGCAACACGCTATCCAGCACCGCCACACCCCTCCTTTGTGGCCACAAGCAAACGGAGCAGTCGAGTGCCTCAACCGTACCATTGGCAAAGTTCTGCGAACTGCCAAACTAGCTGGCAAAGACATCAATGTTGCATTAGACCAATGGCTCCTAGCGTACCGCACCACGCCACACCCTGCCACTCGCGAGGCACCGGCAACACTCATGTTTGGTCGCCCCATCCGCGACAGCATACCCTGCATTACGGCAGCCGCACCAGACTTGCCTTCAGCTGCCCACCGTGACCAGCAATTCCGCCAATCCCAGTGCGACGCTGCCAATGCCACCCGCCGGTCAAACGCCCCCATCCTCACTCCTGGTCAGCGCGTCTTACGCCTCAATGAGCAGGCACACAAGCTCTCACCACAGTGGGATCCCAACCCCTGGACCGTGGACCAGATTTCTGGGTCTACGGTGACGATCTCCAACTCAGCAACTGGCCAAAGATCGACTCGCCATAATTATGTCGTTCGTCAAGCCCGTAATTGTTGTCCGTGACACCGCCAGCCCATCACCCACTACTAGCTGAAAGTGCTGCCACCAGACCTTACAAAATTACAAAAAAATCACATGCAAGAAGTCCTTTCACTTTGACTACTGCTCGTTGCGTGACATCACTCCTCACCAAAGGACTTCCTGGGGATCACAATCCTAAACAGACAAATGTACGAATACCGCAACTGACTCTGTTGTTCTGCACGCCACGATCAATACGACTGCGTGCAAGACACAGCTGATCATCGTCGCTGTACTCTTCCCTGGGCGCGTTACCCTGTCGCTGCAGCCTGCGACGGACATTCCATAGTTCCACCAACTTGATGGCTTGATGTTCCCATTGATGTCGACCATGCGGTGTTGCCATTGACGACCTTCAACTTCAGGTCCTTGCCGTGGTCCGCACCATTCAAGAGATGGGCCACATTTGGTGTACTTTCACCCAGTTGGTCACTTATCTTAACCTTGCCGACTTTCCACTGCCGGACTGTTGCTTCAACAATTGGTGGAGAGCACATACGCATATCATCCCTCTTCCTTGCAAACATCATTTCCGTCTCCACCACGTCCTTATCAGCCTGATCCATGGCTGACACCCCCAAGGCACTGTCCACTGTGCCGCCGGGCTGGTGGAGCGACGGACCGATTCTCCAGTGACGGTCGTCGTCCACAAGGCTGTTGGAGTGCGCATCCAAGATGTGCTAGAGCTGTTCAGTGTCGTGCAATGCTATCGCATGAGCTGATTGTTTAGTAACTGGTGGTGTTAGTGGACAGTATAGCGTAACTTGTAGTTCGTTGGTCTTTCTCTTTTGTATAAACAAACTAGAAAGCTAACGATAAACTAGTTACACTGAGACAATTCGACTGGCACAAATTACAACAAAATCACATGCAAAAAGTCCTTTCACTTTTACTACTGCTCGTTGTGTGACAACCACCATCATCAGTGTGCGCATTGCGCCTGGTTTGGTGCATGCCTGGTGGAATCTGACATAGCGGCTGATGCAGTGGGCACGTCAGGTAACACCTAACGCATTGAAAATGACTCAACTATGACTTGGTTCGATTGCAACAAGCCTAATGATAGTGGTACCGAAACATTCGGGTAACCGGAGTAAGTGCCAATTGATATTTTTGGCTCCAGTCAGTCAAGTGATTCAATTGCAATACAATTATATACGTATGGTGGAACTCACTTAGTACGTACCCGGGTAAGACATACACCTGCATAGCACGATCCTCTTTGTCGCACGGATTTTCCTCCCATCAGCGCATATTCAGATGTGTACGGATACGACTGCTTCCTTCTGTTCATGTGATTCATTGTCGCTGTGTTACTGTATGCAGATCTCACTCAGCTCTGCTCTCCGAGCATTCTGCTTCCAACACGACTTCCCGAAAGGTATGTATGGTGGCTAATAAATAGTAATAATGCGAGAGTCTTGATGAATGGTAATAACTCCGGAAATCATGCTGGTGTATCGAGGGCGTTGGCCAATGAAGTGCTGGATTGATGGTGGATGAATGTACTGCAATCTTGGCTGGTCCCACTATCGCAGAGACAGCACTTCCTGGTGCAACCACCCTATCCTGCAATCTATATAATAATTATTATAAGAGATTTGTGTGAACGATTTTAGCATGATGCAAGTCAGCTTATTGTGCCGGGGGCCTGGCTACATGTCACTATAGCTTTTTATAGACTCAATCACCGCATTACGCTGCCTTGCGTTGACTTGATTGAGCACTCTTTTTGGTTAGTGTCAAAGGTATATGTAATAAGGATCTGCCTTCGTGCAAAGCTCTCTTTGTACGTGTCTTGCAGATAGCTCGCTGACTTTGATGCTTTGAGCCATTTTCAAATTGCTTTTTTGTTCATTTCATATAGACCGTATTGCCATTTGTTTAACCTCCCGCTCTGAGCTCCACTGATGGGACCTAAAAAGGCTGAAACAGCTGTCCGGAGATTGAGCATCAGTATTATGGATTTAGAATACACGATCTGGGGACAGCACTAGTACTGTCTAGCTGTTTCGTCCTTTGTGGACTCATCAGCGAATCACGGAGAAATAACTCTCAACTAAGGATGAACCTAGCAGCCATGAAAATAGATAAATAATGCCTCCAAGCCAGAATTCAAGGCTACATGTGTAGGCCCGAATGTGCCTTGCCCGAGTGCTGAAACTGGTAAGTCATTGAGATACGCATAGAACATCTGGCAAAGGAACTACTAAAGCCCCCACGAGCACGATATTCTACTTCAACAAGGAAGAATTTTGAAAGCATGCACAGCCCTACATGTATAATGTTGGTATAGGTAAGCCTTGTTTGATAAATTAACATGTTGATCGGTTGACAGCATGTTACAAGGCGGGGGACGCACTGTGTTAAAAAACAGTGCTCCTGATACACTAGTGTGTCCTCGGCTTTGTCACATGCTGTCAACCGATCAACACATACAACGTTGCATGCAAAACGGCTGCAGCCTCGCCGTACGGAGTGCTATTTTGGAAAATGCTAGATAAACAGCCTGTACTTATACAGGTGTTCTATCAACTAGTGCCATTATGACAACGGTAGCTGAATGATACATGTACATCCCGGGGTCATCATTGCAAGAACCTCTGGGTCTAAGCCCGAAGTAACATTCAACTACATGATTGTATACACCATCATGTATACCCCATCCTCGTGGCAACTGAGTCTACCCCTCACCCACTACTGCCACTGCGACGACCACAATTGCGCACAAACAGAGGACCTACTTCTAACTACAGTGCTGGCCAAACAAATCCAACCTTATGAATCAAATTGCGCCGGACGCTACGCAGCCCTGGACCGGTCTATGCTCTCGGACGGGGGACCGGTCTATGCTCTCGGACGGGGCGCTACTTTATTAACGAGGTTGGATTTCTCTGGCCAGCACTGTACAAAATACACACACAACACTGCTAGGCTTTCCACCACACTAGGTTTTGAAACCGAAGAGTGGCAAAATTCAGGGCCAGACTAGAAAATCTGGGGAGACCTGATGGTTTTTTTAAAGCAAAACACAGTCAACACTCTGCAGCCTCACAGCCTCAGGCAGGTTTTCACGAGTGCACAAAATTAAAAATTGTTGATGCACCACGAATACAGCCGGGCGTCACAGAACGTGGGACCCAGGAATGTACGTGTATACCTCTAGGAACAGCCAATAACGTTTTAAAAAGAAACGCAGTGTCAATAGACTCAAGTCTCTGCTTTTCTGGAATACAGATTCTGCTACACACGTATTGCTCACTATCCAGTGGGATGTGCATCTAAGAAAGTGGTACGAGAAGTCAAGGAACTAAGCCTAAGGCCAGATTGCTGAAAGGTTTTGTATAACTAACGAGCCTGACCCCTTGCAAGCAACAGCCGTGGATGCGTGGCTCTACTGTAATAAATGTACAGGTACACAAACAATTTGAATGCAGAAATAACAACAACAAACAGGGAGAGGTGTAGGAAAATATACTCGGACCCTAGTGAATTTGCTTGTGTATTAGCTTGAAAACTTTGGGTACACTTGTTGAGAGGCCTAACTGCATGCAGCTAAAACAGGGAGTGCCGTTGTCACCGACGACTTTTCCAGTAAAGTCGCGGCTAACATCTTCTCAGGTATTCCCGGGTCTTCGCTAAGGGGGAATGATATCATGTGCGTCTTCTATTGCTGATGTCGCTACACGCGATGGTGGTGCTGATGTACTGATTGTGGTGGAAGATATTGAGATGCTGTATGTCTCGAACCTTTTCGCCAAGTCTCCGCGGCCATCGCGCAAGAGGGTCGGGAGCACCACAACTGCAACGCCACAAATCCAAGGATCGATTCTCGGACAAAACATTCTTCAGATTGCCAAAGGTCCCCAGTGCTTGGCAATACTGGCCTGTACAGCATGAAAACACCACACAAACGCCCACACACCATGTACCATGTAAACGCCCGTTGCAGGAGAAGCACGCAAATCTGCAAATGAATTGGATGTGCACCCACAGATTTTCTCGTATAGAAACAATAGCTTATCTGAATCTGAATAAAACAGATCAAGACTAGTGCCAGATAACAGTCTAATCTGCACAAGGCACCTGGCGCAGCCATGTGAATCTCGAGCAAAAGGGACAAACATGTCCCCAATTATCAGCAAACGGGTGTGCGTTACAGGATTGGCCTGGCAACTTCAAACAGGCACAATCCACTAACGTGGTGCCCCGTCAACTTCAACGGGAACACACCGATACAAACACAGCCCCACAACAGCAAAACGGGAACGCCGTTACAAATATGGTGCCCTGGCAACTTAACGGGAACGCACCAACACAAGCTGGCCTGGCACCTTGAAACAGGCACAACTGACAAAACACGGCATCCGGCAATAGCAAATAGGTAGGTACACCGTTACAAGAACAGTCCATCGCACCAAAATGCTGCTGCCACAACATTATAGCAGTAGCACGCCAGACATGCATACATGGCATTCCCAAAAGCAGATACCTGGAGTCAAATTCATCCATCACACTGTTTGTTAGGGCTGAATTTTCCAGTGACAATAGCAAATCCCGCCTAAGGCACATGTGATGAGATCTGTACACCAACTATAGTCACAGAATCAATGCACATTAGTAGAGCATAAGAACTCACTTGCGCTCATACCCTGTCACGTAGAGATGCTACTCTACGTGTACTGTTCCGATGTCCATTGGGGTGGTATGCCGGCCACTTGCCAGATGTAGAGCTTTTAAGCCGTACTTTGCCACCGTCAGCTTGCCGTATCACCACCTCACTTGCAACTCTGGATTCCAGGACTGTCGCTCCAACAATGGGCATGGAGCGGGAGCTAACCTGATAACAGTTGAGAGCGTGACAGAGTATCTTATTTAAATAAGGCCGAGTAAGGTGGATCCCTTTGGCAAAAGTGAACACAGGCTTAGTGCTACAGGCATGGGCTGTTATGTACCGGAATAGCCAATACCGGGCATGTTTTGTCGACAGTAGATGGAACTGCGACGGCTCCACCGTATATGGCCGCGTCTTAGTGACCTTCAGGCGCAACTTGACAGTCAGGTGCGAGACTCCCAGCCTCCCACACAAATACTCTTTGGCTGTCAAACGAGTGAATACTAGTAGATGATGCCAAATACTCGCTGGCAAACAATAAGCCATACAAGGCCAGTAGTACACTTACCCACAGCATAGCCTGATCTACAATATGACTGATTGGATCGTTGTAAGTATTGCCGAAAATGGATTAAGTCGTCCACTAAAAGCTCTTTGAAACTCGGATGTTGAGCCAATATGGCAATAATAAAATTAATGTAGAAAGGAAAAGGACGTATGGATATGAGTGTAGAGTAACTGTCACTATATACTAAATACAGTCAGAAAGTGCAACAACTAGGCACTAAAACAGTTGACGACCCGACTCCTGGCTTCAACACATCTCCGTAGTGTTAAGGAGAGACCAAAGAGGGAAAGGTAATACTGGTTTCGTCATCGTCCAGTAACACTCAACATGTCTTGTTCCTGTGGGACTGTAGCTTCAACTACTAGCTTGTGCTCATTTTCGTTGCGCTTACCTTCCCCTCTATGGTCTCTCCTTTTAACCTTGAACCTTCCAAGTTGGAAGGCTGTTGGTTAGCGCTACGGAGATGTGTTGAAGCTAGGAGTCAGGTCGTCGAATGTCTCAGCACTCTGTCAGTTTTGTGCCTAGCTGTTGCATTTTTTTACTGTAGTATCTAGTTACAGTGGTGGACAGTTACTCTTAACTCATATCCATATGTCCTTTTCCTTTCTACCAGTCTTGCCACATCATTATAGCCAAATATCAGTAGGATGAAAAAAAATTAAAATGCATCATCCGGGGGCTTTGCCCCCGGACCTCCCCCCCCCCCCCTCCCCCTCCTTCATAGTAACCCCAATACACAGATACACAGACACACACGGGCGCGGAACTGTTAAGAAAACCTTTCACGGCTTTGCATGAGACTCAGGCTGAGTTTGCCGATTTTCCCCAGGCAACTGATGATTCGCTTAGCGCCTTAGGAGAGAGCTATGGAAACACTCGTGATGAGCAGTAATAGCCAAAAATCTGGACCATGACTTCTAAACCAAGCACAAGGGCAAACTTGGATACTTTCATGGCTGTTGTCGGCAGGAGAAGGTCAATTGTCAGCAGGTCATTACAGGCCTCAAAAATCGGCAGGCTACTGACATGTCGGCAGGTGTGGCAACACAGTTTCTACTAAAAGCTCTATCCGCAAATATGCCGAGGCGGCTTGCCGTCTCTCTCTCTATGCCGTGCAACACAACTGTTGAGCGAGCAGCTTTTAGGCCAGCCCCATTGCACAACAGGTAATAGGCTACTAATAGCGTAACGCAGCTAGGTAAACACGAATCGATGAAAGAGGCAGACTTCTTAGAACAAAGAGACTAGTTGTGAAGGACACAACATTTTCAGCAGTCAGCAGCAGGAGAAATTGCCACAAGGAAATTATTCCGGCAAAACTCTTAATTATGCAGCAATACTAGGCTTACACGTTTTAGTCATGCGTTCTGAGACGGAGTCCTTGACTAGCTCGTCACTGGCCGCACTCAGAGCAGCAGTCGTCACTACACATGGGTTGGGAAGCAATGGACAAAATTAACACTTGCCATACACACATGCACTGCTTACCAGCTAAGTTAATATGTCATACTGTACTGCAGCAAGCAAGGAACTGGCAATACCTGCACCAGGCCTATCTACTGTGACCCACGCCATTGTGAATGAGAAGAGGCAGCATTTGACAGTATGAGCGGTGTGATGAACGGGAATGCATAATACAAGCCAGTCAAGTTGGTACATGTACTTACGGACGCAAGTTGGCTGCACACCGCTCCACTGGCCGTTGATTTCACAAGTACGCACGGCCGAGCCCATAAGGACATAGGGAGATGTGCACACAAACGTGGTCGTGTTGCTGAACATCGAGCCGTTCACGGTCATTGAGCCCAGTGCCGGTGGTGACAGGACCTGGCAGTCGATTTGACCTGCACAAGCACAGAGTGCACAGAGCACAGAGCACAGGCATTCAGTGCATGCATGTTTGGCCTTGGGGTGAAACGAGTGCCAAAATAGAGGACTCGAGTACTCTTTGAAAAAACGAGCGAGTATTCGAGCGAGTACGAGTATTTTACTGACAACATAAAACAATGTACTGTACACACTCTCGTAACACTGAACGTACTACACCTGATACACATGTAGCCTTGCATGCAGCCTAGTGCAGGAAATAGTCTGAACTACTGTCTTTTTGTTGGTAAGTGGGGACAAGTAATAATATCACGCTTGCATGGGTTATCAGTACTGGTCAGAGTAACAGACGTGCTTGATGAACAAGCATACAGTACAGGCTGTGCATAAGATACTTTGAGTATTTTGCGAAACGAGTCCTCACTCCTTTCGAATTTTCGAGCGAGCGCTCGAGTATTCAATATACTCGTTTCACCCCTAAAACGTTTGCGTATGTGTGCGTGGCACAGACGTTGGTTTTGAATACATTGTAGTACACGCATTGTGTAAAGGAAATTGATGCGAAGACTGCCTCAACATGGCCATGCAAAGTAATACAATAGATACAGCAGTGAATAGCGGTCAACAGTAGCTCTATATTTTGCTTGTAATAGAAGTCATGGTACTACCATCAGTGCTGCTGCTGGTGCTTACCTGGAGCTGGTGTGACCTTGCCTGGGCAGTACTGTGCATCAGAGCCATCAGCACAGTCGTACCAAACACCGTCGCAGCGCTGTGATGGCAGGATACAGCCACTGGAACGCAGGCAGGGCAGATAGCCAGACTGGCACTGCAGTTGAATGGCTGGATACACGTACCCATACACACAACACTCAAAGCAGTCAAGAGATGAAGAAAGTGTCTGCTCGGCACATCTTTCGTACAGTCAAGAGATATTAGTATATTTGGAGGAGGTGGTAGCCTAAAACAGGCTCGACAAAAGTTACCGGCTTATGTCAACAACTCAGTGTTCTGGTACCCGGTGAAACACCCTAACCATACACCTACAAGTATATCATATATCCTAAGGACTCAGGCTGAGATGCCCGACTGGTCCTGGGTCCTGTGATTAGCACGATCATCATTTGTGATGATGAAAAGTGGCAGGTAACACCCAGACTATTACATGCTCTGTAAATAGGAAAGATCAACGCCACCAGAATCTGCCTTCCTACAAGCCTGAAGCTTCTCTACACAAGAGGGATATATTGGCTCTCTTGAAATTCAACTTACGATTACATGAGACAGCTGCACCACTCCAGGAACCGTCAATCTGGCAGATGCGCACAATGCTTCCCTGCAGGTTGTATCCGGAATTTCAGCCGAAGACGACGCTGCCTCCAGCAGAATAGTTTGTGCCCTGGGAGTAGCCGTTGGTCGGTTTAGCTAGCGGTGTGCACACACCGGCTGTACACGTCACAGGCACGTACACACACAGGCACACACACACACACCTGTCCTGTCCTGTCCTGTCCTGTAGAGTCACTGCCGCAAAAGGGTCACGTGATCCCATCACTGGGAAACTTGAGAAGAGAGAGAGAGAGGACACGACGCTCGATGACGCTCCAGGTGCACGGGTAGTCGCATCCGCTTGCCGCATATGCACATGTGCTGGAAGGCTGAGCGCTCCTCTGCTGTTGGTCTATGAGCCACCCTTGAACAGCGATGCCTTCCCCGTCCCCGGACACCGCGAAAGCAGCGACCACACCTGTCACAATGCGCGGCACAACATCCCTCCGCCGGTGCCGACGCTCCGGTAGTTCCAGGTGGCACTGCGGCATCCACCGTTGAGGCACACACATGCCGGACGAAGCCACCGCGGCTTCTCAGCCACCGCCCACACCGCCCGCACTGACTGGCGCCCCGCTGCTCAGACACAGGCCGCGCACGCTCCTCCAGACACTTATGCCGAGCCATGTCTCCTTTCCGTGCAAAATCCCGTCCGCATACCGTACATACCACTCGGGGCGGAGGCTCAGGCACATTGTCAGGCTCTTGGTAGGTGCTGCGCCACTCCGCGCGAGACTCACATGCAACATCATACCATGATGCCTCCACGCCACGGGCACGTAGATCTCGGACAGCGCAGTCCTTCCATCTGCGGCGTGGGCCATGTGCTGGGCGACGCTGCAAGAAGGAGCCAAACAGTACCTGTTTTGGGATGCGGTTGTCCGGCATCCGCGCCACATGCCCCAACCACTCCAACCGCCGATGTGCAATCTTGTCTTTAATCGTCTCGGAGTCTCCCCAGCGCACCAGCAGCTCTTCGTTGGTGATGTGTTCGTCCCACATTCGGCTTCGAGAGACCCCGAGGATGGATCGGATGCACCTCATGCTGAAGGTTGAGAGCTTCTGCAGGTCATGCTGAAGGGGCGTCCAGCACTCAGAGCCATACAACAGCAGGGACAGAACGCAAGCATTGAATACGCACCGCTTGGTGTGCATCAGCAGATGTGGATTGGAGAATACAGACCTCCGAAGAGCACCGCAGGCCCTGGAGGCTTGGGCAATCCTTGCGGCGATGTCCCGGGACGAACGGCAACCGCTGTCCACTACAGAACCGAGGTATTTGAAATGCGGTACGCATTCCACCTCCGCTTGACCAAGTTGGAGGGGAGCGCGGTCAGTAAGCGTGATGCCGGGGCCAACAACTACAAACTGAGTCTTCGTTGCACTGATGGTCAAGCCGAATCCCGACGCCACCTCGTGAAGACAGCACAATGCTGCCCCCGCTCCAGACCGAGTCGTAGCGAATAAACAAGAGTCGTCAGCAAACTGGGAATCTGTTAGGCAATGGTGTTGGTCGTCACGGCGGGGTTTACGGTATAAATCGCTGCTGTATGCTGAGCGGAGCTCGAAGCCAACCCCGTCAACTCTCCTGACGCGGTGTTGCCACTGGGTCATCACGGCCCACATAAAGATATTAAAAAGGACCGGCGCCATAGAGCACCCCTGGCGAAGACCATTGCCAATGCTGAACGGGTCTGATAATATGTTGTTGAACTGCACCGATGCTGACATGGGGTCGTGGAACGACCGGATGATGTTGATAAGCTTTTCTGGTACTCCCGCACGGCCGAGGACCTGCCACAGACACCCCCTGGGCACTGAATCATAGGCCTTCTTCAGGTCGATAAACACAAAAAATCCCTTGGCCTGATGTTCGATTGACTTTTCCATGAGCTATCGGACGGTGAAGATCATGTCAGAGCAGCCACGCCCTCGCCGGAACCCGCACTGGGACTCAGGGAGAAATTCCTCCGCGAATACCTGCAGCCTTCTCTGAAGGACACTCGCCAAGACCTTGCCGACCACATCCAGCAACGCAATGCCCCGCCAATTGTCGCACTGCGACAAATCTCCCTTCTTTGGAATGGGGATGAGGGTAGCATCCGCCCACTCCCGCGGAACGCAGCCATCTCGCCACACATCTCCAAACAGCTCCATGAGCTTGTTGTTGAGCTCCTCGCCACCGAACTTTAGCAACTCTGGCTGTATCCTCGATGAACCAGCAGCGGTGCCATTGCGAAGTCGAGAAATGGCCTTGGAGATCTCATGCATGGTTGGTGGTTCCTCAAGGCTCGACACTACAGGTCGCTGCTCAACGCAAGCCATGATATCGGGGTTGTACGAGCTCTCTGGGTTCAGGACAGATGTGAAATGCCTCTGGAACCGCTTGCATTGATCCTCAGTCGACTGGCACAGGTTTCCATTCTCGTCCTTAATGGCGGAAGTCTTGCACGGAGTTAATCCCTCACATGCAGCGTGGATAGCATGAACGCATTTCCAGACGACTGCCCCGTTGAAGCGCGCCTCTGTTGCCTCCTGTGCCTTATTCAAAATCCAAGCCTCTTTGGCATTTACAACGGCTGCGCGCGCTTGCGATCGAGCAGCCCCGAAGCTGGCCCAATACGTGTCGCCCCTCTGCTGACCGTGGGCAAGCCACTCCGCGTAGCACTCATTGCGGGCGCGCAGAAGGGGCTGTATGGTTGCAGAGTTGTCATCATACCAGTCGGCCTGACGGCGTTCGCTCGGGCCCAATACATCAGCGGCTGTGGCCACACACACACACACACACACAGGCACACACACACACACACACAGGCACACACACACACAGGCACACACACACACCTCACCTCACCTCAGACCTGCCCATCACGGAAGCGATGATAGCGAACAGCTATGTTAGACATAGCAACTTGTGCTGGGATTACACCATTCAACAGCTTGCAAGGCTGATGAATTGACCGCCACTATTTTTAGCCTGGTATCCACAACACAGCTGATTGAAGTGACTTTTTCTGGCCAGTGAATCCCTATTTTTCATTTTTTTTTCTTACACACACACACATACACACACACACACACACACACACACACACACACACACACACACACACACACACACACACACACACACACACACACACACCATTAGGAAACCAATGCCAACAATTAACATCTGCCATTGTGTACTTTGCGAGCACAACGTAAGGAAATCCAAGAAGAAGTAAACCAGTGTCCTGGAGAAGCAGTGACCTTGTGATGTCCTTACTCCACAATATGCATTCATTGTGATACATGCCGATTTGATCACATGCTTCAACTTACGTCCAGTCGTGCCGCATTGATATTCGTCTGTCTTGTCGGGACACTCAAAGAAAACGCCATTGCAGAACTTGGAAGAGGCCAGGCAGGTACCATCACGATATGGCTGGAAGCCACTCCTGCAAGTGAGGCCACTGTGCACACAAACGTCAACAAAACAAAATCAGTAACAACGCAAATGTAGAGTATCACATCTTTACCTATACTCAGCAGGCGAAGAAACAACACTTAAAAAGAACATGCCAAATAAACATTTCTTGCATGTACGTACAAAAAAGGTTAGGGTCAAGGTTAGGGTTAGCACAACAAATGCACACAGTGAGCGAGCAGCACTGACTACATTGCAGTACAGTCACGTACATGGTCCCAGTGTAGATCACAGAAGTCGCAGCAAAGAACATCAGTAACGTTACTTACATGTGCAGACCGGTGGTACACCATCCCACTTGCCACTCAGCTGGCAGGTGTGGGTGGCAGGTCCCTGGAGAAGGTATAGCTAGTAGCAGCCAAACGCAATCTGGCTGCCATAGCTGGTCATGCTGGCTCCCTGGATGTAGCCATTTGGTGGAGTCTGCTGGGTCAGACAGTCACACACGCACGCACGCACGCGCGCACACACACACACACACACAAGAAAGCAAGCAAGAAAGCAAATGAAATAGAACACAAATATTCGTCTTTCAAAGATATTCATCCAGTATCTAACAGCTGAGCAAAGGCCACTTACGAGTTCAGTAAGGGAGGAAGCATGTCTTTTGGTACCAAGACAGTGGAAAGGAAATCATTGAAGACTGAGGGAGTTGTAATGAGCTCTCCAGAGACCGACAGCAGTTTTTATGCCATCAACTGGTAAAGATTTGGTGGGGAAAAATGTGTCATACGTAGCAGACCAACTGACACTTCACTGGTGCTGCATTGGCACCTTTCACAGCTGTAAATCACCTTGCAGCTGAGCACACAGCCCATGTCACACTCCATAGGCTGTAGCCTGGCAGGCTGAGGTGTGAATACCATCCATTGCATCCAGAACACCTAGCTTACACTCATACACATGCAAGCCATGCAGTGGGGCTGCATGCCTGTCAACAGTGTGTGACACATGCATGCACATTCAGCCGCGATGCAGGAGTCACAGAACTATTTCACACTCTACACGCTCGTCTTACCTGGTGCTGCAGTGCCGCGTGTGCTAGTGCGGTTGCTCTCGTCGGAGCCATCCGGGCAGTCATACCACACACCGTCGCAGATCTTGGTGGTCGAGATGCAACCACCACTGCCACCGCACTTGAACTTGTGGTACTTGCAGGGAATATCAGGGACTGAAGATAAAAGAGAAAGAAAATGAACACATCCGCCAAGGGACACTTGTTAATGATACGCTGCTACAAGAGCATGCTTCGCTTATCTTTGCACAGCAGTAGCAATTTAATATCATTCAAATAGATAATCAACACAATACTTGGCCTGCCAGCCTGATAGCATGATGGCATGATAACATGATAGGAGGTATTAGGAAGTATTAGGAACACATGACAGTAGCATTGGCACCGCTTACTTGAGCATGTAGCAGGAACGCCGCTCCACGTTCCGGAGACGTCGCAGTAGCGCACGACGCTGCCCTGGAGTACGTAGGGTACATTGCAGGCGAAGAAGAGACCAGTGCCGGGCGTGAAACCTGTTCCGGTCACCTTGCCGTTGAAAGGCGCTGTCAGTGCTGTGCAGTTCTTACCTACAGGGGCCAGGGTAGGGCAGGGCAGCAATGTGCTGTCTGAATTTTTTATTGTTCAGACAGCACATTGCTAGTTTTAACATGTAATTGCCAGACTCAGATTTAGCCAGAAAACAAGTTAAAGTTTTTGCCGTAAGAAGAATGCAATGGCCATAATCTTTTTCGGCAAGACCAATGGTTGGATGCAGTTTGGTTGGTCCTTTCCTGCGGACTAGTCGACGCTGATGGGAGAAGTGGCACCCCCTGAGGCAGCTACGGATGCTAGAACTCTACAGCCAGACCAACACCAATGATAAAACAAAAGGATACACCACACCAGGAAGCAAGTCAAATAAAGATGTGTGAACAATGACCACACACCACAGAAAAGGACACAGAACAAAAACTCAATTACGGACACCATAGACACTGCAAAATCCAAACAGAAGTTAAATACCAACTCCCTGAGGACACTGAGCATGAGGCAAACGAGCAAGCAACCTCTTGCCGATGTTCCACCTTGTAACAACAATTTGCCGGGCCGCGCTGGCCACCGGACTGTATGGTAGGGGTATTACACCTGGACCTCAAGACCAACGGGCGAAGGAAAGCAGGCCGGGCCCAGGTAAATACAATGAGGAACACTGTATACAACTACAGAAATAACCCAAACCCATGCCAATCTGACCAACATACCTTCCCTGCGCATCCATGCCAGGCCCGTCGCACCGACTTTGGAGGTGGGGCGGCCATGCAAGGGGGTCCGGGGCCCTCCGCGGTAAAAATGTCAAAAATTGAAGCCAATTGCAAGCATTTCCGGGCATTTGGTGCCATTTCAGTGCAACTACAATGAAAGACTCCTTTATTCTGTAACAAACCACGGGGATCGGGGACGGGGATCGGGGATCGGGGACAAGGATTCTTCATTATTTGCCACGTTTGAGCTGAGCTGCGATCATTGCGCTTTCTTGCAGTGTGCTAAAAAAACAAGAACAAAAAAAACGGCCAAAAAAGTGGGGTGGCTGAGGCCACCCCAGCTGTGCCGGCCTTGCATGCCTGGTGTACGGTCTGAAAGATGAAAGATGGAGCTCTTGTATATACGGGCCCGGAAAGCCTGCTTCGGCTGCTCGGCAGCAGCTTCGTAGTGGTGGTCAAGGGTCGTAGACCGACGGATACGGATCAACTCCCCAGTGATCACACCTTTACCCATACTACGGGGGTGGTTACTACCGCAAGCAGATACAGGAAACGATTGGTGACCTTGAAATGAGGCTTCACCGCCATGTATCCCTTACTACGGAAAACTGTGGTTTCCAGGAAATCAATGCCATCATGTGCCAGTTCATGCGCATATTCGAGGGCCGAACACTTATTAATCCTGTCTAAAGCGCGCTGAACTTGACCTTCGCAACCATGCAATGAAACAAAAATGTCACTGATAAAGCGTCTATAAACCTGAACCTCTAAACCCTCCCCCTCCAAGATCGGCAAAATGTACCGATTCTCCAAATACAGCATAACAATGTCGGCATAGACCACTGCTGCAGGCAAACCCATGGTAGTCCCTTGGATCTGCTGCAACAAATCGTTATAATACACGAACTCGTTAGTCTTCCGAATGACTGACATCAAGGAAGTCACTGCGGTTGTTAACCGTGTACGAAGGGCCGGGGGCATCCACCTTGTATACCTGTGTGTGATATACCACGACAATGCCACGTGACCGAGCTCGTTGGGGATGTTGGTGTAAAGGCTGGTCACATCTATACTCAAAAATAAATGATCGTCCCGCACAGGCAAACCTTCTACCAAGTTGATGAAATCCGTAGTTCAGGCCAGAACAGTACTTTCCTCACGTACATACGGGTTCAGTAGAAAGTCAATGAACTTAGCAGGATAGTAGCCAGGACTATTCAGACTAACAATAGGCCTAACCTTCAAGGCACAGGTCTTATGTGTTTTGAGAAGTCTCCTGAAAACGGGCATGCGCCCCCGGTGCGACTAAGAACAGTGACATATATTAATGGTCATACGATGCTCAATGCGATGCCTAGTCATGGTGAGTAAACAATTGACTCGGGTCGCGCACACGAAGTCTCAACACAGCCTTGAGCCTGTTGGTTGCCATCCGCAGTCTAGCCACATGTTCATCTAGCCCCTCAGGCAAAAAACCAGTCATTTATAATGTTTGGCATTGTGATGCTGGGCACGACCTATATCATCATAGTGAGATCAGTCCAGGACTACTATCACAAAGACTGCCTTTGAATATGCCTGAGTCTGATCGCGTTCTAGCTCCCAAACTATGTGCTGCATGTGTACACTCCGCCTATGGTTAGTCTACTCAAGAACAACGCCTGGAGAGGTTCATTGGGGGCATGATGTCCCCCACTCCATCCCCCCTACACCTGAAGTACCGGTATTGCCCCTCCCCCCCCCCCAAATAAAGTACAGGACACAGATGGAGCACTGGGGAGCACGTAGCAGTAGGCGAAGTTGACGATGCCAGTGCAGACACACCTCACCACACTGGCACGGTCATATGGTCTCCAAGGAACATAGCTACCAGAGAACACACAGAATAGGAGTATATAGTGCTATCCCGGAGGATAGACAACCTCCTATACAAAAATACCTACTGATAGAGTTCTGTGTAGAGACTGTAGACCCTATGTGCACATATGTGTGGATGAGTACTAGTAAACGGACAGCTAACCCTAGTCTAAGTAAAATAAATGTAGAATGTAGACCCTGGGCAAAACTTGAAATAAGTAAATAAAAATAATAGCAACACATGAGGGAACTCGGATGGAGAGCCAAGGATAAGTTTTAATATTAAAAAAAGAGGACCATAAGTTTACGAGTTATCCGTTTTTTCCAACACTAATGGGTATAAACGTGATGCAGCTAAGCATCAGGTCGTTGAATGTCATGATCTCATCAGTCAGTTTTTGCGCTGATTGTTGCACATTTTTGACTCAGCAGTATTCTGCATGTAACCGTTAGTTTTGGACAAAACGGATAACTTGTAAACATGAGGGAACACTCATCCTTACCCAAGTCCCAACGTCAGCACTCGGTGCCGCTCCGAACCAAGAGGAACATTGGAGAGATCGTCCATCAGCTCCTCTCTTGTCCTGCGATCAAATCGCCTAATGCTAAAACACAAGAAGATAGGAAAGCCAAGTAGAATAAATAAATCAATAAAATAATAAACAAACAATACAAGTTTGAACAGCTGCAAACGTAATGGACGATCCGAACAAGACCAATGATATACCTAGAAATTCTAGAAGGCACTAGGAAACATCCATACCTGCTCAAACTGAAGAGGACAACATAGAAGAAGGTAAAAGAGGGCACTACTCAAGTGTTGCTGGGATAGCTATGGTCTTTGCTATGCTATTTATTTGCAGTCTGATTCATCTGAAAAACGAAGTTTCAACTTTCAAGCATTTAATTTACAGTCCTACCCTCGTTAGTATGACATCGGTTGCAAGACAAACCTCATTAGTAGACAACGATCCAAAATCCCATGAATCATTAGCAGTCGTACATGCAAGTCCGGATAAGAGATAATTCGTTTGTAGACCAAATTCGTTGCAACGTCCCCTTCAGCTGTCCCACAGGTTTGAATTCTCATTACAAGAAAAAGCGGATGGCCAAGGATAGCTCGATTGATATTTCATGTTGTCTTGTATCGGGGTCCGATGAAACATTGTCTGATAATGGGTTGTCTTGTACAGGGGTCTGGTGGAAAACACTGTCTAATAACAAGGAAACATCAGTTCTGATGTGGACACAATATGGATGATGCAAAGCAGCAGAAAAATGTACTCGTTATCGGACAAAAAAAGTTGATACCCCCAGGGTTGTCTCCTAACAAGGGTAGACCTACAAAATAGTGGTTGCGACTTCGGCGATGATTGTTAGGAAAGGGTTTGCTCTCAACATTGGAGCTCACGCTATTCCGCCGCCTTGACTTTACACTTGACTGACTGACAGCTGCCACCCAGAGCACATGAAAAGTCCATCCAACCTTCCACTCGGAAAACCTGCAAGAAGGGACCACTCCCTGCTCAATACACAGTGTTTCGGGAAAATTAACCCTCATCAGTCGAGTTTGAGTAGGCTGAGGAATATTGTTCCTGAAGAGCACCATTTATATACCGTAAAGTCGTGGATAAAAGCCGGGCTTATAAGCACATAAGCCGCTTCCTGCATCAGGCTTCAATGCAAACCAGGCTTGTATGCACCACTGATATTTTTGCCAGGCTTGTATGCACATCGGCCGATCCGGGCTTGCATAGAAGCCAGGCTTCTACGCGCGACACGCGTAGATTTACCACTGACTACCGGTTTTTACTATGCACTGTACATAGCGCATGCACTCTTGACCTACCCGATCCGCGCTTGCATAGAAGCCAGGCTTCTACGCGCGACAGGCTTATATGCATTGACCCGTTCGATTTCCAGGCTTCTATCCGCGATGTGCTTGTATGCAAACCCGGCTTTTATCCGCGACTTTACGGTAGTGCTCTCCAGGTCCAAACATCACCAGGGATACAAACTCACAGAGACGCTCCGTTTGCAGCGCAACAAACACCTCGTGAGCACCAGATAGCAGTGCGAGTCAGTGTCGCTCCTGGACGGTGAGAGCTGTATATTGACACAGAGAGAGAGAGAGAGAGAGAGAGAGAGAGAGAGAGAGAGAGCGGGGAAAAGAGAGAGAGAGAGAGAGAAACAGAGAGAGAGAGAGAGAGAGAGAGAGAGAGAGAGAGAGAGAGAGAGAGAGAGAGAGAGAGAGAGAGAGAGAGAGAGAGAGAGAGAGAGAGAGAGAGAGAGAGAGAGAGAGAGACACACACACACACACACACACACACAGACAGACAGGCAGACAGAGATCCGGGATGTGACATCATCATGACATCGGCCGTTGCTGTGTATGTTGGATCCAAGGTAACGAAAAGACGACACATGGGCAATCTCCATGGCTCGAGTCGCGAGCGGCTCTAGATCGTCATTAGAGGTGTTGGGGCCAGAAACCATAAACTTGGTTTGGGTGGGGGGGGGGGGGGGCACACGCACACACACACACACACACACACACACATGCACGCACACACCTGACCTTTGACCTTTGACCTTTGACGCCCATCGCCGGAGGCGATGATAGCAATGCTACGGCAGAAGCCATAGCAACTTGTGCTGGGATTACACCATTCAACAGCTTGCAAGGCTGAAGAATTGACCGTCACTATTCAGCCTGGTCTACACCATACAGCTATTTGGAGTGACATTTTCTGGCCAGTGAATCCCTTTTTTTGGTCTTTTTTCATTTTTTTCATTTTTTTTTCTTTTTTTTCCCGCACACACATCACACCACATACTCCGGCATGCACTGGCTGTTGGTAACCACCCAGGAGAATGAAAGAGAAGTCAGGAAGAGTCTGAGAAAGAGAAGAAAGACGTGTGTGACCATAATCGTCGGGAATCGAACCCGCAATCTATCGATTGGAAATCGCTGCACATACGCACACACACACACACACACACACACACACACACACACACACACACACATACACATCCACACACACACACACACGCACACACATACACATACACACACACCTTCCTTCCTTCCTTCTTCCGCTGCCATGACTGACTACGTGGCCCCATACGGGGTAGACCAGGAGACGTGCTGTCCACCGGGCGGGGAACGCCATACTCAGCGCGCGCGGGCCGCGCGAACAGCGTTACACTTGTGCCTCGCAATATCCTGTGGCCGACGAAAACTGCACGCACAAGTGCCACAAATGAGGGGCTTCGCCACAGGCTCCATGCGGGACTGGACAATAGCGTCGACAGCATCACGGCAGCATCACGGCAGGTGACCCGCCATCCCTGTCGATCTTGGACGATGTCACCAAGCTGCTCCAGAGGAACGCCAACACACACACACACACACACAGACACACACACACACACACACACACACACACACACACACACACACACACTTTGTACCATGTATATGCCCGTCACAAGAAAAGCACGCAAAGTTGTGGAAGTCAGGTCTCGCTGGACCAACCAGAATGGAGCTGCTACGGGCCTGAGCACGCAGCTTTCTCCATGTTGCAGAAGGCAATGCAGTGCTGCAAGTGGCAGGCAATCCTACGTGAAAAATTGCCACATACACCTCCATATTGATAATTCCAACGAGAGAGCTCAGTTGAAAGCTCAGGGCCCTCACTATGCATTTTTGCCTAGGTTATCATGCATTATGCGATAGCAATAACTTGTGCCAACAGTTTTATTCGGCTGAAATAAAGGATACCAATAGACCCCACTTGTACTTGGCTGAAATAAATTGTTCATTGTTGTTATTGCATTTAGTTTTTCATTTCGATATCGCACGAATAAAGAGCGCTTGGGCTTGAAGGCTAGAGAGGGCTTGACCGCCCAGGAGCCCTCGCTATGCTTTATAAATGCCTAGGTCATCATGTGTGTTATTCGAACTGATAGAAACGTCTTTGCAATACAAAAACATGTGCATGACAATCAAAACTTTAGTTCATAAACGCACGTCGATACATAACTCAAAACTCAAACTCTCAGACAGGTACATTCTACCAAGTAAAAGTAAATATAATAATAGATTACGCTATGGTACTAGCTTATTTCATTTTTTCAAGCCCTGTTTCAACATGTAGCCAGCAGTCTTTGCCAGAATGGTATGGAACATCAACGGAATAGGGCCAGGCTGGTGCGTAACATGATGAACAAGTTCGAGCATGAGAGCATGTATTTTCTCCTGCTGAATGGATGCCTGTGCAGCGGTCTCTAGCTGTCGACGCGTCTTGTCACGAAGGCGGTGAGTCTCCAAACGACGGGATATTTGCTCCGTCGTTTCTTGCTGTTGGCATAGCCTTTCGCAAGCACGGCGACTCTCGAGGCGGCGGGACCTCTCTTCTCCCTTCTTCTACTCTCTGTGTAGGCACTACTGCCGACGCCGTCTGCTCAGAGCTTTAACACTGTCACCCCTGTCATTTTGCTCTTCCTCATAGTCCTCTTCTAATTATCTCAGCATTCTATTTATACAACAACTACGACCATTAAAACCGTGCAATCTACCTGATCCTTACATTCCCAGCCCATTAGTACCACACCCCTAAACTTTCGACCGATAGTATGATACTTTCTATGGTCTTTTGAAATCAAACCGCGACCATTACAATAATGCGATCTAAACCATAATGAGCGTTAGCATGCTAACGCAAGTTAGCAGGCAGCCCAGCAAGCCGGCCCGACCTGCACGCATGCGCGAGTCACATGGTCATGCGCCCTCCAAGATCCTGTACAATGTCTCTTGCATGTCATTGCTGTTTTCGACTTTCGAGCATGCAACTTGCGGAACATGCGTTCCCAAACAATTTCCTCCACAATTGTGCTCGCCCCGGTGTATCTTGCTAAGCTCAATGTTAAAAGTGCATTCTGCCGAATTCCCGTCCGCCCGGAGGATTGGTCCTTGTTGATCCGCTGGCAGGATCAATACTTTTATGAGAGTGCCCTGCCCTTAAGACTATTACACTCCAGTCCAGCTATATGGAACTCTGTCGCATCCGCCAGTGAATGGATTATGTGCTAGCAGTTCGCACTCCCACGCCTGTTGCATTACGGGGAATATCTCAACTAACGTTACTTCCTCAGTGCATGCTCTGGTCTTGTGTTAGCTTGCCAGCAATTCGCTATTCTGCTCCGAGCGTTTACATACTTCGATGTTTCTCTGGCCCCAGCAAAAGTGGAGGGTCCAGCTCAAGTCCTGACGTTATTGGGATCATCCCGTTACGGGGACCCGGAGTACCTCGACTAACGTTTCTGTCTCCATGCATGCTCTGAGCGCTTGATGTTATGGCCTGGAGAGCACGATGAAAGTGGTGCTCTTCAAGCGCAGTATTTCTCAAGCTCAACTGATGACAGATAAATTCCACGAAACACTGTGCATTGAACAGGGACTGGTGCTTTCTTGCACGTTTGCCGGTCGAAGGCTCAATGGGTATGGCGTGTGCCCTGGATGACAGTCGTCAAGCCGTCAACTGGCGTCGAGTGTCAAGCCGAGTCACTGACAATTCACTGACACTGACAGACTCAGTGGATAGCACGATCTTCAGTCTAGGGAGCAACCAACAGTTTCCATGGTTACGTTCCTTGTATTGTTGTTTTGTCTTGTTTGATGACGTCAACAGAATACGTATCTAATATTGACTGAGTACGAGGTCAATATAGGAAATAAAAGCCGAGTAAAAGCCCGAGGCAAAGCCGAGGTCTTTTACGAGATTTTTATTTCCTATACTGACCAAGTACGAAGTCAATATTAGATTTATCACGACAAACAGTCCGTATTTCAAATTCCAGAACGATAACCTCATGAATCCCGGTTTTATGATTGAACAACTGTTGCACCACCACCTACTCATGCAGTGACAATGCTGCACTAGGCACCGTTCAACTGCGCAACCCCTAAGCAGTCAAATATAAGCAGTCAATATAGCCCTAAGGAGTGAAATATGCAGGAATATTTGACTTCTTAGGTATCGAAAATCAATGGGAGTCAATACTAAGAGAGTGATAAAGGCATAATATTATCTGCCTACTCGCCACTCGCCAGTCAGTTTGTGGTCGGCCACCCAGCTAGCCAGGCAGGCTAGCTGTCCATGATCCATGTCAGCTTCATTTTTATGCGCTACTAGTACTGCACTGGGTACTGGAGGATTGCTTTCCGAAATGTTTACGAACGGGGCGTTTTCGGCACGCGGCTGCGCCGTTTGTGGTACTGGTGCAGTGGTGGCCGATTGCGATCAAAACGTTCACCACCTAGTGTTGAGGCGAGAGAGAGCTCTTCATGTCTGTACTTGTAGGTCCATGACATGTTTTTTTTTTTTTTTTTTCTACAAAATCCACATATCTCCAGACACTGGGGTGAATGATGGAGTGTGGTGGTGGGGCCCATTAAGCTCCGCCGACCAGAGGTCTCGGCTTCATAGCTCCATGGACGCGTGTCATTGTATTTGTACTACTACTACTAGACTGCAAACAGGGAGCCGGTGAGAACGGGAATGCATACGGTACCCAGTGTGGAACTGGACTACACTACAAGTCTGTACTGTAGTCTACAGACTACACACACACACACACACACACACACACACACACACACACACACACACACACACACACACACACACACACACACACACTCAATGCAGTGTACGCCTAACGCCATAACAAGGTGCTGAACACTCGCAGACACAATCAAACACTCAGTTGCGAGAGCAAGACGATTGTGTGTTACACTATTATATTAGTGCAATGGCAAGGTTCAACTTTGAGACTCAGCTCCAAGAGAGACTTGGTGTCCCAGACTCGATTTGGCTTGGATTCGTCCAAGTTGACCTGAACAAACCCGAGATAGGCCGTGGTTCGGATGCCACTGTGTATACAAGTGAGTTGGAGGGTCTCCCTGTTGCTGTGAAGGTCTTACATAGTATTTTACTCCAACAGGGCAATGTCGGGCGTGCAGCTCTTTTGCAGCGATTCGGCACTGAGTGCCTAGTCATGCGCCGACTGCAACATGAAAGAATTGTGCGACTCCTGGGATCCGCATTGCTCCCAATCAATCTCCGTGTATGGTGGTAGAACTGATGGCCGGCTCGCTATTTGATCGAATTGGAGTTGAGCCAAGAGAGCCATTCGCTCAAAGCCTTCAGTATTTAGTCGACGTGGCAGAAGGCTTGCGCTTTCTACACGGCAAGAACATTTTGCACCGCGATTTGAAACCAGGTAACATCTTGGGCACGGCAGGGCGAGCCAAGAAAGCTGATGTTGGTTTGACCCGCACTCTTCATGGTAGTCAAGGTGCAGACGTCAGTCACGGCTTTGACCCGGTGCCCCGGTACGCCTTATTTTATACCGCCAGAGAGCCTACAAGTAGGAACAGCATACGACGAGAAACTGGATGTGTTTTCTCTAGGAGTGGTATGCTGTTGCTGCTTGTGGGACGACCACCATCCCCAACTGAAGCTACTGTTCTCCTGGAAAATGGAACGCGGAGATCAGTTCCGCAGGGTCGCCGACGCAAGGCAGACCTGGATCGACTGGGCTCAGATCACCCACTACATTCTCTAATCTTGTCGTGTCTGCATGACAATCCTGGGTCTAGACCCACATCGGCTGATGTTCACATGCACTTACTGCAGACCTCACCTCACTCTATGCCTATGATAATGGTATGGATGTACTCACATAGTATTACATGACTTTGTACTCACTGTGCTGTACTGTTACCATACAGCCTAGCTGGGTATACATGAACTTTAGCCTGCCTGCGCGTGAAATCCAAAAAATCCTCGTGTTCTGGCCTATGCAACGAATTAAAATTCCCCCGAATAAAACAATTAAGTGCGGGAAACAATGCAAGCCGTGACTGCGGCTTGCATTTTTTGTATCAAGCAGCGAAGCGAAAGCTGGTGATGAGCCGCGGCCTCGCTGGACCAGCTCGTAATGATGACGTTTCATGCCGTGGATGATGTGCGGCGGAGCGGCAGTGGAACCCAGCCCTTAGGCAACTGAAATTTGTCATTAATTTGTTTATGCTGCATAGATGGAGAGCTGCACACTCTGGTTTATGGACTCTCGCCTACAGTGTAGTCGTACTGCTAGTGTACTGGCATTACAGAAGACACGATAAACGAGAACATAATTATGGCGAGAAAGTAATTACTGGCTAAGAATTGCCCTAAGACTTACCGCTTCTCAGTGCTCCATACCAGGAAGTAGTACAATACCTACTCCCTGCTCCATACGAATGTTTTCTCCTCATTATTCTCTGCATCCTTTACCCCAGGAGTCTCGTCCATTTAGCGGCTCAAATGCTTGAGCTCCGGATAGCGGAAAATAGCTCGTCGTCCATTAGCGGCTCTAATAGTACCTGGTCTGAAGTGTCGCAGTCTAGCAACTATGATTTTTTCCAGGAGAGTAAGGGTTGCAAACCCAAAGAGACCCTAAGCTTCGTCTATCAAACAAAACAATTGCCCTAAAAAATGGAAGAGGAAAAGAGTGAGCGAGCTAAGCTGGTCGCGAGCTGGTCTGAGCGCGCTACTTTTTAAAAAATAGAAGCTGAAAGCCATCAAAGTCAAAGCATTCTGGCTAGCGCGTTTGTGTATGTCAAGAGCGCTAGCGCGCTAGTCCCAGCAAACGCTCGCAGGCCAGAGTTAGCGCTATTTGTGCTGTTTGCCGCACGCGGCAGCTGGATGGATCACGTGATCCAAGCTGACAAATAAGGTCCGATGGTTCAGCTACATTGAGCCACAAGCGACAAGAAGACCGGACACGACGAGGTAAACTGAAGAAAAAGACTAACATTTATGGCAGCATACGAGCATGCGCCCAAACAAAACATAACGCATGACAATGACGTAACCGTTACTTGGATATGTACAAACTATACATGCAACCAAAACCAGTCAAATACGAGTCAAAGCAGAACGCAAAACAAACCAAAATAAACGAAAGGACCACAACAAAAATGAGCCATGAAAAGTCTTTCTACCGATACACAACATATTCCCCACCAAAGACCTTTTCAGGGCTCTACGAGGACCGCGAACACTGTGCCATATGCGGATACGCCGCAAGCGTACTAATCAAACTAACTACAAGAGGCAACAAATAAACAATCGACACGCCAACAAACTCCAACGAAAGTCAACGTCCGACCAGGGACAAACAAATCAAACTCAAACAAATCGAGCAAAAAAAACTATTCAAACAACTCGAGCAAACCGAACTAACAAACAAACTCGAGCAAAACAAACCACTCAAACAAATCGAGCAAACCAAACCACTCAAACAAATCGAATCAAACTAATCAACAAATCACAGCAAGAGCACCTTCTAACTCCGCGTCACACTCACATGGGGTTATTTGTTCACGATGCGTTTTCCTTCGCACCGTCCTGGTCGTAGGAACCAGCCACTCCTCGCAGACGTTTATCCGTCTTCGTCTGCCCTCAGCGCATTCAGCTCCAACGACTTCCGCCGTACCAACCTCGTCGTCTTCACCAGCCACCTCGCGGGACGTCCCTGCCCTCAGCGCATTCAACTCCGGCGGACCAGCCACTCCTCGCAGATGTTCATCCATTTCATCTGCCCTCAGCGCATTCAGCTCCGACGAGCCAGCCACTCCTCGCAGACGTTTCCTCGCTCAGCGCCTTCAGCTCAGACGACGTCGTTTTGGTGATTTGTTCTCGATGCGTTTTCCTTCGCACCGGAGTTCCTGCCAGTTCCTCGTCTCCCTGACAATCCTGGCGTGGTCGCCAAATTTCGTGCACTCGCACATGTTGTCGAGGCGTCAGGGGCCCAGCCTCCCTGCCCATCCGACCCGCCACACACAACAACGAAACTGAACTGGGAGTTCTACATAATTTCTTGACAAGACGGAGACGGACAGACAAGAAGACCGGACACGACGAGGTAAACTGAAAACTGAAGAAAAAGACTAACATTTATGGCAGCATACGAGCATGCGCCCAAACAAAACATAACGCATGACAATGACGTAACCGTTACTTGGATATGTACAAACTATACATGCAACCAAAACCAGTCAAATACGAGTCAAAGCAGAACGCAAAACAAACCAAAATAAACGAAAGGACCACAACAAAAATGAGCCATGAAAAGTCTTTCTACCGATACACAACATATTCAGCTCAGACGACGTCTGACTTCGAATCAGAAGATTGTGGGTTCGTGTCCCATCGTGGTCGCCAACATAATTTGATCCAACCGACAACAAGCTCACACAACTCAGTTTGGGATATTTACAGGATACAGGAACAATATGATACAGGTGAAACAAGAGAGAAAGAAAACTATCCGTCCATCACGGAAGGAACAACGACTGACTAGAAAAGGAAAATATCGAAGAAACAAGTAGCGCAAGCGAAAGCCAAAACGCTCTCCTCAGCAGAACGTGCACATACACGTGCGCCTACAAAGCACCCACAGCAGCGCAAACGACGCCAACGTACTACTACACTAATCTACACTAATTTACATGCATCAAATAAGGATTCCAAAACAAGCAACCGAAAAAGTAGCCAGCTCTGCAGAAGGATCCGCGACTGAGTACAGTCCGCTTAGCCATGGGACCTCATGACGTCAACCAAACAAAAGACACAGAAAAGACGTGTCAGATAAACAATAAATAAACCAAACGCAGATTCAAACAGCAAACTAGTAAACTAACGATAAACTAGTAACACTGAGACAATTCGACTGTCACAAACTGTGCAACAAATCACATGCAAGAAGTCCTTTCACTTTGTCCACCGCTCGTTGCGTGACATCACTCCCCACCAAAGGACTTCCTGGGGATCACAATCCTAAACAAACGAATGCACGAACACCACAATCGACTCTGGTATTCCGGACCTCACAATGAATACGACTGCGTGCCAAACACCGCTGATCATCGTCGCTGTACTCTTCCCTGAGCATGTTACCCAGGCGCTGCATCCTGCGACTGACATTCCCTCTTTTCATCAACTTGATGGCTTCCGGCACATCACTTTCTGGCGGTCGTTGGTTACCCTTCCTCCGTGCAACAACTAGGCACTGCGTTTCAAACCGCTTCGCTGGGTTCTCACGCGTATTGTTCGCTACACGTGGTGGCTCCTCCATCTGCCACCGCCATTCCATTTTCGCCTGGATACAGGCCACCGACACAGTGCATCCGGCTTTTGTGTCCAATGCGCTGTTGCCATTGACGACCTTCATTTCCGTCTCCACCTCAGCCATATCCATGACTGACACTCCAACGCACTGTCCACTGTGCTGGGTTGTTGGAGCGACGGACCGATTCTCCACTGACGCTCGTCGTCCACGCGCCTCTTGGTCAAACACAACCGTTGTTTCCTTGTACCTTGGAAACGTAATCCTGGTACTTGTACTTGGGACTGTCATTACCCCCACAGCACTACTGTCCACTAGACCACAAGTAGACGCAGCCTCCGCCGCAGAGCGCTCCCCTCGCAACTCCGCTTCGGCCGCTCGGAACGCATGCTCCCGTTGAGCACGCGCCTCCTCCCATTGGATAGCCTGCTCCCTTCGAGCGTTGACCTCCTTCACCTTTTTCTCCACGTACTGCGCGAGTCGGCTCCCCTCGAAACCCAGGGCCTTACCAACTCGCAGCAACCGCTCCTCCAACAGCAGTCCCCCCGCGGACTCTGCCGAGTATCCTGCGCCCTCACTGGCTCTCTCCTCGAGCATCGTGGCCACTTCCTGTCAGCGCCACTGGATCCAAACAGCGTATCTATCCTGGCGTGATCGCCATAATTTGATCCAACCGACAACAAGCTCACACAACTCAGTTTGGGATATTTACAGGATACAGGAACAATATGATACAGGTGAAACAAGAGAGAAAGAAAACTATCCGTCCATCACGGAAGGAACAACGACTGACTAGAAAAGGAAAATATCGAAGAAACAAGTAGCGCAAGCGAAAGCCAAAACGCTCTCCTCAGCAGAACGTGCACATACACGTGCGCCTACAAAGCACCCACAGCAGCGCAAACGACGCCAACGTACTACTACACTAATCTACACTAATTTACATGCATCAAATAAGGATTCCAAAACAAGCAACCGAAAAAGTAGCCAGCTCTGCAGAAGGATCCGCGACTGAGTACAGTCCGCTTAGCCATGGGACCTCATGACGTCAACCAAACAAAAGACACAGAAAAGACGTACGTGTCAGATAAACAATAAATAAACCAAACGCAGATTCAAACAGCAAACTAGTAAACTAACGATAAACTAGTAACACTGAGACAATTCGACTGTCACAAACTGTGCAACAAATCACATGCAAGAAGTCCTTTCACTTTGTCCACCGCTCGTTGCGTGACAATGACTTGTACAATGTCGCGTACATGCTATGCATGTACACTGCTACTATAAGTAGTGCTTACCCTAAGTGACAGTCATGACGGTACGTCTCACACCTCACACTCCCTACACGCACACTGTGCCGCCAGCTACATGACTCTGTACAGTGCAGTGATGCTTGCGCTAACTGACATGACTGTGACATAATTATTATTACCTCACACTCCATGATTGTGCACGCTGTCCCAGTCACACGTGCACTACTGGCACTGCGCCGGTGCTTTTCAACCTTACTGACATCAAGGTACTACTAGTACTACTCAGTAGATGATCTCACGTATCACACCCCACATTCTTGTGCGAACAACACTATCCCAGCTAGCTACATGTCACACTACTGCTGGCGCTAACTGACTGTGTTTAGGCTAGGCCTAGCCCAAATTTGCCGGCAATTCTTCCAGCAAAATATCGAAATTTCCCACGAAAAGAAATTGCCAGCAAATTCCGAGCAAAATATCGAAATTTACAGAGGATCCGGGTGTGTTTTGGCAATTATATTCTAATTTCTTTGGCTTCATTGGGCCAACGTCGTGCTGAAATAGCTCGTGCAGGTTGTCAGGGGTACATAAATTTGAAATCATGCTACAAAATCCGTAATACTGACACCATTTCCAGTTTTGCTTTCCTCATCAGAGTCACCATCCACTTTTAGTCTTTTACCAAAGTAGACGGTTCATTCGAAGCTATTTTTGCCACAAAGCAGGAGCAAAATGGAGCAAAATATCGGAAACGAAAGGCAATGCCAAGCAAAATATGGAAAGTGCTTGGGCAAAATTTGCCGGCAAAATATCGAAGCGCCCCGAGCAAATTTGGGCTAGGCCTAGTTTAGGCCCCCGTGTAATATGCCGGCATTTTTTTGAGCATTTTCGGTACAATCCGCGAACCCAGCACTTTGGGCTCGTGATGCAGCATTTTGGGGGAAACGGAGCACTTGGCCGTTGTGTATCAAAATTGGGAGAAGAAAAACTTCCCAAACAAGAACGTCACTTCCGCATTCCGTGGGTTAGCTTCTTGTTGAGTAGTTTATGAATTGTTTACCATGGCAGACTCGAGCAAGTCAAATATTGAGTATTTTCTGACTCCCTGGTTTTGGCGGCGTGTGCTGAGGATGACAAAAAAAGTGAGCATTTTCCGAGCATTTTCGGTACGGTTTGGGAGCATTTTCGGCAAGGTTTACGAGAATTTCCCAAAAGCATTTTCGGCAAAGTTTCGGGCATATTACACCGGGGCCTAACTGTGTTGCACTACTTCTCACACCTTGCACTCCACTATGCACACTGCCCTTGCTCTTCGAACTACACCTACATGACGATTGTATGCTAACTCTTTGAGTAGCACCGGCTGGCAGTTAGGCCCCC
>NC_088643.1:28077958-28080458 GCF_964019385.1 Sycon ciliatum
ATGAGCGCGTGAGAAGATGAACATGCAGTGCACAAGTGACGGTTCAGTAGTTTCAAGGCTGGGGGCTAATTTTGTCCCCAGCGTAGTAGAGACAGGGCCATTTTGAAAATCTCAAGGAAGAAGTGGTGCAAACGAATGTGACGATGAATGCTGTGCCATTCATAGCACCTACGGGTTTAGGTGTGACACTGCCAGCCGGTGCTACTCAAAGAGTTAGCATACAATCGTCATGTAGGTGTAGTTCGAAGAGCAAGGGCAGTGTGCATAGTGGAGTGCAAGGTGTGAGAAGTAGTGCAACACAGTCAGTTAGCGCCAGCAGTAGTGTGACATGTAGCTAGCTGGGATAGTGTTGTTCGCACAAGAATGTGGGGTGTGAGACGTGAGATCATCTACTGAGTAGTAGTACCTTGATGTCAGTAAGGTTGAAAAGCACCGGCGCAGTGCCAGTAGTGCACGTGTGACTGGGACAGCGTGCACAATCATGGAGTGTGAGGTAATAAAAATTATGTCACAGTCATGTCAGTTAGCGCAAGCATCACTGCACTGTACAGAGTCATGTAGCTGGCGGCACAGTGTGCGTGTAGGGAGTGTGAGGTGTGAGACGTACCGTCATGACTGTCACTTAGGGTAAGCACTACTTATAGTAGCTGTGTACATGCATGTACGCGACATTGTACAAGTCATGTAGCCTGGGATAGGGGAACATGTGCATGCACATGTATATGCACAATGTACGTCATGTACCTTGTACATGTATACATGACTGTCTATGCGTGAGTGTGGAAAATTTTCTAAGTCCAAGAAATTCTCCAACTCCCTATGGTGTAAACACGGAAAAGCCACGAGAAATTCACGGCGAACATCTTTCTTGCTGGTTCTTCTTGGAAACGGACAGAACTCAAAATTAGACAACTTTTGATGTACCGTACGACTCTGGGATCCGGTCTGGGAGGGTTCAAAAGGCGTACGGGAATTTTCGAAGGGTCGATAGATGATGCGGTGTGCAAGTGCAGTGCTACCTATGAGGGGAGGTGAAGGTGTTCGCGGCCGGGCTGTGGGAAATGTGCGTGCCCGTGCCGTATGGTCGAACACTCTCAATGCGTTGTATGCGCGCATCATTCACGCCTGGTGCTACTGGTGTATGGTCAGCTGCAGCTGTTGTTCTTTACAGCCAGCGGTACATCACGGTGCTTGTGCGTCGATGTGTGGATATTCGTGGAGAGGGTGACACCGACCAAACACCAACATATCACCTTTTCCTTGCAGTGCGATGCGCCATTGGCTTTGGGGAAGTGGCCCGTACCGGACTACATGCACACCCGTATATTATCCGTATATCCGTATATCCGTGTATCCCAATGGAAATGTCGAAGTTGCCACCTCTCTCACAAAAGGCCAAATACCTGACGGGGCTCGGTGTGAGTGGACCTCACTATAGGCAGGCAGGCAGGCGGGCGGAAATAGAGAACAATCAGAGCTGGCCCGGACCTGTTGCATCCCTACTACATCCCAATGTCCCTCTAAAAATTCCCAACAGGTCACCTCTCACAAACGGCCAAATCCATGACGGGGCCCGGTGTGAGGTGACCTCACCACAGGCAAGGGCGGAAATAGAGAAAAATCAGAGCTGGCTGGCCCAAACCTGTTGCATCTCACCATCTCTACATCCCACAAGCAGTTCCAAAGGGGTGGGCACTGCTCACAGTGGGCCAAATACCTGACGGGGCCCAGGTGACAGTTGATCACACCACGGGCAGAAACGGAAAAAGCGGGGAGATGGGAGAGATGGGAGAGATGGGAGAGATGGGAGAGATGGGAGAGATGGGAGAAATGGAGGAGATGGAGGAGATGGACAGCAGAGGGATACAGGATACAGAATACAGGATACGGGATACGGGGTACGGGATACGAGAGAAAGGTACGGGATACGGATAAAGGTACGGGGTTCCGGATACAGGGCCACTGTGGAGCGAAAGGTGAGTTCACCATAGGGAGTTGAGAATTTTGGACTTAGAAAAAAAACGACAGTTCACCATAGGGAGTTGGGAGTTCACCATAGGGAGTTAGGAGTTCACCATAGGGAGTTAGGAGTTCACCATAGGGAGTTGGGAGTTCACCATAGGGAGTTAGGAGTTCACCATAGGGAGTTGGGATTTCTAGGACTCTGCTGAAAAATGGTCAGTTCACCATTGGGAGTTGGGATTTCTGGGACTTTGCTGAAAAATGGTCAGTTCACCATAGGGAGTTGGGATTTCTGGGACTTTGCTGAAAAATGGTCAGTTCACCATAGGGAGTTGGGATTTCTGGGACTTTGCTGAAAAATGGTCAGTTCACCATTGGGAGTTGGGATTTCTGGGACTTTGCTGAAAAATGGTCAGTTCACCATAGGGAGTTGGGATTTCTGGGACTTTGCTGAAAAATGGTCAGTTCACCATAGGGAGTTGGGATTTCTGGGACTTTGCTGAAAAATGGTCAGTTCACCATAGGGAGTTGGGATTTC
>NC_088643.1:28087958-28090458 GCF_964019385.1 Sycon ciliatum
TCGAAAATTCCCGTACGCCTTTTGAACCCTCCCAGACCGGATCCCAGAGTCGTACGGTACATCAAAAGTTGTCTAATTTTGAGTTCTATCCTGTGGCCAAAGAAATATGCCCGAAAGAACCTCATGGCCAATTTCTCGTGGCTTTCCCGTGTTTACACCATAGGGAGTTGGAGAATTTCTTGGACTTAGAAAATTTTGGAATTTTGGATTTTTTTTTTTTTGGTTGAAAATGCTACCGATGATGATGATGATGATGATGTGAAGGTGAAATTTTGGATTTTTGGATTTTTAATTTTTTTTTGTTGAAAAAATGCTAGAGATGATGATCATGCGAGCGCGTGAGAAGACGAAATTTTTGATTTTTCAAACAAAAATTTTCTTTTTGAAAATGCTCGAGATGATGATGGTAATGAGCGCGTGAGAAGATGAACATGCAGTGCACAAGTGACGGTTCAGTAGTTTCAAGGCTGGGGGCTAATTTTGTCCCCAGCGTAGTAGAGACAGGGCCATTTTGAAAATCTCAAGGAAGAAGTGGTGCAAACGAATGTGACGATGAATGCTGTGCCATTCATAGCACCTACGGGTTTAGGTGTGACACTGCCAGCCGGTGCTACTCAAAGAGTTAGCATACAATCGTCATGTAGGTGTAGTTCGAAGAGCAAGGGCAGTGTGCATAGTGGAGTGCAAGGTGTGAGAAGTAGTGCAACACAGTCAGTTAGCGCCAGCAGTAGTGTGACATGTAGCTAGCTGGGATAGTGTTGTTCGCACAAGAATGTGGGGTGTGAGACGTGAGATCATCTACTGAGTAGTAGTACCTTGATGTCAGTAAGGTTGAAAAGCACCGGCGCAGTGCCAGTAGTGCACGTGTGACTGGGACAGCGTGCACAATCATGGAGTGTGAGGTAATAAAAATTATGTCACAGTCATGTCAGTTAGCGCAAGCATCACTGCACTGTACAGAGTCATGTAGCTGGCGGCACAGTGTGCGTGTAGGGAGTGTGAGGTGTGAGACGTACCGTCATGACTGTCACTTAGGGTAAGCACTACTTATAGTAGCTGTGTACATGCATGTACGCGACATTGTACAAGTCATGTAGCCTGGGATAGGGGAACATGTGCATGCACATGTATATGCACAATGTACGTCATGTACCTTGTACATGTATACATGACTGTCTATGCGTGAGTGTGGAAAATTTTCTAAGTCCAAGAAATTCTCCAACTCCCTATGGTGTAAACACGGAAAAGCCACGAGAAATTCACGGCGAACATCTTTCTTGCTGGTTCTTCTTGGAAACGGACAGAACTCAAAATTAGACAACTTTTGATGTACCGTACGACTCTGGGATCCGGTCTGGGAGGGTTCAAAAGGCGTACGGGAATTTTCGAAGGGTCGATAGATGATGCGGTGTGCAAGTGCAGTGCTACCTATGAGGGGAGGTGAAGGTGTTCGCGGCCGGGCTGTGGGAAATGTGCGTGCCCGTGCCGTATGGTCGAACACTCTCAATGCGTTGTATGCGCGCATCATTCACGCCTGGTGCTACTGGTGTATGGTCAGCTGCAGCTGTTGTTCTTTACAGCCAGCGGTACATCACGGTGCTTGTGCGTCGATGTGTGGATATTCGTGGAGAGGGTGACACCGACCAAACACCAACATATCACCTTTTCCTTGCAGTGCGATGCGCCATTGGCTTTGGGGAAGTGGCCCGTACCGGACTACATGCACACCCGTATATTATCCGTATATCCGTATATCCGTGTATCCCAATGGAAATGTCGAAGTTGCCACCTCTCTCACAAAAGGCCAAATACCTGACGGGGCTCGGTGTGAGTGGACCTCACTATAGGCAGGCAGGCAGGCGGGCGGAAATAGAGAACAATCAGAGCTGGCCCGGACCTGTTGCATCCCTACTACATCCCAATGTCCCTCTAAAAATTCCCAACAGGTCACCTCTCACAAACGGCCAAATCCATGACGGGGCCCGGTGTGAGGTGACCTCACCACAGGCAAGGGCGGAAATAGAGAAAAATCAGAGCTGGCTGGCCCAAACCTGTTGCATCTCACCATCTCTACATCCCACAAGCAGTTCCAAAGGGGTGGGCACTGCTCACAGTGGGCCAAATACCTGACGGGGCCCAGGTGACAGTTGATCACACCACGGGCAGAAACGGAAAAAGCGGGGAGATGGGAGAGATGGGAGAGATGGGAGAGATGGGAGAGATGGGAGAGATGGGAGAAATGGAGGAGATGGAGGAGATGGACAGCAGAGGGATACAGGATACAGAATACAGGATACGGGATACGGGGTACGGGATACGAGAGAAAGGTACGGGATACGGATAAAGGTACGGGGTTCCGGATACAGGGCCACTGTGGAGCGAAAGGTGAGTTCACCATAGGGAGTTGAGAATTTTGGACTTAGAAAAAAAACGACAGTTCACCATAGGGAGTTGGGAGTTCACCATAGGGAGTTAGGAGTTCACCATAGGGAGTTAGGAG
>NC_088643.1:28120458-28125458 GCF_964019385.1 Sycon ciliatum
TTGAAAATGCTCGAGATGATGATGGTAATGAGCGCGTGAGAAGATGAACATGCAGTGCACAAGTGACGGTTCAGTAGTTTCAAGGCTGGGGGCTAATTTTGTCCCCAGCGTAGTAGAGACAGGGCCATTTTGAAAATCTCAAGGAAGAAGTAGTGCAAACGAATGTGACGATGAATGCTGTGCCATTCATAGCACCTACGGGTTTAGGTGTGACACTGCCAGCCGGTGCTACTCAAAGAGTTAGCATACAATCGTCATGTAGGTGTAGTTCGAAGAGCAAGGGCAGTGTGCATAGTGGAGTGCAAGGTGTGAGAAGTAGTGCAACACAGTCAGTTAGCGCCAGCAGTAGTGTGACATGTAGCTAGCTGGGATAGTGTTGTTCGCACAAGAATGTGGGGTGTGAGACGTGAGATCATCTACTGAGTAGTAGTACCTTGATGTCAGTAAGGTTGAAAAGCACCGGCGCAGTGCCAGTAGTGCACGTGTGACTGGGACAGCGTGCACAATCATGGAGTGTGAGGTAATAAAAATTATGTCACAGTCATGTCAGTTAGCGCAAGCATCACTGCACTGTACAGAGTCATGTAGCTGGCGGCACAGTGTGCGTGTAGGGAGTGTGAGGTGTGAGACGTACCGTCATGACTGTCACTTAGGGTAAGCACTACTTATAGTAGCAGTGTACATGCATGTACGCGACATTGTACAAGTCATGTAGCCTGGGATAGGGGAACATGTGCATGCACATGTATATGCACAATGTACGTCATGTACCTTGTACATGTATACATGACTGTCTATGCGTGAGTGTGGAAAATTTTCTAAGTCCAAGAAATTCTCCAACTCCCTATGGTGTAAACACGGAAAAGCCACGAGAAATTCACGGCGAACATCTTTCTTGCTGGTTCTTCTTGGAAACGGACAGAACTCAAAATTAGACAACTTTTGATGTACCGTACGACTCTGGGATCCGGTCTGGGAGGGTTCAAAAGGCGTACGGGAATTTTCGAAGGGTCGATAGATGATGCGGTGTGCAAGTGCAGTGCTACCTATGAGGGGAGGTGAAGGTGTTCGCGGCCGGGCTGTGGGAAATGTGCGTGCCCGTGCCGTATGGTCGAACACTCTCAATGCGTTGTATGCGCGCATCATTCACGCCTGGTGCTACTGGTGTATGGTCAGCTGCAGCTGTTGTTCTTTACAGCCAGCGGTACATCACGGTGCTTGTGCGTCGATGTGTGGATATTCGTGGAGAGGGTGACACCGACCAAACACCAACATATCACCTTTTCCTTGCAGTGCGATGCGCCATTGGCTTTGGGGAAGTGGCCCGTACCGGACTACATGCACACCCGTATATTATCCGTATATCCGTATATCCGTGTATCCCAATGGAAATGTCGAAGTTGCCACCTCTCTCACAAAAGGCCAAATACCTGACGGGGCTCGGTGTGAGTGGACCTCACTATAGGCAGGCAGGCAGGCGGGCGGAAATAGAGAACAATCAGAGCTGGCCCGGACCTGTTGCATCCCTACTACATCCCAATGTCCCTCTAAAAATTCCCAACAGGTCACCTCTCACAAACGGCCAAATCCATGACGGGGCCCGGTGTGAGGTGACCTCACCACAGGCAAGGGCGGAAATAGAGAAAAATCAGAGCTGGCTGGCCCAAACCTGTTGCATCTCACCATCTCTACATCCCACAAGCAGTTCCAAAGGGGTGGGCACTGCTCACAGTGGGCCAAATACCTGACGGGGCCCAGGTGACAGTTGATCACACCACGGGCAGAAACGGAAAAAGCGGGGAGATGGGAGAGATGGGAGAGATGGGAGAGATGGGAGAGATGGGAGAGATGGGAGAGATGGGAGAAATGAAGGAGATGGAGGAGATGGAGGAGATGGACAGCAGAGGGATACAGGATACAGGATACAGGATACAGGATACAGGATACAGAATACAGGATACGGGATACGGGGTACGGGATACGAGAGAAAGGTACGGGATACGGATAAAGGGATTTTTTTTTTTTGGTTGAAAATGCTACCGATGATGATGATGATGATGATGTGAAGGTGAAATTTTGGATTTTTGGATTTTTAATTTTTTTTTTTGAAAAAATGCTAGAGATGATGATCATGCGAGCGCGTGAGAAGACGAAATTTTTGATTTTTCAAACAAAAATTTTCTTTTTGAAAATGCTCGAGATGATGATGGTAATGAGCGCGTGAGAAGATGAACATGCAGTGCACAAGTGACGGTTCAGTAGTTTCAAGGCTGGGGGCTAATTTTGTCCCCAGCGTAGTAGAGACAGGGCCATTTTGAAAATCTCAAGGAAGAAGTAGTGCAAACGAATGTGACGATGAATGCTGTGCCATTCATAGCACCTACGGGTTTAGGTGTGACACTGCCAGCCGGTGCTACTCAAAGAGTTAGCATACAATCGTCATGTAGGTGTAGTTCGAAGAGCAAGGGCAGTGTGCATAGTGGAGTGCAAGGTGTGAGAAGTAGTGCAACACAGTCAGTTAGCGCCAGCAGTAGTGTGACATGTAGCTAGCTGGGATAGTGTTGTTCGCACAAGAATGTGGGGTGTGAGACGTGAGATCATCTACTGAGTAGTAGTACCTTGATGTCAGTAAGGTTGAAAAGCACCGGCGCAGTGCCAGTAGTGCACGTGTGACTGGGACAGCGTGCACAATCATGGAGTGTGAGGTAATAAAAATTATGTCACAGTCATGTCAGTTAGCGCAAGCATCACTGCACTGTACAGAGTCATGTAGCTGGCGGCACAGTGTGCGTGTAGGGAGTGTGAGGTGTGAGACGTACCGTCATGACTGTCACTTAGGGTAAGCACTACTTATAGTAGCAGTGTACATGCATGTACGCGACATTGTACAAGTCATGTAGCCTGGGATAGGGGAACATGTGCATGCACATGTATATGCACAATGTACGTCATGTACCTTGTACATGTATACATGGCTGTCTATGCGTGAGTGTGGAAAATTTTCTAAGTCCAAGAAATTCTCCAACTCCCTATGGTGTAAACACGGAAAAGCCACGAGAAATTCACGGCGAACATCTTTCTTGCTGGTTCTTCTTGGAAACGGACAGAACTCAAAATTAGACAACTTTTGATGTACCGTACGACTCTGGGATCCGGTCTGGGAGGGTTCAAAAGGCGTACGGGAATTTTCGAAGGGTCGATAGATGATGCGGTGTGCAAGTGCAGTGCTACCTATGAGGGGAGGTGAAGGTGTTCGCGGCCGGGCTGTGGGAAATGTGCGTGCCCGTGCCGTATGGTCGAACACTCTCAATGCGTTGTATCCGCGCATCATTCACGCCTGGTGCTACTGGTGTATGGTCAGCTGCAGCTGTTGTTCTTTACAGCCAGCGGTACATCACGGTGCTTGTGCGTCGATGTGTGGATATTCGTGGAGAGGGTGACACCGACCAAACACCAACATATCACCTTTTCCTTGCAGTGCGATGCGCCATTGGCTTTGGGGAAGTGGCCCGTACCGGACTACATGCACACCCGTATATTATCCGTATATCCGTATATCCGTGTATCCCAATGGAAATGTCGAAGTTGCCACCTCTCTCACAAAAGGCCAAATACCTGACGGGGCTCGGTGTGAGTGGACCTCACTATAGGCAGGCAGGCAGGCGGGCGGAAATAGAGAACAATCAGAGCTGGCCCGGACCTGTTGCATCCCTACTACATCCCAATGTCCCTCTAAAAATTCCCAACAGGTCACCTCTCACAAACGGCCAAATCCATGACGGGGCCCGGTGTGAGGTGACCTCACCACAGGCAAGGGCGGAAATAGAGAAAAATCAGAGCTGGCTGGCCCAAACCTGTTGCATCTCACCATCTCTACATCCCACAAGCAGTTCCAAAGGGGTGGGCACTGCTCACAGTGGGCCAAATACCTGACGGGGCCCAGGTGACAGTTGATCACACCACGGGCAGAAACGGAAAAAGCGGGGAGATGGGAGAGATGGGAGAGATGGGAGAGATGGGAGAAATGGAGGAGATGGAGGAGATGGGAGAAATGAAGGAGATGGAGGAGATGGAGGAGATGGACAGCAGAGGGATACAGGATACAGGATACAGGATACAGGATACAGGATACAGAATACAGGATACGGGATACGGGGTACGGGATACGAGAGAAAGGTACGGGATACGGATAAAGGGATTTTTTTTTTTTGGTTGAAAATGCTACCGATGATGATGATGATGATGATGTGAAGGTGAAATTTTGGATTTTTGGATTTTTAATTTTTTTTTTTGAAAAAATGCTAGAGATGATGATCATGCGAGCGCGTGAGAAGACGAAATTTTTGATTTTTCAAACAAAAATTTTCTTTTTGAAAATGCTCGAGATGATGATGGTAATGAGCGCGTGAGAAGATGAACATGCAGTGCACAAGTGACGGTTCAGTAGTTTCAAGGCTGGGGGCTAATTTTGTCCCCAGCGTAGTAGAGACAGGGCCATTTTGAAAATCTCAAGGAAGAAGTAGTGCAAACGAATGTGACGATGAATGCTGTGCCATTCATAGCACCTACGGGTTTAGGTGTGACACTGCCAGCCGGTGCTACTCAAAGAGTTAGCATACAATCGTCATGTAGGTGTAGTTCGAAGAGCAAGGGCAGTGTGCATAGTGGAGTGCAAGGTGTGAGAAGTAGTGCAACACAGTCAGTTAGCGCCAGCAGTAGTGTGACATGTAGCTAGCTGGGATAGTGTTGTTCGCACAAGAATGTGGGGTGTGAGACGTGAGATCATCTACTGAGTAGTAGTACCTTGATGTCAGTAAGGTTGAAAAGCACCGGCGCAGTGCCAGTAGTGCACGTGTGACTGGGACAGCGTGCACAATCATGGAGTGTGAGGTAATAAAAATTATGTCACAGTCATGTCAGTTAGCGCAAGCATCACTGCACTGTACAGAGTCATGTAGCTGGCGGCACAGTGTGCGTGTAGGGAGTGTGAGGTGTGAGAC
>NC_088643.1:28145458-28147958 GCF_964019385.1 Sycon ciliatum
AGAAGATGAACATGCAGTGCACAAGTGACGGTTCAGTAGTTTCAAGGCTGGGGGCTAATTTTGTCCCCAGCGTAGTAGAGACAGGGCCATTTTGAAAATCTCAAGGAAGAAGTAGTGCAAACGAATGTGACGATGAATGCTGTGCCATTCATAGCACCTACGGGTTTAGGTGTGACACTGCCAGCCGGTGCTACTCAAAGAGTTAGCATACAATCGTCATGTAGGTGTAGTTCGAAGAGCAAGGGCAGTGTGCATAGTGGAGTGCAAGGTGTGAGAAGTAGTGCAACACAGTCAGTTAGCGCCAGCAGTAGTGTGACATGTAGCTAGCTGGGATAGTGTTGTTCGCACAAGAATGTGGGGTGTGAGACGTGAGATCATCTACTGAGTAGTAGTACCTTGATGTCAGTAAGGTTGAAAAGCACCGGCGCAGTGCCAGTAGTGCACGTGTGACTGGGACAGCGTGCACAATCATGGAGTGTGAGGTAATAAAAATTATGTCACAGTCATGTCAGTTAGCGCAAGCATCACTGCACTGTACAGAGTCATGTAGCTGGCGGCACAGTGTGCGTGTAGGGAGTGTGAGGTGTGAGACGTACCGTCATGACTGTCACTTAGGGTAAGCACTACTTATAGTAGCAGTGTACATGCATGTACGCGACATTGTACAAGTCATGTAGCCTGGGATAGGGGAACATGTGCATGCACATGTATATGCACAATGTACGTCATGTACCTTGTACATGTATACATGGCTGTCTATGCGTGAGTGTGGAAAATTTTCTAAGTCCAAGAAATTCTCCAACTCCCTATGGTGTAAACACGGAAAAGCCACGAGAAATTCACGGCGAACATCTTTCTTGCTGGTTCTTCTTGGAAACGGACAGAACTCAAAATTAGACAACTTTTGATGTACCGTACGACTCTGGGATCCGGTCTGGGAGGGTTCAAAAGGCGTACGGGAATTTTCGAAGGGTCGATAGATGATGCGGTGTGCAAGTGCAGTGCTACCTATGAGGGGAGGTGAAGGTGTTCGCGGCCGGGCTGTGGGAAATGTGCGTGCCCGTGCCGTATGGTCGAACACTCTCAATGCGTTGTATCCGCGCATCATTCACGCCTGGTGCTACTGGTGTATGGTCAGCTGCAGCTGTTGTTCTTTACAGCCAGCGGTACATCACGGTGCTTGTGCGTCGATGTGTGGATATTCGTGGAGAGGGTGACACCGACCAAACACCAACATATCACCTTTTCCTTGCAGTGCGATGCGCCATTGGCTTTGGGGAAGTGGCCCGTACCGGACTACATGCACACCCGTATATTATCCGTATATCCGTATATCCGTGTATCCCAATGGAAATGTCGAAGTTGCCACCTCTCTCACAAAAGGCCAAATACCTGACGGGGCTCGGTGTGAGTGGACCTCACTATAGGCAGGCAGGCAGGCGGGCGGAAATAGAGAACAATCAGAGCTGGCCCGGACCTGTTGCATCCCTACTACATCCCAATGTCCCTCTAAAAATTCCCAACAGGTCACCTCTCACAAACGGCCAAATCCATGACGGGGCCCGGTGTGAGGTGACCTCACCACAGGCAAGGGCGGAAATAGAGAAAAATCAGAGCTGGCTGGCCCAAACCTGTTGCATCTCACCATCTCTACATCCCACAAGCAGTTCCAAAGGGGTGGGCACTGCTCACAGTGGGCCAAATACCTGACGGGGCCCAGGTGACAGTTGATCACACCACGGGCAGAAACGGAAAAAGCGGGGAGATGGGAGAGATGGGAGAGATGGGAGAGATGGGAGAAATGGAGGAGATGGAGGAGATGGAGGAGATGGACAGCAGAGGGATACAGGATACAGGATACAGGATACAGGATACAGGATACAGAATACAGGATACGGGATACGGGGTACGGGATACGAGAGAAAGGTACGGGATACGGATAAAGGTACGGGGTTCCGGATACAGGGCCACTGTGGAGCGAAAGGTGAGTTCACCATAGGGAGTTGAGAATTTTGGACTTAGAAAAAAAACGACAGTTCACCATAGGGAGTTGGGAGTTCACCATAGGGAGTTAGGAGTTCACCATAGGGAGTTAGGAGTTCACCATAGGGAGTTAGGAGTTCACCATAGGGAGTTGGGAGTTCACCATAGGGAGTTAGGAGTTCACCATAGGGAGTTAGGAGTTCACCATAGGGAGTTGGGATTTCTAGGACTCTGCTGAAAAATGGTCAGTTCACCATAGGGAGTTGGGATTTCTGGGACTTTGCTGAAAAATGGTCAGTTCACCATAGGGAGTTGGGATTTCTGGGACTTTGCTGAAAAATGGTCAGTTCACCATAGGGAGTTGGGATTTCTGGGACTTTGCTGAAAAATGGTCAGTTCACCATAGGGAGTTGGGATTTCTGGGACTTTGCTGAAAAATGGTCAGTTCACCATAGGGAGTTGGGATTTCTGGGACTTTGCTGAAAAATGGTCAGTTCACCATAGGGAGTTGGGATTT
>NC_088643.1:28155458-28157958 GCF_964019385.1 Sycon ciliatum
CAAAGAAATATGCCCGAAAGAACCTCATGGGCAATTTCTCGTGGCTTTCCCGTGTTTACACCATAGGGAGTTGGAGAATTTCTTGGACTTAGAAAATTTTGGAATTTTGGATTTTTTTTTTTTGGTTGAAAATGCTACCGATGATGATGATGATGATGATGTGAAGGTGAAATTTTGGATTTTTGGATTTTTAATTTTTTTTTTTGAAAAAATGCTAGAGATGATGATCATGCGAGCGCGTGAGAAGACGAAATTTTTGATTTTTCAAACAAAAATTTTCTTTTTGAAAATGCTCGAGATGATGATGGTAATGAGCGCGTGAGAAGATGAACATGCAGTGCACAAGTGACGGTTCAGTAGTTTCAAGGCTGGGGGCTAATTTTGTCCCCAGCGTAGTAGAGACAGGGCCATTTTGAAAATCTCAAGGAAGAAGTAGTGCAAACGAATGTGACGATGAATGCTGTGCCATTCATAGCACCTACGGGTTTAGGTGTGACACTGCCAGCCGGTGCTACTCAAAGAGTTAGCATACAATCGTCATGTAGGTGTAGTTCGAAGAGCAAGGGCAGTGTGCATAGTGGAGTGCAAGGTGTGAGAAGTAGTGCAACACAGTCAGTTAGCGCCAGCAGTAGTGTGACATGTAGCTAGCTGGGATAGTGTTGTTCGCACAAGAATGTGGGGTGTGAGACGTGAGATCATCTACTGAGTAGTAGTACCTTGATGTCAGTAAGGTTGAAAAGCACCGGCGCAGTGCCAGTAGTGCACGTGTGACTGGGACAGCGTGCACAATCATGGAGTGTGAGGTAATAAAAATTATGTCACAGTCATGTCAGTTAGCGCAAGCATCACTGCACTGTACAGAGTCATGTAGCTGGCGGCACAGTGTGCGTGTAGGGAGTGTGAGGTGTGAGACGTACCGTCATGACTGTCACTTAGGGTAAGCACTACTTATAGTAGCAGTGTACATGCATGTACGCGACATTGTACAAGTCATGTAGCCTGGGATAGGGGAACATGTGCATGCACATGTATATGCACAATGTACGTCATGTACCTTGTACATGTATACATGGCTGTCTATGCGTGAGTGTGGAAAATTTTCTAAGTCCAAGAAATTCTCCAACTCCCTATGGTGTAAACACGGAAAAGCCACGAGAAATTCACGGCGAACATCTTTCTTGCTGGTTCTTCTTGGAAACGGACAGAACTCAAAATTAGACAACTTTTGATGTACCGTACGACTCTGGGATCCGGTCTGGGAGGGTTCAAAAGGCGTACGGGAATTTTCGAAGGGTCGATAGATGATGCGGTGTGCAAGTGCAGTGCTACCTATGAGGGGAGGTGAAGGTGTTCGCGGCCGGGCTGTGGGAAATGTGCGTGCCCGTGCCGTATGGTCGAACACTCTCAATGCGTTGTATCCGCGCATCATTCACGCCTGGTGCTACTGGTGTATGGTCAGCTGCAGCTGTTGTTCTTTACAGCCAGCGGTACATCACGGTGCTTGTGCGTCGATGTGTGGATATTCGTGGAGAGGGTGACACCGACCAAACACCAACATATCACCTTTTCCTTGCAGTGCGATGCGCCATTGGCTTTGGGGAAGTGGCCCGTACCGGACTACATGCACACCCGTATATTATCCGTATATCCGTATATCCGTGTATCCCAATGGAAATGTCGAAGTTGCCACCTCTCTCACAAAAGGCCAAATACCTGACGGGGCTCGGTGTGAGTGGACCTCACTATAGGCAGGCAGGCAGGCGGGCGGAAATAGAGAACAATCAGAGCTGGCCCGGACCTGTTGCATCCCTACTACATCCCAATGTCCCTCTAAAAATTCCCAACAGGTCACCTCTCACAAACGGCCAAATCCATGACGGGGCCCGGTGTGAGGTGACCTCACCACAGGCAAGGGCGGAAATAGAGAAAAATCAGAGCTGGCTGGCCCAAACCTGTTGCATCTCACCATCTCTACATCCCACAAGCAGTTCCAAAGGGGTGGGCACTGCTCACAGTGGGCCAAATACCTGACGGGGCCCAGGTGACAGTTGATCACACCACGGGCAGAAACGGAAAAAGCGGGGAGATGGGAGAGATGGGAGAGATGGGAGAGATGGGAGAAATGGAGGAGATGGAGGAGATGGAGGAGATGGACAGCAGAGGGATACAGGATACAGGATACAGGATACAGGATACAGGATACAGAATACAGGATACGGGATACGGGGTACGGGATACGAGAGAAAGGTACGGGATACGGATAAAGGTACGGGGTTCCGGATACAGGGCCACTGTGGAGCGAAAGGTGAGTTCACCATAGGGAGTTGAGAATTTTGGACTTAGAAAAAAAACGACAGTTCACCATAGGGAGTTGGGAGTTCACCATAGGGAGTTAGGAGTTCACCATAGGGAGTTAGGAGTTCACCATAGGGAGTTAGGAGTTCACCATAGGGAGTTGGGAGTTCACCATAGGGAGTTAGGAGTTCACCATAGGGAGTTA
>NC_088643.1:28165458-28167958 GCF_964019385.1 Sycon ciliatum
ACACGAAAATCGCCTTCGTCCACGCTGTAACTGTTTCGGCTACGACCCCTACGACCCATCAAAGTGGTATCGCAGGGCACCACTCGCATGTGATTACATCCGAATGAAATCGCCACCGAACGCTCAGCCGATGAGAAGTGCACCCGAAAACCCTGTAGACACCGTCTGACCAGTTTTTACACTGATCGATGCCATCCGGCTCCAGACTCATAACTCCTCATCCCCCCTCATAGGTAGCACTGCACCTGCACACCGCATCATCTATCGACCCTTCGAAAATTCCCGTACGCCTTTTGAACCCTCCCAGACCGGATCCCAGAGTCGTACGGTACATCAAAAGTTGTCTAATTTTGAGTTCTATCCTGTGGCCAAAGAAATATGCCCGAAAGAACCTCATGGGCAATTTCTCGTGGCTTTCCCGTGTTTACACCATAGGGAGTTGGAGAATTTCTTGGACTTAGAAAATTTTGGAATTTTGGATTTTTTTTTTTTTGGTTGAAAATGCTACCGATGATGATGATGATGATGATGATGTGAAGGTGAAATTTTGGATTTTTGGATTTTTAATTTTTTTTTGAAAAAATGCTAGAGATGATGATCATGCGAGCGCGTGAGAAGACGAAATTTTTGATTTTTCAAACAAAAATTTTCTTTTTGAAAATGCTCGAGATGATGATGGTAATGAGCGTGTGAGAAGATGAACATGCAGTGCACAAGTGACGGTTCAGTAGTTTCAAGGCTGGGGGCTAATTTTGTCCCCAGCGTAGTAGAGATAGGGCCATTTGGAAAATCTCAAGGAAGAAGTAGTGCAAACGAATGTGACGATGAATGCTGTGCCATTCATAGCACCTACGGGTTTTGGTGTGACACTGCCAGCCGGTGCTACTCAAAAGAGTTAGCATACAATCGTCATGTAGGTGTAGTTCGAAGAGCAAGGGCAGTGTGCATAGTGGAGTGCAAGGTGTGAGAAGTAGTGCAACACAGTCAGTTAGCGCCAGCAGTAGTGTGACATGTAGCTAGCTGGGATAGTGTTGTTCGCACAAGAATGTGGGGTGTGAGACGTGAGATCATCTACTGAGTAGTAGTACCTTGATGTCAGTAAGGTTGAAAAGTACCGGCGCAGTGCCAGTAGTGCACGTGTGACTGGGACAGCGTGCACAATCATGGAGTGTGAGGTAATAAATAATCATTATGTCACAGTCATGTCAGTTAGCGCAAGCATCACTGCACTGTACAGAGTCATGTTGCTGGCGGCACAGTGTGCGTGTAGGGAGTGTGAGGTGTGACACGTACCGTCATGACTGTCACTTAGGGTAAGCGCTACTTATAGTAGCAGTGTACATGCATGTACGCGACATTGTACAAGTCATGTAGCCTGGGATAGGGGAACATGTGCATGCACATGTATATGCACAATGTACGTCATGTACCTTGTACATGTACATGACTGTCTATGCGTGAGTGTGGAAAATTTTCTAAGTCCAAGAAATTCTCCAACTCCCTATGGTGTAAACACGGAAAAGCCACGAGAAATTCACGGCGAACATCTTTCTTGCTGGTTCTTCTTGGAAACGGACAGAACTCAAAATTAGACAACTTTTGATGTACCGTACGACTCTGGGATCCGGTCTGGGAGGGTTCAAAAGGCGTACGGGAATTTTCGAAGGGTCGATAGATGATGCGGTGTGCAAGTGCAGTGCTACCTATGAGGGGAGGTGAAGGTGTTCGCGGCCGGGCTGTGGGAAATGTGCGTGCCCGTGCCGTATGGTCGAACACTCTCAATGCGTTGTATCCGCGCATCATTCACGCCTGGTGCTACTGGTGTATGGTCAGCTGCAGCTGTTGTTCTTTACAGCCAGCGGTACATCACGGTGCTTGTGCGTCGATGTGTGGATATTCGTGGAGAGGGTGACACCGACCAAACACCAACATATCACCTTTTCCTTGCAGTGCGATGCGCCATTGGCTTTGGGGAAGTGGCCCGTACCGGACTACATGCACACCCGTATATTATCCGTATATCCGTATATCCGTGTATCCCAATGGAAATGTCGAAGTTGCCACCTCTCTCACAAAAGGCCAAATACCTGACGGGGCTCGGTGTGAGTGGACCTCACTATAGGCAGGCAGGCAGGCGGGCGGAAATAGAGAACAATCAGAGCTGGCCCGGACCTGTTGCATCCCTACTACATCCCAATGTCCCTCTAAAAATTCCCTACAGGTCACCTCTCACAAACGGCCAAATCCATGACGGGGCCCGGTGTGAGGTGACCTCACCACAGGCACGGGCGGAAATAGAGAAAAATCAGAGCTGGCTGGCCCAAACCTGTTGCATCTCACCATCTCTACATCCCACAAGCAGTTCCAAAGGGGTGGGCACTGCTCACAGTGGGCCAAACACCTGACGGGGCCCAGGTGACAGTTGATCACACCACGGGCAGAAACGGAAAAAGGGGGGAGATGGGAGAGATGGGAGAGATGGGAGAGATGGGAGAGATGG
>NC_088643.1:28175458-28177958 GCF_964019385.1 Sycon ciliatum
GCCTGTTTGCCACGTCTTCCACACAATTCTCGACGATTGCCACGCACGCGCCCAGACAGACCTCATTCAACCCGAGTTAACCGACAGCTGTGCGTTGTGCACGATGCTGCCAGCGGGAATCACAGAAATCAGGGACGACGTTGCGCTCAACGACAATCGTTTGATGCGGGATCAGCCGATCAGTGTTCCTAGGAACGACTGCTCTTCTGACTACCACGCCAAGCCAACCGAAACACCAAGCAAGCTTTCAACTCACTTCAGCCCAACACAACCGCAAGGTTTGTTTAGGACTTTTTCATGTGCCCGGCTCAGACAACATTGGCTCAGAGCCAAAATCGCTTTACCATTGCACACGAAAATCGCCTTCGTCCACGCTGTAACTGTTTCGGCTACGACCCCTACGACCCATCAAAGTGGTATCGCAGGGCACCACTCGCATGTGATTACATCCGAATGAAATCGCCACCGAACGCTCAGCCGATGAGAAGTGCACCCGAAAACCCTGTAGACACCGTCTGACCAGTTTTTACACTGATCGATGCCATCCGGCTCCAGACTCATAACTCCTCATCCCCCCTCATAGGTAGCACTGCACCTGCACACCGCATCATCTATCGACCCTTCGAAAATTCCCGTACGCCTTTTGAACCCTCCCAGACCGGATCCCAGAGTCGTACGGTACATCAAAAGTTGTCTAATTTTGAGTTCTATCCTGTGGCCAAAGAAATATGCCCGAAAGAACCTCATGGGCAATTTCTCGTGGCTTTCCCGTGTTTACACCATAGGGAGTTGGAGAATTTCTTGGACTTAGAAAATTTTGGAATTTTGGATTTTTTTTTTTTTGGTTGAAAATGCTACCGATGATGATGATGATGATGATGATGTGAAGGTGAAATTTTGGATTTTTGGATTTTTAATTTTTTTTTGAAAAAATGCTAGAGATGATGATCATGCGAGCGCGTGAGAAGACGAAATTTTTGATTTTTCAAACAAAAATTTTCTTTTTGAAAATGCTCGAGATGATGATGGTAATGAGCGTGTGAGAAGATGAACATGCAGTGCACAAGTGACGGTTCAGTAGTTTCAAGGCTGGGGGCTAATTTTGTCCCCAGCGTAGTAGAGATAGGGCCATTTGGAAAATCTCAAGGAAGAAGTAGTGCAAACGAATGTGACGATGAATGCTGTGCCATTCATAGCACCTACGGGTTTTGGTGTGACACTGCCAGCCGGTGCTACTCAAAAGAGTTAGCATACAATCGTCATGTAGGTGTAGTTCGAAGAGCAAGGGCAGTGTGCATAGTGGAGTGCAAGGTGTGAGAAGTAGTGCAACACAGTCAGTTAGCGCCAGCAGTAGTGTGACATGTAGCTAGCTGGGATAGTGTTGTTCGCACAAGAATGTGGGGTGTGAGACGTGAGATCATCTACTGAGTAGTAGTACCTTGATGTCAGTAAGGTTGAAAAGTACCGGCGCAGTGCCAGTAGTGCACGTGTGACTGGGACAGCGTGCACAATCATGGAGTGTGAGGTAATAAATAATCATTATGTCACAGTCATGTCAGTTAGCGCAAGCATCACTGCACTGTACAGAGTCATGTTGCTGGCGGCACAGTGTGCGTGTAGGGAGTGTGAGGTGTGACACGTACCGTCATGACTGTCACTTAGGGTAAGCGCTACTTATAGTAGCAGTGTACATGCATGTACGCGACATTGTACAAGTCATGTAGCCTGGGATAGGGGAACATGTGCATGCACATGTATATGCACAATGTACGTCATGTACCTTGTACATGTACATGACTGTCTATGCGTGAGTGTGGAAAATTTTCTAAGTCCAAGAAATTCTCCAACTCCCTATGGTGTAAACACGGAAAAGCCACGAGAAATTCACGGCGAACATCTTTCTTGCTGGTTCTTCTTGGAAACGGACAGAACTCAAAATTAGACAACTTTTGATGTACCGTACGACTCTGGGATCCGGTCTGGGAGGGTTCAAAAGGCGTACGGGAATTTTCGAAGGGTCGATAGATGATGCGGTGTGCAAGTGCAGTGCTACCTATGAGGGGAGGTGAAGGTGTTCGCGGCCGGGCTGTGGGAAATGTGCGTGCCCGTGCCGTATGGTCGAACACTCTCAATGCGTTGTATCCGCGCATCATTCACGCCTGGTGCTACTGGTGTATGGTCAGCTGCAGCTGTTGTTCTTTACAGCCAGCGGTACATCACGGTGCTTGTGCGTCGATGTGTGGATATTCGTGGAGAGGGTGACACCGACCAAACACCAACATATCACCTTTTCCTTGCAGTGCGATGCGCCATTGGCTTTGGGGAAGTGGCCCGTACCGGACTACATGCACACCCGTATATTATCCGTATATCCGTATATCCGTGTATCCCAATGGAAATGTCGAAGTTGCCACCTCTCTCACAAAAGGCCAAATACCTGACGGGGCTCGGTGTGAGTGGACCTCACTATAGGCAGGCAGGCAGGCGGGCGGAAATAGAG
>NC_088643.1:28185458-28187958 GCF_964019385.1 Sycon ciliatum
ATCAAATAAACTATAACTGATTTAATGAGCCATTCGCAGTTTCACGGTATAAGAACGCTTATACTTAGACATGCATGGCTTAATCTTTGAGACAAGCATATGACTACTGGCAGGATCAACCAGATATCTGACCTTCTACCGACCACCCGCACGACCTTTTACAGAAGCACGGGCATCGGTTGCACATTGTTAGTGCCGTGCACACAGACGAGAAAACGACGAGCCTCGGAAGAAGTCCACTCGTTTCTCGCGTGGCAAGCCCAATTCAGTGCAGGGACAGCAGCCCCACGGTCGTTTCTCGGTAGAAGCAACCTCAAGCGCTCGCACGCCATCGATTCCTCCCTAACCGCGCCTGTTTGCCACGTCTTCCACACAATTCTCGACGATTGCCACGCACGCGCCCAGACAGACCTCATTCAACCCGAGTTAACCGACAGCTGTGCGTTGTGCACGATGCTGCCAGCGGGAATCACAGAAATCAGGGACGACGTTGCGCTCAACGACAATCGTTTGATGCGGGATCAGCCGATCAGTGTTCCTAGGAACGACTGCTCTTCTGACTACCACGCCAAGCCAACCGAAACACCAAGCAAGCTTTCAACTCACTTCAGCCCAACACAACCGCAAGGTTTGTTTAGGACTTTTTCATGTGCCCGGCTCAGACAACATTGGCTCAGAGCCAAAATCGCTTTACCATTGCACACGAAAATCGCCTTCGTCCACGCTGTAACTGTTTCGGCTACGACCCCTACGACCCATCAAAGTGGTATCGCAGGGCACCACTCGCATGTGATTACATCCGAATGAAATCGCCACCGAACGCTCAGCCGATGAGAAGTGCACCCGAAAACCCTGTAGACACCGTCTGACCAGTTTTTACACTGATCGATGCCATCCGGCTCCAGACTCATAACTCCTCATCCCCCCTCATAGGTAGCACTGCACCTGCACACCGCATCATCTATCGACCCTTCGAAAATTCCCGTACGCCTTTTGAACCCTCCCAGACCGGATCCCAGAGTCGTACGGTACATCAAAAGTTGTCTAATTTTGAGTTCTATCCTGTGGCCAAAGAAATATGCCCGAAAGAACCTCATGGGCAATTTCTCGTGGCTTTCCCGTGTTTACACCATAGGGAGTTGGAGAATTTCTTGGACTTAGAAAATTTTGGAATTTTGGATTTTTTTTTTTTTGGTTGAAAATGCTACCGATGATGATGATGATGATGATGTGAAGGTGAAATTTTGGATTTTTGGATTTTTAATTTTTTTTTGAAAAAATGCTAGAGATGATGATCATGCGAGCGCGTGAGAAGACGAAATTTTTGATTTTTCAAACAAAAATTTTCTTTTTGAAAATGCTCGAGATGATGATGGTAATGAGCGTGTGAGAAGATGAACATGCAGTGCACAAGTGACGGTTCAGTAGTTTCAAGGCTGGGGGCTAATTTTGTCCCCAGCGTAGTAGAGATAGGGCCATTTGGAAAATCTCAAGGAAGAAGTAGTGCAAACGAATGTGACGATGAATGCTGTGCCATTCATAGCACCTACGGGTTTTGGTGTGACACTGCCAGCCGGTGCTACTCAAAAGAGTTAGCATACAATCGTCATGTAGGTGTAGTTCGAAGAGCAAGGGCAGTGTGCATAGTGGAGTGCAAGGTGTGAGAAGTAGTGCAACACAGTCAGTTAGCGCCAGCAGTAGTGTGACATGTAGCTAGCTGGGATAGTGTTGTTCGCACAAGAATGTGGGGTGTGAGACGTGAGATCATCTACTGAGTAGTAGTACCTTGATGTCAGTAAGGTTGAAAAGTACCGGCGCAGTGCCAGTAGTGCACGTGTGACTGGGACAGCGTGCACAATCATGGAGTGTGAGGTAATAAATAATCATTATGTCACAGTCATGTCAGTTAGCGCAAGCATCACTGCACTGTACAGAGTCATGTTGCTGGCGGCACAGTGTGCGTGTAGGGAGTGTGAGGTGTGACACGTACCGTCATGACTGTCACTTAGGGTAAGCGCTACTTATAGTAGCAGTGTACATGCATGTACGCGACATTGTACAAGTCATGTAGCCTGGGATAGGGGAACATGTGCATGCACATGTATATGCACAATGTACGTCATGTACCTTGTACATGTACATGACTGTCTATGCGTGAGTGTGGAAAATTTTCTAAGTCCAAGAAATTCTCCAACTCCCTATGGTGTAAACACGGAAAAGCCACGAGAAATTCACGGCGAACATCTTTCTTGCTGGTTCTTCTTGGAAACGGACAGAACTCAAAATTAGACAACTTTTGATGTACCGTACGACTCTGGGATCCGGTCTGGGAGGGTTCAAAAGGCGTACGGGAATTTTCGAAGGGTCGATAGATGATGCGGTGTGCAAGTGCAGTGCTACCTATGAGGGGAGGTGAAGGTGTTCGCGGCCGGGCTGTGGGAAATGTGCGTGCCCGTGCCGTATGGTCGAACACTCTCAATGCGTTGTATCCGCGCATCAT
>NC_088643.1:28207718-28227718 GCF_964019385.1 Sycon ciliatum
TCGATGCGCAAGCTCAAGAGCAAAAAGGAGTGAATATAGCTTTAGAGAAAGAAAGCTATATCCACTCCTTTTTAGAGAGAGAAAGCTCCTCAGTGGGGTTTTTATGGTTTTCCTCAGTATATACCTCCGTAGTGGTGTATATTGAACAGTGTATATGGAAATTTATAAACTTCATGGGAGATCTGGTATATGAGTGTGGGTGTATATGGAGTGAGGTATAAGGGAAATATAAACCAATATACAAACCTCGGCTTCGCCTCGGTTTGTATACAGGTTTATATTTCCCATATAATCAACTGGTTAGGTTATGAACTTAGAAGCGAAGCAACTTCATGGTTAGGTTATATTATATGCATACACTCCAGCGAAGGGTATATCCGACTTATACCTACCTCAGTCTGAATCCTAAAAAGGAGTATATATTAACAGTATTTATATACATGTGCCTCGTAGTTTTTCGTAGTACCATGATCCCGAATTCCACGTGTGAATGCAGTGTACGTTGGTGAGTACATCAAATTAGGGAAGTATGCATGTAATAAATGTGTTATTAGCCGAGTATCAGGGCAATACCGGCCGATATCTGCCCGAACGGCGTTAGCCGTGAGGGCAGATATCGTAGCCGGTATTGCCCGTACTACGAGGCTAATAACACATGTATTACATGCATACTTCCCTAATTTGATGTACTCACCAACGTACACTGCCTTCACACGTGGAATTCGGGATCATGGTACTACGAAAAACTACGAGGCACATGTATCCAACTGGTATTCCATGCGCACCTATGTACTTCCCATGTTTAGTTGATCCAATCACGGTACACTGTCATTCATATGGGCAAGAGTACATAGCCTTCCAAGAGTACCCCCGTGATATCAAAGAGTACAATACCCCCCCTCCCCTGGTGATACATGTATCCGTATTCTGATAAGTTTGGGTGCGACATTCATCACCGGCACCGTAGGCCAAACACCATGCATGCACCACAAACATGAGACTGGCCATGTGTACACACTCGCTTGCCTCAGCTCACACTTCCACTTGTACATGTAGTTCAAATTACAACAAACACATCGAAGCTTTTTATTTCTTCACAAAGTTGATTGTGCAGTTGTTGAAAGTGCATGTCTTGAAAGCTGAAGGCATTGCTGCAGGCATTTCCTGGTGGCATTCGAGTTCATCCAGCTCTTTCTGGGACGTCTGAGACAGGATCAGATCAAGATCATCATCCCCGTCATCATCCTGGATGGAAGGCGTGGCTTGGCGTGCTCGCTTAGCCGGAGGCGTTGAAGATGCAATGGATGCTGATGATGATGCTCGCTTTGCACATGAACGTTGATCCAGTAGTGCTGCTGCGTGTAGCTTGTCCTCTTCAGATGGCTGGTCATAAGACGCAAGACTGGCGCTGGACCTGTGCTTCGAAATGCCCATAACAGTGGACGGTGCTAGACCCTGTCGAAGAAGCTCAGTGATGCAGCTGGCTCTCACCGAGTGGCTCGTGTACTTTACGGTTAGTCCAGCGGCTTCTGATATTTGTGTCATCATGGAGCCGAGGGTGTTCTTGCCCAGCGGCTTGCCATTGTACCATGTATCTCTCTGACGGGTTGCTGCTGATACTTGCTGGAACAATCTTGTTTTCTCTCCTGTACCCTTCGTTAGCTTGGAGGTATACAAGTTGAACGCACTCACTTGAAAGCTGTCCACGATCCTACCATCGGACACTTCGTCAGCGGAGGTAAGGGAACCCAGGTGATTTTTTTCTTTGTGGGCAGTGGTCATACGGATGTAAGTTGTTGTGCAGTCAGACTTGACAGTTTCGAAGTCCTCTATGCACAGACTTGATTGGTTTTCCCGACCTCTCATACAGAAATGCTTGGTCACAACAAACCAAATGAATCTCGAAAGCCTAAGCGGATCATTGGTGCAGTCTGTGAAGTACTTGTCCAATCTTGTGTTGTCTTCTTCACTGATGGGGGGCTTGTGACTGACCGCTTTCAGGTCACCGTCAGATTTCAGCTTCTTAAAGGGGAAGTAAAGGCAAAAATTAAAATTTCACCAGTTGTAGTCTTCGGGGTGCTGAGTCGAATGGTCTTGGTCCGAGAAAACTGAGACGCTCCCTTCCTACTTGAATCCCAATCGAACTCGCGCACTTCCACCGAAACTGGGTGACTGCGCCCTACTAGATGGGGATTTGTATGCAAAATGTCACTAAAAGCGCCATTTCGTTCTTATAAAAGCACGGATGACCGCGATTGGCCCATATGTTGTAGTCTTTTGGACGCTGAGTCGACTGGTTTTGGTCCCAAAAGGCTGCGATGCAGCGTTCCTCCTTTATTCCCAATCGAACATGGTTGAACAAGCGGTCACGTGCTCCTGGGTGCCCAAATCACCTGGTCACCACGCCAGCAGGCGACAAATTTCACACCAAGGTTCAACTCGAGTGACAGGAGTGCACCCAAAAAAGGTCAAACAGGCTAGTAAGTTGTACCCTGCAGGCACGGTGACCAGCTGACTGGTGTACGCAGGAGCACGTGACCGCTTGTTCAACCATGTTCGATTGGGAATAAAGGAGGAACGCTGCATCGCAGCCTTTTCGGACCAAAACAGTCGACTCAGCGTCCAAAAGACTACAACATATGGGCCAATCGCGGTCATCCGTGCCTTTATAAGAACGAAATGGCGCTTTTAGTGACATTTTGCATACAAATCCCCATCTAGTAGGGCGCAGTCACCCAGTTTCGGTGGAAGTGCGCGAGTTCGATTGGGATTCAAGTAGGAAGGGAGCGTCTCAGTTTTCTCGGACCAAGACCATTCGACTCAGCACCCCGAAGACTACAACTGGTGAAATTTTAATTTTTGCCTTAACTTCCCCTTTAATGTACGCAGCAAACACTTTGTTGCACTCTACGAACTCAATGCCGGTTATGATGTTGATGTTACGATTGTGATTGTTTAGCTCACGTTGGATAGCGTTTCTAAACGACACTAAGCTGGATTTCGCCTTTCTGTGTTTTGAGCGAAACATACGCAAACTTCAAAATGCTGGCTAGATGTGAAGCTGAAACTGATTTCAGAGCACACTGCTTCTTCTCTGCCACAAGATAGTCACTGAACACTTTCAGCCAATTCTTTGTTGAATTCTTTGTGTTTTTGTTTTCCTGTTCCCACAGCATCTTCTCAACATCTTCCTCGCTCACTCGCACAAATCGTGAGTTGACAGCTCGTTCACGGACACCATGTTGTGTCTCAACTCGAACGACGCTGGTAGCTTGAACTTGGTTGATTGGTTCACCGTCCAAGTCAGCTAGCATCTCCGTCAGGACATCCGGGTGTACGTCCAATATTTGAGACACATCGTCAGGAAGATCAGACAGAAGTCCTTCTTCCTCAGCCATCGTCAGCGCTCCTTCACACTACAAGTAACAATAAAACCTTTTTGGTGGTGTTGTTTGCTTTGTTGGTATGTGCAGCGGTGCAGAAGTGAAAGGACCCGGGGTGCGGAGGGGGTGTGGTGGGTGCGGAGGGCCTGGGTAGCTATGGCAATTATGGGCGCGCAAGTGGCTACCCAGGCCAACGGAACAAAAGGAGACAAAAGGTGAGTACGCGAGTGCATGCAGGCCAGCTAGGAAAGGTACGGGAGGAGGTACCTAACAATGCAACCAGAGCTCTGCGTAATGGGCACAGGGAACTCGTACAAGTCAAAATCAGAATCCTTACTGGGCAGAAGGAAACATGTACAATGATGTATGGCTCAAACGGATCCCTTTCAGGAACCGGGCTTCCGAGCACTCCTTCACCGGGTACATGGCTAGCAGCTCGAGCCAATTACAGACAGGTGGCCTGTCGAATGCCCACACCAACCCACTTCCTCCGCCCAGGCAACATTTTCGCTTATCTCCTTCAGCCCACTGACAAGTGCCTGACAGCTATTTTTACATCTTGTGCACTTCACTATCACACAAATCTGCTGGTTCAAGCGTACCAGTTCCAAACAAGGCGGCGAAGTCGGCAAAGAGTAAAGGAACACCTAGAGTAGAGCGCGTTGAAGGCGACTGAACTGATAAAAAAACAGGAAGTCAGTCAGTGGTCAAGGTGGATGCTGCTGAGTACCACTGGAACAGAGGTGTCATGTTGCGATAAGCCAGCGTGTTTGATTGCATCCGGCACAAGATGTGTGTACGGTAAAAACGCACGTGAGCTTGAAGCTGAGAAAGCCACTCAGCGACGCTCGCCCACATACTGCAAAAATGAACCAGAACCACTGGGCAAGACACGGGGGAAAGAAAGGCTTCGATGACAGGGTTGTCACTCACCCAGCTCATTCGCCTGATGTCAACCTGAACGATCCTGCAAAGCGACACTGAACTAGTAGCCAAAGAAAATGTGAAAGACTTGGTGGAAGCAGTGAAGCAAAGCTGAAGCAACTACCCTGGCGCCGGGTGTCGATCGGATAGAAAACGTATTGTACTGAATATTTGGCTCGTTCAAAGGCGTCCAGGAGAGAAGCAGTGACAAAAATTATAGTAACAAATGGAACACTGGTAGCAGAGCTGCTCACAACGAAACCAGCTTCGGCTGGTAAGAAACACGACCGATCGTGCTCATGAAGGAAGTGAAGCGTGTGGCAATGTGTCGATACGAAATATTTGCGCTTCTGGAAAGTGCGAAGTACTACCTAACAACAAGTGCTGCGTTGGCTGATGACAAGGGACGACTTCTACATTTTTCGACTTGGGAAATTTTTTTTTTGATGCGTCAGGCGAAATTACTGGTCAGTCGGCGACACGCATTTTCCACAAAAATTTGCGTTTCACCTGCTGGGAGAGTATGCGTGTACTCGAGTCTCATCCTGAGCACGTTTTTTTCTTCTTTTTTTCAGCTCCAGTATACAGTCAACTTCGCTAATAACGACTGCGGATATAACGACAATTCGCGAATAACGACCGAATTTCCATGCCCTGAGCAAAGTCCCATCTAACTGTATACATTTAACTTCAGATATAACGACTATCTGAATAACGACAATTCGCGAATAGCGACATGCTTTTAGTGCCCCGAGGTCATATTCACTGCTTGAATAACGACTTTCTGGGCTTTTGAATACTATTTCAAGTACCTGTCAGTCAAGTACATGTACCTGTCATGCAGAAGTACCAGAACCTATGGTGATGGATAAAGGCACACATGCAAGAAAATGAAGCCAAGTGGGAGGCTTTTTCTTCCTTTTTTATTTTGGTTTCAAAATTGTTGGATTTACCAGCACACCTATTATGTATACATGTACAGTGTACACACAAAAGGCACAATGGACCATCTCCGCTGGCAAATGGAAGTTTTCCTCATTACATACAGTACAGTGTACATGTAGTTGTACATGATTGTACAGTAATCATCATACAATGTACATGTCCCTGGCCGTGTAGATGGCTCAAAAAGGCATATTTTTCAATTGATTTCCCTTGCATATTGAATTTTTTAGTTCCTTTCAACTGCAATAAGAAAAATAAAGTACACATTGACATAGAGCAAGAAAAGAGCTTGATTTTGATATGCATGTCATACTATACAAAATATCGGTTCACATACATTCAAATGGGACTTCGGTTATAAGGACACTTCGCGAATAACGACACTTTTCTGATGCCCCGCCGAATGTCGTTATTCGCGAAGTTGACTGTAGCTGTATTTTTCATTGCAAAGCCGTCCTCGATTGTTGTGTTCGTTGTTCAAACGAAGTGGACATTCAATCATGAAGGCAGAGGACATAGGAGCCTGATTGGAGCTTCTCGTGGCATAGGACGGCCACACAGAGACACCTCGGGATTTTCTGAATATAAAATACCGTACGCACGATGCTGAGATCAATTTGTGCGATATCAAATTGTTTGTGATATACCACATCGAGCAGAACGGGATCCAAACACAAGCTTACCGACGGTTAGGCTGCTGACCTGACTGGCCAAATGATCCCTGGCTTCACCAGACGCCAGAAGTCGGACACCATGTCCTTTGCCGCGACGTCCATCTCCAAAAAGAACTCCATCTTCGTCATGAAAAGGCTTGAAATACTCAATATTCAACCGAGATTCGCGGTCTCACCCTTTCTCAGATCGAATCATTTTTTGTTGTGGCAGTTGCAGGGAAGATCCCCGCCACTACTTCAACAGGCGATGGCTCCAAAGCATGCCTGGAACAAGCCATATCGAGGTTGCAAGCCACCCCTCTCAGCAAAAAATTCGAAGAAATTCGAAATTTCAATGGTGGAAGATATACTATGAAGAGAATTTGAAAAAGTATGTTTCGCGGAGCGATCGCTCAACCTACGTCATTCAAACTTTGCAGGATGGTTCAGACGTACATGCTAGGCATGGAACCACAGGCGATGATGCCATAGCTGACACACAGAGTAACACACACAGCAGATTTGTGTGCACAGATACTAAATTAGTGGACGTTGTCATCTTCTTCCCGCTGATCTCGAATGTACTATGACGTGCTATTTCGCCTGACGTTCAATGACTCCTCAACTCATTCTGGGCCGCTATAAGCTGTTCTCATAACCTGGAATGTATCAGTAAAAAGTGTAAAGATAAGCGAACATTTTGCTTGGGCGGAGGAAGTACATATCTACTTCAATCCCTTCAAAATGCTGATATATTATCCGAATGCACACAATACGAACCTGTGATAATTGCCGGATTTCCTCCCACCGTCCTGCCCATTGCTGAGTCAGTTGTTCAGCCTGTTTGACAGCAAACCAACACAGCAGTGAAATGCCCCTTTGATTAACTCCTCGAAAACAATGCCTGCAATGCATGAGCAATGCTGGATAGGATATATTGCTAGTTTCTAAGTATATAATACATCCCAACAGTACGCTTGTACGTGAAATATACTTGAACCGATATACAAACCTCGGCTGCGCCTCGGTTTGTATGATGGTTGATATTTCACGTACAAACGTACTAGTGAGATGTAGTATACTTATGCTGACCTTCATACAAACTGACAGTCAACTCATTCTGCTTTCAGCAAGGAACAGTGCAAAAAGCGCATTCCAAGTAGGAGCTCACATTGGACTCTCCATTGCACCTCTGAAAAAATGAGCGAGTTTCAAGTCTGCGCAGTGGAGGTCTGTAGAGCCTCACCTCCGAAAGTAGTCGAAATCAGAAAGTTGGAGAGTGATGACCTTGGAGAACACGCTGTGTTTGTCTTGTTGCTTAGAAACATGTCCGGTTTGCCTGCGCGCCAAAACAGAAAGCTGGCCACACTAGATGCTAAGTACTCATTCCTTCTGTGTCTCTCCTGGGTTCAATTAGTGCCTTCGTGCTTCTTGTTTTCTAGAAAAATGAGTGACAGTGAGCTGCTCAGAAGCGTGTTTTCGGGTCTATCAGCTACGATGACCAGACCAAGCTAATAGCTGAGGGTGTTCCCAAGAACACTCGCATGTCTACTCAGTACTGGCTGCAGTTGCTTGATGAGTTTTGTTTAAGTGGTGACCAGCCTTTAGGTGTCGTTGATTTCAAAAACAGTCACATGTGAAAGACTTTGTGTGGTTCTCTCTTCCTTCTACGCGAATGCAAAGAAGAAGGATGGTTCTGGGTTTGCAAAAACAGTCTTCAGTCTGCCCGCGGTGCTCTTCAGCAGTACATATCGTCATTCTCGAGGCAGACCAACATCTTCAACGACAGTGCTTTCTCAAGGGCGAAAAAGTCATGGACGGCTGTTGAAAGAACGCAAATGCGATGGTCTCGAGCCTGCACTTCAGTACAAGCAACCTCTATCCGACTGGTCTCTTCTAAGAGAATACTTCTCCAATGTACTGGAAACAACAGATGTGCGCAAGCTGACGTACTTCGTGTGGTTCCAGCTAACCATCCACTTCTGTTTGAGGGGTGGAGAAATGCAAGCAAAGCTGACGAAGGACGATCTCCAATTCATGACCATCGATGGCCAGGAAGTCTTGCGTTTCGCAACATCATTTGTTTCCAAAACCACCAAGGCGGTCTTCAAGTCTCTGACTGGTCTTCTGCTGGAGTAATCCGTGATGAGTTTCAGCTGTCGACAATCAAGCGCTATCTGTCGAGGCTACATCCAGACAAAAACCGCTTGTTCCAACGAGCACTATCAGGTGAGATGGCCAATTTTGCCAAGTGCTGGATCATAAAAATGCCTCTTTATCTGGTATGATGAAGTGTTTGTCTGCATATGCTAATTTGTCCATGCTGTATACGAATCACTGTGTAAAAGCAACATCTATTACCAACATGAAGAAATGCGGAGTAGATGATAGGCAAATTTGTTCCATTTCTGGGCATTGAAATGTTCAATCTCTTACCGCTTATGATAGGCCCACCTTGAAAGATTCCTGTTCCATGGCTGAAGCTATTGATTTGCGACCGCCTATTGCTGACATGTCAAACCATTCTGCGCAGCCTGTTACACCCACCCCTGTTCAGAGCTGTTCTTCTACTGATCAGAGTTCTTCTGTTTCCTCTGCTGTTCAGTGATCTGCTTCTGCGGTTTCTCCTTATCTAAATGCTGCTTCCACCACTTTCAATGGCAGCTCCATTGTTTTAAATATTCACACAGAGCGTGCTGCTGTCGCTCGCAAGAAGTTGAAGCGTAAGCGTTCTCTCCCACCCCCTTCTGCCTAGGTGATTTGATAACACTTTGAAGCTAGTTTCCTCCAGTCTGTAAAAAGGAGTTTAGGCCGCAACCACACTGCGTAAAAATCACAGTACACATTTTCGTGTATATCTCAGTACAAGTCGGAACGCAACCACACTACACTTTTCGGTCCCCGTAGATGTCGTTTTCACTGAACCAGCATGTGACTTTGTCGTACCAAAGCGTGTGCCACGCGCTGGAAAAGACCGGGAAATTCAAAAACAATGATGGTATGCTGATGCTATACGTACGGCGACTACAGTGCGGTTTTTTTAAACAGATATTCGTCTATTTTGATTTTTTTAGTTTGTTCTCATTCCAAATTTGAAATTTTTCTTCACAGCTGCGTTTGTGTGGGTCTTGGATCGAAGAAAATTAAGTAATAATTGGCAAAGTTAGATATTAGGCCGGGTTTGGGCTGAAAATCCGGTTTTAAAATGGTTTTCAGTGGATTTTGATTTTTAAGGTAACAGCCTGGTCCTAAATTTCATATGGCATTCAATTGACCGTAACTTTGGTGTCTCTCAATGGATTTAAGTGAAATTTGCACCACACACTCCTGCCACTATGCTGGCCCTCTGGACATGATTTAAAAGTTCTTGCGCCTCACTGACAGGCTTTACAGGCCGGAAAAACTCAAAATTCCAGCATAGTGCCACGGTTGGCGAGCCACCCAGGAGCCAAACAAATACATTTACAATTTTTTCACATTTCCTAGCCAGTTCTGTCCGTGCGCAGGATCCAAACCTAAAAAAACGTCCAGAAGCAGCCATGGGTGGTGGGATAGGGCCCTTCAACGTGGCCCTGGAATCTGTCACAACGGCAGGAGGGGGCGTTCTGTCACAGACTCCCACAGACCCAAGTCAATTTTTGAATTTTTTTAGGTTCAGGGCGTGCTACGAGGTCGTACCTTTGATACAACATCCAGTGCTGGGACCTCCACAGCAAGCCATTTCCACAACGCTTCAAATCGAATCCAGGATACCCTCCAAAATCGGCAAAGACTACCACTCACGTTCCACCACTGCCTCGTACTGAATCCTACCTGACTTCTTGACACGACTCAAACTTGCCAAAGTCACTAAATCAACGTCAACTACAATAATCAAGCCACATATCTGCAATGTCACGAGGGTGCTGGCAAAAGTCCTGCTGCACGGCGCCGTGCAGCCCGATACGTGAATTTTTAACGTGATTTTTTGGACTTTTTTGGACTTGGAGCAAAATTCTGCACACTTTCACGTGTTTCCATGATACGACAAGTTGCGCACGGTCTGCTCACATTCAAATACAGTGCTGCCAACAAATGACAGCGTGCAACAAAAAAATCTTTCCCTGCAAAGGCACATTTTCGGCCATAACTCTTGAACGGCTGGTCAGATCGAGACAAGATTTTCAGAGATTTTGCAGCTACTCATGCTCTTTCAACTGATGTAGCACTCGATATGAATTTACAAATTCGATTTTTCAGTGATTTTACGACCAGGCTGCCACCTTAAAGGGGAAGTTAAGGCTAAAATCAAAATTTCACCAGTTGTAGTCTTCGGGGTGCTGAGTCGAATGGTCGTGGTCCGAGGAAGCTGAGACGCTCCCATAAAGTAGGAAGGGAGCGTCTCAGCTTCCTCGGACCAAGACCATTCGACTCAGCACCCCGAAGACTACAACTGGTGAACATTTGATTTTATTCCCCTTTAAACGGAAGTTTTAGCCAGGAAACCTCATCAAGTGCACGGTGCCCGGCAGAGTTCGAATCCAGTACAGTTCATCTTGATTTTTTTCTTTTTCAGTATTGTACAGCGCATGCATGTATGTGCAGTTGTGCACTGCTGTCTGCAGTTCTCCTAACCTTTGTAGGAAACCAGTGAGTCGTAGCTTTTCACGACTTCCTCTGGCAAACTGTACTGAATAATTCAAATGCTGTATTGCAATTAGCTCAATCAATCAAAACATTCCATGTGTCATGACCCGGATCAGACTCGTCGTGAAAGCGACCATGCATTGAGTTCAGCAGCCAAAAGCTGGGCTACTATATTGGTCGTCTACCTGGGTAGCCACTAGGCTGATCTAAGCCAGGTCACAAACCCGCCAACGCGCGGCCATGACACATGCATGCATGCAGGAAACTTCCCTCGATCCCTGAAAGAATGCAGTGAAAATTCAAACACCACAACAAATCACAAGGGCAATTCACACAACTCCCATAAAGAGACTAACAAAAAGGAAGCAATACATGACCGCTTTTACAAACACACAAACACACAAACACACACACATACACACACACACACACACACACACACACACACACACACACACACACAAAATGCAAATAGGTCACAGTTGTGTCTGGTTCAACATCTGCGACTAGTAGAAGACCAGCGAGGATCGAAACGGCCCCAATAATTCCGTGTTTTGTGTTGCACTTGTGACGACAGTATTACACAGTGAACAGATGCGCCAGGACAGCCGACGACGCATATTATCGTTGGCGTCGGCCTCGTCAGTCTCAAGTCACGAACACATCCCGTCCACCAGCACGCAGAGCAATAATGCGCTTGCCTTTACCTGATGGTGCTTCATTTGGTTGCTTGGCTACACTCCTTTCACCATTGTCGTACCACCTCCTAGTAACTGTGTGACGTGCATCCAGGTACACAATCGGCTTGCCTTGAGAACGAACTTCTCTAATGTCTCACAGGTAGCGATGCCGCCATGACACAATCTCGGGTTGTTCCATCATTATGTGTGTGATACCTCTGGTCTTGCCACACCGGAATCCCATGGAACGCAACATTTTCCAAGAGCTAGTTTTGCTCATGTCTGGAAAATCGTTGATGGCTTCTCTGCAGCGAGCAGAAACTTTGTCCAGTGTTGGGTGCTCCTTCGCAGCATAGAATTCGTGAATCACTTGCATGTCTTATACAGTCCAAAGCAAATCCGTCAGGGTTGAGTGGTTTCATGGCACGAGTCTCACATTGGGGATTGTCACTCTCGTCACCTTCATCACTGGAGACAGACAAGGCCAACGCAGCACGCTGATTTTCGCCATCAGCATCCCTGGTACATCTGTTCATGGTGGAAATGCTGACGCCACACGCAACAGCAGCATGACGAATGGAATACCTGGGACCAATTCGATGCCCATTGTTCTCCTCGTCTTCGCAAAAATTGTAAAGCAGACACCACCATGTACCATGGCCCGTGGCATGTCGAGAGAACAGGTGGCCACGAACGCAAAGACACTCGAGAAAAAGCAAAATAGGGCCACAGAGCAGTTAGCAACAAAATGATTCCTCCAGCCACGAGGCAAGGAGCTCGACGGACACTCTGAACAAATGCCACGAGTCACACCTGGTTTTCGAATTTCGCGCGCAGATTTTCGCAACTCGCATGACATTTTCTCAAAAGTGGCCTTGAGTACGTTCTCAACGTTTTCAGAGTCTATTATAAAAAAATGCACTGTAGGTACAAAAAAGTTGTACACAGGAGATGGAGCGCGAAAACGACAAAAACGACAAACGTGGCTTTCTACTGGGGTACGCCGGTTGCTGAAAACCTACAAAGCGCATTTTGCATTACTCGCGCGTCGCCATGATGACTTCTGCTGTAATGCCGTTTGCACATGATTTTGTACCTATTGTAGCCAGTGCAGGCTGTCGTAATAAAACGACTCATCCGTGTTCCATTCCCGTGCTGGTACATGCATGGTGCGACGGCACAATGACAGCTGTCGCAAATCACACTGAGTATTACACGTGTTTTTTGGTGATTCCTGGTTAGCTGCTAGCTTTTCCCTACTCGAAGATGTTGCCGCCGCGAAATCTGGGGGTTTGTGTTCGTCCTGGCGAAAACCGTGTTTTGATCCGTTGAGGGAGACGAGAGATACAGTGCGAAGACGTACGATCTGTCCGAGAATCGGCGAAGAAGAAAGCTTCGCAGACGACCCGTAGTGGTTGGGAACAGAATGGAACATATACCAGTCGATGCCTGTCATGGTAGGGATGACTGCTACGAAGTTTTAGCCCCATGCTCCCCAGCGCTTTTTAGCGCCCGACGATAATTACCAAATTTCATCGATTTTCCATGTGGATCAAAGCATAGTCTCCTCAATCTTCTCCAGTCGAGCTGAGTCTGGACGCTACAATGTCGAGACGCGAAAAAGAGAACATGCATGAACACACAGGAGCATCACATGCAGCTGCATTCTGCCTTGACGAAGCTGAGAACAACACCAGCACCACGCATTTGGAAGACATTTCGAAGAAGACGAAGAACTACATATCTGCGTTCAAAAAAGCCTCTGTACTGTGCAGTATGCATGCGTGCATGCGCGAAGCACGGGGTCCGCGGATCAACTTCGTTCAAAAATCATTGTGCCACACGGGTTGTATGATTTGTGTGCGATCATGGTCTTTCTTCTTGACAAACAAAAGTGAAGTTTTTCGATCTTCAAATCGCCATAGCGTCCTTGTTATGACTCCAAATCAGCTGAAACTTTGCAGGAGGAATGAAAATGCCATGCTGAATCAATTGGTACCATTTTCGAAGGGTTTCCTTGAAAAATAAAAATTAGCCTGCACTGGCTACCTATTGTGGTTGAAGCCTTATATCGTGGTGGTATATATGGGGTATATATGGGGTTTATATACCCAATAAAAACCGCCTGCATGATGGGGAAGTTGACTGGAAGTTTGTATGAAAGATCAGCATAATATAGGGCATACAACAATGTTAACTGCAACAAAAAAAGTTGCACACCTGAACAAAACTTGTACTTCCTCCACGTCATCGGAATTGTCGCAGCTGGACTAGTGACTTGTAACTTGTTACTGATAACACCAGAAGCTACAACATACAAATATGATTACACAGGACTATAGACTGACGTCCACAGTACACAGGACTATAGTCTGACGTACACAGTACACAGTAACGTTTCAGGACTCCATTAAGTCAGACTGAGAGTTTCACGCGGAGCTGAATGCCTCGTTGTTGCTGATATCAATGGACGAAACAATATCGTTACTCAAAATTTCCAGGAAGGTTGTAACAGTGTAACTATTACTTATTATTATTACTTATTATTATTATTTTTATTATACGCATTTCCGCGGCAGCGTCAACCAAGCAGTTATGCTTGATCCACACGTTCGCTTATGCTGGACATTGAAACAGAGCAGATGTAGATATCTCCTAGAGAATGGGGCTCTACAAACCAATGATCAAAGGTAATACTTCAGTAACATGGAGTAACATGGAGCGTCATAAAATTGGTGTCATTGGGAAAAACGTCATCATTATTGTCTCTTCAAATAGCATCATGGTCAATGGGTGGCCAGATAATTATAATGTATGAGGTTGAGTTTCCAGATAGTTATTAAAAGATTAAAATAGTAAATATTACAGAATGGTTGTTATGAGTTTATAAGGGTGCCTTGACTGTTTCTACTCACTACCAACTCAGTACGTTGGCAAAGAATACAAGTTCGTGGCGAGGCCGAAAGATCGCGCTGGCTGCGGAATTACGTCTATCTTGAAATTACCTCTTTATTGTCGTGACATGCCCAATGCCCTCCGTTGATGTTAGCTGTGTGGTCGCACAACGTCATGCAGGTAAGTGTGCAGCCAAGCTAGACAGCATCAGGCGTGCCTTATATCTACATTTTAACAGCCAAATTGTACCCTCTTTTCAGCATCACTGGTATGGTGCCTGCGCATGCATCACTACAGGTATCCCGATTCATCGCTCTTGCATGTTGTTTGCTCACCCCTCAATTGCATCGCAACGTGATCCAAGCGCTGGAGCTTGTTCGGGGAACTCATTCTCACCCCTGCTCAGCCTAAAACACTGATGAGTATTTTGACTTTTTGAGTGATGGCTATGAAACAGAGAAAGATGCAGCCGGTTACGCCTGACTGATCACAGCTCTCAAAGGGATCACAGCTCTCAAAGGGATCACAGCTCTCAAAGGGATCACAGCTCTCAAAGGGATCAAAGCTCGTCGAAACTACCATCGCAGCGACATCAGCGAGAAAATTGCGTCTCGCTCAACAATTTCAGCTCACATCAACAGAAAAAAGAATTGCCAGGTCACCCAAGACTGAAGACTATCGTCTATGTCCAATTCCTTACGTGTGGTACGACTGCTGGTGCCGTTTTATCACTAGTCAAACTGCGACGATTTCGATGACACGGAGGAAGTACATGAACCATGACTGAGAGTTGTTACGGTTTGACAAAACAAGCATTTGCTATTTACCGTTTTCTTTCCAAGTATATGCCGCATTGGAGTACATGCATAAGCCGCACCCAGATTTGTTGTTGTCCCCAAATACAGACATCTTCCCTGTTCATCACCATTAATTTCCAAATACAGACATCTTCCCTGTTCATCACCATTAATTTCCAAATACAGACATCTAGTTTCAATAGTTTGTGTATATGTCAGTTATAGTAGTCCGCAATGCTGCTTTTCTAATTCTCATTATGATTAGCATGCAATGTACTACCCGAAGTACTGAATTTACTTCTTCTGTACTCTATATTCTAATGTATCTTCTACCTCTTCTCCCTTACGAACATACTTTCTCATTTTCCATACTTACTTAGGAGACTCCCTTCGATAGGCATCTATTTGCCTCTGGAGGATCCGTGAAATAAAAATCAATCAATCTTCCCTGTCCATCACCATTAATTTCCAAATACAGACATGTTCCCTGTTCATCACCATTAATTTCCAAATACAGACATCTTCCCTGTTCATCACCATTAATTTCCAAATACAGACATCTTCCCTGTTCATCACCATTAATTTCCAAATACAGACATCTTCCCTGTTCATCACCATTAATTTCCAAATACAGACATCTTCCCTGTTCATCACCATTAATTTCCAAATACAGACATCTTCCCTGTTCATCACCATTAATTTCCAAATACAGACATCTTCCCTGTTCATCACCATTAATTTCCAAATACAGACATCTTCCCTGTTCATCACCATTAATTTCCAAATACAGACATCTTCCCTGTTCATCACCATTAATTTCCAAATACAGACATCTTCCCTGTTCATCACCATTAATTTCCAAATACAGACATCTTCCCTGTTCATCACCATTAATTTCCAAATACAGACATCTTCCCTGTTCATCACCATTAATTTCCAAATACAGACATCTTCCCTGTTCATCACCATTAATTTCCAAATACAGACATCTTCCCTGTTCATCACCATTAATTTCCAAATACAGACATCCTCCCTGTTCATCACCATTAATTTCCAAATACAGACATCTTCCCTGTTCATCACCATTAATTTCCAAATACAGACATCTTCCCTGTTCATCACCATTAATTTGATCATCATAGTATAAGCTTTTTTGGGGTGAATTACTGATGTTTAGCCCCATCCCTCACACAAACAAGTCAACAAAGAGGCGTCTTTGGATTGAGGAGTGCTGGTTTCGAAAAACTGGTTTGAAGCTCAAAGTAGAGCTGGTGTTAGCTCAGAGCAGAGCTGCTGTTAGCTCAGAGCAGAGCTGCTGTTAGCTCAAAGTAGAGCTGCTGTTAGCTCAAAGTAGAGCTGCTGTTAGCTCAAAGTAGAGCTGCGGTTAGCTCAAAGTAGAGCTGCTGTTAGCTCAAAGTAGAGCTGCTGTTAGCTCAAAGTAGAGCTGCTGTTAGCTCAAAGTAGAGCTGCTGTTAGCTCAAGGTAGAGCTGCTGTTAGCTCAAAGTAGAGCTGCTGTTAGCTCAAAGTAGAGCTGCTGTTAGCTCAAAGTAGAGCTGCGGTTAGCTCAAAGTAGAGCTGCTGTTAGCTCAAAGTAGAGCTGCTGTTAGCTCAAAGTAGAGCTGCTGTTAGCTCAAAGTAGAGCTGCTGTTAGCTCAAGGTAGAGCTGCTGTTAGCTCAAAGTAGAGCTGCTGTTAGCTCAAAGTAGAGCTGCTGTTAGCTCAAAGTAGAGCTGCGGTTAGCTCAAAGTAGAGCTGCGGTTAGCTCAAAGTAGAGCTGTGGTTAGCTCAAAGTAGAGCTGCGGTTAGCTCAAAGTAGAGCTGCCGTTAGCTCAAAGTAGAGCTGCTGTTAGCTCAAAGTAGAGCTGCTGTTAGCTCAACGTAGAGCTGCAATGCTAAATGGATGTAATATAGCGCAAGGCAGAGCCGCAGCAAATAGCTAGATAACACCAGTTGTGAGAGTGGACCCGATTAGTGGGTACGATAATTATGATGGTGTGAATAAGTTGGATAGGGAGGGATGGTGGGAAAAGAAACACTGCTGAAGCACGATCCGTTGTCTGGAAGAGCACAACAGGGCAAGCAAGATTTGTTTTTCTTTTCCGCAAAATGGGCTGGTGCCATTTGTGATTACGCAGCAAAACAAAGCGCATGACGTCAGTCTTGAATGCAGTACAAAGCAATGCAGTGCAGTGTGTGCGCTAGTTCGGATTGTTGCTAACAAGTACTAGCACAGCTAGTACACCATTAGCCCCATCCCTCACACAAACAAGTCAACAAAGAGGCGTCTTTGGATTGAGGAGTGCTGGTTTCGAAAAACTGGTTTGAAGCTCAAAGTAGAGCTGGTGTTAGCTCAGAGCAGAGCTGCTGTTAGCTCAGAGCAGAGCTGCTGTTAGCTCAAAGTAGAGCTGCTGTTAGCTCAAAGTAGAGCTGCTGTTAGCTCAAAGTAGAGCTGCGGTTAGCTCAAAGTAGAGCTGCTGTTAGCTCAAAGTAGAGCTGCTGTTAGCTCAAAGTAGAGCTGCTGTTAGCTCAAAGTAGAGCTGCTGTTAGCTCAAGGTAGAGCTGCTGTTAGCTCAAAGTAGAGCTGCTGTTAGCTCAAAGTAGAGCTGCTGTTAGCTCAAAGTAGAGCTGCGGTTAGCTCAAAGTAGAGCTGCTGTTAGCTCAAAGTAGAGCTGCTGTTAGCTCAAAGTAGAGCTGCTGTTAGCTCAAAGTAGAGCTGCTGTTAGCTCAAGGTAGAGCTGCTGTTAGCTCAAAGTAGAGCTGCTGTTAGCTCAAAGTAGAGCTGCTGTTAGCTCAAAGTAGAGCTGCGGTTAGCTCAAAGTAGAGCTGCGGTTAGCTCAAAGTAGAGCTGTGGTTAGCTCAAAGTAGAGCTGCGGTTAGCTCAAAGTAGAGCTGCCGTTAGCTCAAAGTAGAGCTGCTGTTAGCTCAAAGTAGAGCTGCTGTTAGCTCAAAGTAGAGCTGCTGTTAGCTCAACGTAGAGCTGCAATGCTAAATGGATGTAATATAGCGCAAGGCAGAGCCGCAGCAAATAGCTAGATAACACCAGTTGTGAGAGTGGACCCATGAAACCAGCACTCCGTTAGCTAAGCACTATTGACGCACAGCAAGGGTCAATTTATGTCAGCACAGGCAAGCATTGCGCAGCTAGAGTTCAGTAGCTCATTACTCACCCGAGTTGGGGATCATGGCATCCATGGCACGGCAGCAAGCCGGGACGATAGCTGGCGCTTAGCGCTTGTTGTAGTCCGGATGTAGCATAGACACGCATCGCTCTTTCCACTGACCTGCCACTCGGAAGAAGGAGTCGGGGCACTAGCCATAGCAGCGGTGGTGGCTGCACCAATGTAGACCGAATGCCCGGAGTAGTTCGACTGGGATGGTACACCGGCCGCAGCGACAAGAGACCATACTGTTACTGTGAATGACTGCCTGGTCAGCTGCTGTCTGTTCGAGAGTACGAACAAGAGTTGCTCTGGTCCCTCGCGACGAGTGACAAATGGGTAGCTAACAATGGCACAGACCGGGCAGTACGGCGGTACAGACGGGCCAATGTCACTAGTAACGCCTTTACCGAATGGGTCCGTCTTGGATGAAAGCAGGAAGAGTTGCAAGCGTCCGTCACCAGGGGAGCTAGTACAGCCCCGTGTGATGCCATTAGTGAATTCAGCACACCGAAGAAATCCAAAGAAGCAGCATGGCGGCTTGGTAGAGCAGCTTGTCATGGCCATTCAGGATACTACTTTTCCGGCGTGCATCCGTCAGGTGTCGTAGGATTGGCATAGTTATAGGAAGGCGAGGGGTGAGTACAGCCGTACCATGGCATCGCTGGATGCCCTTCAACACCCTCTCCAGAAGCCACGCATCTACTAAGGGGCCGGCAAACCCATTCTCAAGGTGGGCTTTATGCACCGCACTCACATACACAGACACAGTTCAGGGCACGCTGATCATAGTTCACGCATGAATGTGTGTCCAGGAACGAGGACTCGGGCAGCAAAAGTGAGCTTCCCCAGGAGGGACTCGAGTTGACGCTGGCCGATGCTGCGCTCGCTGATAGTAGCCATGAGTGGCGCACGGATCTCGGACAGCTTGTCCTCTGGTAGCCGCAGTCTAGGAAAATACCAAGGTCAATGATGGTGATGGCCCTCGAGCTGGGATGGAGCAAAGAGGAGTGCCGAGATACGTGAATGCCCGGAGGGGGGTGGTGAGTTGCTGGTTGGCTGCAGCCAAACCAGTGGAGATATCGAGAAAGTCATCGAGGTAATGAAGCCGGTGATCTATAGCAAACTCGTGCTGCATGATCCAGTTGACTGCTGTGGCTACTGAGTCAAAGACGGCTGGGCTGGAGCGGAGGCCGAAAGGCAGAAAGCGCTCGTAGTAGTAGGAGCCTTCCCAGCGAAGTCCTGACGGCGGACTGGGATCTGCCGAAATGCACTGCGTACATCGAGCTTGGACAAATACACAGGCTGTGGGCATGACATGATGATGTTGATCGCGTTGTCAATGCTCGCGTAGTGCAGAGAGAGCGGCTCGGCAGGAATGCTGTCGTTCGCGCCGGTGCCTTCCGGACTAGACAGATGGTGGATCATTCGCAGCTTGCCGTTCTTTTTGGGGATGGCACCAATACCAGAGCGGCGCATGAACTGAAATGGAGGTGACGGAAATGGGCCTGTGGTCTCGCTGCGGGCGCAGGAAGCAGCTAATTGCTCGGATATAAATGCCGAGTGAGTGAAAGCCAAGGGTAGATTATTAGAGAAAACCGAAATGTCGTGTTGGCCGGCAGATCCAAGAGTAAAGCCACGGCGCAGCCCATGGAGAACATACGCAACGCATTATTGATATGAGTGGTTACGTAACAGGCGGGCAAAGTGGTCAGCTAGCAGTGTGGTGTCTGCAGAGTGTATAGGAAAGAAGCTACGTACCGAGTCAAGCTATTCAGTAGCCATTCTGCTAGGAGCGGCGGGGTGGCCGATTGGCTCCGCGCTGCTGCTGGTTGCACATGATGCATGGGTGGTCCTTGCCACACTGGCTGCAGGTGTGGGAGAAGCGGCACGACGACGAAGAACAGCGACCTCCATTGAAGTTGCGGCAGATTCCTTG